>NC_082702.1:23925391-24249137 GCF_949987515.2 Delphinus delphis | reverse complement strand
TTGTGGTTAAGAGCCTGGCTTCTACAGCCAGACTTCAGGGGCTACATGCCTATGCTAGCTGTAACTCTCACTAATCAGCTGTGTGATCTTGGGTTCCAGTTTACTAGTGTAAACTGAAATGAGGTTAATTATGGTAGCTACATCCAAGGGTTAAATGGGATGGATACAAGTTACCTAGGACCGTGCTCTGTACCCCAACATGTTAGCTGCTATTAGTATACCTGTAACTAGCACCATATAGTTAACTGATGTGAGTTAGCCTGAAGCACCTAGCAAGATTCTGAAATTGCCTTCTGATTGGCCATAGATCATTTTATTTTGTGTGGTTTTTATGGGTACCTTAAACATAGGAAGTCAGTTAAAAATAATTTGGACTTCCCCTTAACCCCCCCCCACCACTGCCCCAATTCTGGATAACAAAATTTACTTCTGTTAACCATTTTCAGGAAAGAAGGTTGTGTAGGGGCCCTGGTGGTGCAGTGGTTGAGAGTCTGCCTGCTGATGCAGGGGACACGGGTTCGTGCCCCGGTCTGGGAAGATCCCACATGCCGCGGAGCGGCTGGGCCCATGAGCCATGGCCACTGAGCCTGCACTTCTGGAGCCTGTGCTCCACAACGGGAGAGGCCACAACTGAGAGGCCCGCGTACGGCAAAAAAAAAAAAAAAAAAAAGGTGGTTGTGTAGTTTCTTTCCTACATAGGCATTATTTTTTGAATTGGTTATAACTTGTGCTTGTGTGTAGCCATTTTTGTGGCGAAAGGGAACAGGGCACCACCAATGTATATCCAGGTCTATTCCTATTAGCATGTGTGTTTAGAAAAGCAGTTTTTCCTCCTTATTTAGTATATTGAATATTTTTGTGGAGTTATATCATTTGTATTTAAAATATTTTAAAATGTTTCTTTGATTATAAAACATTTCTTTGATATATGTGTTCAATATATAGACTTTGGCACACACAGTAGAGTCTGTAGTCTTATCCATTCAGACGACTACAAACATTTTTGTTTTTCTAGTTCTTTGTGTATTTACATGTGTTTACACACATTTATTTTGAAATCATGTAATTTGGGATTGTGTAACTATGTAACTCCCTCGCACCCCTACACATAACATGATCATCTAAGCATTTAATAATCTTGGAAAAACATCATTTGGGGTAATTTTTGTGAAGATTGACTGTAGTTTTAGCCAGGTCCCCAGTGTTGGATATTTGCTTTGCCCAGTTTTTCCAGGTAAATTTTTTCGGCTAATTATAAATAGCCTGTGAACATTTCTATGTTATCTGGTTATATTCTTGGGGTTTTTTATTTTCTTTAAAGGTCTTGATACTTTTTTCATTGCTTTCTGGAGAGGTTTCAGTGGAAACTTATGGTAGCAGTGTGAAGGATTTTGCCTTTCATTGTAACCTCATGTTTTGCCAATTTATGCTTAAGATAGTAAATTTTGTGTGTTTGATAGGTAATAAGGTTGATATTTTAATATTTGTTAACTATATTTATTTGTCTTCATATTTTTGGCCTATAGGGATGATGTGACCTAGAGCCGTATTTCTTGGTCCATTTGAGATTTATGAGATCTAACTCTTGTTCTTAAATCATCTATATTTATAATCAATATTCTACTTTTTCCTATTGATGCCCCCACCCCTTCTGGTGTCTTGGTGTTTTCTTTCAGGGGATTATATAGGGTAGGGGTAGGGGATATTTTTTGTTCTTTTACATTCTTAAACTTGAATTCATCCTGTTGAACTGAATCATGAACCAGTTTAATATGCTAACGATTGTTGGGGAATTTTTTCTTTTGCTTTGAGTGATTTTTATTATAATATGTATAACTTTCTAATTTAAAAGGCCCACAATTTTACAAACTTTAAACTTAAGCGAAGCAAATGGCTATAGATGTTTTTGGCTCACCAAAAAATCTTAGTCATGTTCCCTGCTCGCCCCCCCCAAGCTCAAGAGCTCTATATGCAGGAACATCTGCAATGATTCTACTAATGGAATTTTATTTCACTCAGGTTCCTGAGTGGAAAAATTGGTAAGTAACCCAAACTGAAAAGCAAAACACTGCATCAGACTTAAACATACCTGGGGGCCAGGCCAGGCTGTGACTGGTGCATTAGACTGGAGTAAGATTAGAACACACAGGGTGAATTGAGTGTATGACCTACCAACTAGTACTGTAGTCATTTATGTAAGTTAAATAAGAAAGGTACAGATGGAACGTTTTGAAAATCTATAGATTGAATGCACTGCTAGAACCTTAAGTCATTCCCTTCCCCACCTACCTATTGTGCATGTTCCAAACATAAGGATGATTTGGTGGCTTACTGCGTATGATCTTAAGCAAGTTGAGTCATTTACCAAAAGAAACTCACATTTTCCTAAAAACAGCATCATCCACCAAATTCAAGCATCTCCTAAAATGTAAAGTGTGGGCTGTAGGTTCTAACTGCCTGGGTTTGAATTCTGACCCTTTACCTACTAACTTTGACTTAACTTTGCTCGAAGTTCCTTCTCTGTAAAGGGTGTAGTTGTGTCTACCTCATAAGGGAATGAGGATGGCTAAGTGTGCTGTAAAGTGCTTATCCTTATGCCTGGCACTATAGCCTCATTGCTTGCCGAACCATTTTCCTTAACTTTATACAGCCTTAAGAATTTTCTTTGAAAATAATTTATTTTTCTTAGGCCTTTCTAAATTCTGAAAAGTAGAAACAATGGTTTGAAGGAATACTTGGTTTTATAATAAAGTCACATTTTGACAAGCTTGCACTGTCACGTCAAGATTAGGATTTAGCCTAAAGGGTTTTAGTTCCTATTGCCTAGAAATGTACTGACAATATGTCAGAGCTGAACTTAATTAAAAAATTTTTAATATGAAAGATTTTTTATGAGGTCCAAGAATGTTAAATACATTCTTTAGCTCATTGATAGTACCTACCATATAAGTGAATTTTCATAGCAAATAAAGCTTTTCCTACATTAAAAAAGAAACTTGATACAGCTGTTTAAAGACTTTTCAATAGCCATTCAGTGCACTTGCCTATTGTTTCCCTTCAGATCCTTTTAGTATTTCCTTCCTGTTCTGGTGCTTTAAAAATTTTTTTAGTAACTAATTTTCATTGCAGTATCCACTAAATGTTATTAAAACAAAAAAGCATAGCATTGGATCATAAATCATCAAACTGGATAATGACTGTACTTTTGTAGTCTTGACTTTTTAAGCTGCTGGATAAAGTTTTCATGAAGATGGGCACTCAAATACAGCGCATTTTAGCCAAAATAATGTGAGCTTGAACATGTTACACTTAATTAAAAAAACAAAAGTTCTTGATGTTTACATCTAATAAATAGTCCCAGACAAAATAAACTTTGGATTTGGAAGAATTGGCAAAATTAACATTCTTTGTGGCTTAGTGTCAAGTCCCCTTAATTATAGGAAGGTTTTTCTCATTTCAGTGGTCAATAAAAGGAAAATGCAAAGTCAGCCCACTCTGCCCTCAGCAGCTGGTTACCTCACAACATGGTAGACTTTGGTAAGGTTTAAATGTGGACCGGTCACCGAGTGCCGGGAGCTCCTCTTGGTAGACATGACTAGTCACTGTGTTCAGATGATGGGAATCAGAAACCTCTGCATTTCAAGCAGCCTCTGCAACTCAGATGGCACTGGAAATGGAAATGAATTTGCAACCCCGCTCTTCTTATGAAGAGGATCTGTGCTATGACCAGAATGCAAATCTTGACTGATGTCCCGGGAAGAAAAGGAGAGAAGGAAATTTTGTGTGTTTCACTCAGCACATAAATTTTACCTCCCCTTATTTAGAAAAATTCAGGTATGTTTAGTACACTTTAAATCCACTCATTTAGTCAGGAGACCTTAACAATGGTCCAAGATTTGTAGGCTGATGTTAAATAGGGTCACTCAACTCCGATGGCATCTTCCACTGTATACAGGTGATTAACAGCAGTAAATCTCTGACATGGTTTACAGTAAGGTTCAAACAGAAGGGGCAGAGCCAAGTGAAAACCACTGAAGGGGCAGAGCTAAGTAAACGTGTGCCTCAAGCAGTGTAAAATTTCTTGATTACCAAGGCACTTAAAGCTTTTCATAGTTTTAATACTTGAAGAGTTTTAAAAGCCCACATTAAAAGTGTGGAGAGCACTGGTTAAATACACAGATTCCCAAGCCCTCACCTATAGGCCTGCTGAATTGGAATTTTAAGTTAGTTAGCAGTTCCAAAAAACCTAGCTGACTGATAGATGAGGGGTCTTTGGGAAACACTTTTACGAACAGTGCTAGAAAAAGATACTCAACCATTAGTCATCAGGGAAATGTAAGTCAAAACCATGAGTTGCTTCTTTAATGGCCTTTTTAGGATGGCCATTATCAATAATGAAAATAAGTGTTGGCAAGAATGTGGAGAAATTGGAACCTTTGTGTATTGCTGGTGGGAATGTCAAATGGTGTAGCTGTGTGGTGGGAAACATGGGTGGTTCCTCAAGTGTATTTCCAAAAGAATGAAAAACAGACTCAAAGAGATGATAGTCGTACGCTCATGTTCACAGCACAACAGCCTAGAGGTAGAAACAACAGATAAATGAATATGTGGCATGTGCAGCAGTGGAATATTACTCAGTCTTAAAGAAAGGAAATTCTGATACATGCTGCAACATGGATAAATGATGACATGCTAAGTGAAACATGCCAGACACAGAAGGGCAGATATTCCACTTACATAAGGTACTTAGAATAGGCAAATTCATAGAGACAAGGTAAAATAGTGGCTACCAGGGTCTGGGGGATGGAGGAATGGGGAGTTACTTTTTATTGGATACAGAGTTTCAGTTTAAGATGATGAAAAGGTTTTGGATATAGCTAGTGGTGATGGTGGTACATTAGTGTAATTAACGACCCTGAATTACACACTTCTAAGTTAAAATGGTAAATTATTTTGCCACAAACTTAAAAAAACCAAAAAACAATGCTAGAGAAATGAAGGTCATACTGCTAATTTCATATATGTATGGGTTTTCTCAGTCAGCTCCTTTAGTAAGGAAAGGCATGCTCAAAGCCAGAGGGCCCAGAAGATGCCCTACTACTGTTCAGAGACCAGTACAAAACTGCATACTCAGGACTCTTGAGGAAGAATACAGGTAACTCCCACTCTTCAAATGTGTGCTATGTTGCCACTGCTGGGTGGGACACGGCAGAGCAAGGTGGGTATGGATTAACTCCCTCTGGTTGCTGAAAACAAATTAACATCATAGTTTCTTCTACCTTGTAAGACAATCGTGCAGAAATGATAAAATCACAGTAGTGATAAGATAGTCAATGAAATGTTTTCCAAGCTCCCGGTGCTTGCTCTCTCCCACTGGCCACGGCCCTAGGTCTGCACTTGTCCTCCCAGAACACATTCAGATTTTTACCACCAGGTCTGAGCACAGTATTAGGGTAATTTGTATATCTCATTCTTATCCAAGAAATTCCGAAGTATCTTTACATATCTGTTGTTATATTTTGTAATATAAGATTCTGAAGTCCATTACTGGCTGGAATAATGATTAGAAAATGTTCCGTGTTATTTTATGTTGCATTCTAACTGTATCTTCACAGTAACACTGATGAGTACAATTATTTGCACTTTAAAGGTAAGGAAAACTAAGATACAGAAAGTTCAAATGCTAGTAAATAGAAGAGCGTAACTTCATAGTTATCCATATCCTGGACTGAGTCACAGGAGAAGAGAGGCATGGAGAAAGGCTACCAGAACTGGGGATTGGCACAGGCAAACAAGCAACACAAGGGGAGGTGGCAGGAATCAGGATACCAAGTGTAGGGACCATCCCAGGATGGATGGCTGCCTCCCTCCGGGGACTGGACTTTTTTCTAAGATGACAGGCATTCAGGGCCAGTATGTTTCTGTCATGTAGGCCAACACATGCCACTCTGCTGCTTCCCTCAGCAAAGGAAGGGTAGGATGTGTAGACCTCATCACAGAGTTTGCTTCACTTGAATATTTTCCGTAAAGACTAATAGTTGGCTATTATTTTCACCTTTGCCCAGTTCCCCTTCTGATTGCTTTCAGGGGCCAATAAAATCTACAGGTGAATCTGCTAAGGTAATGGTCTATACCAATGGTTCCTGACCTTGACTACACATCAGAATCATCTGGGTGGCTTAGTAAAGCAGATTGGGTCCCACCCCCAGAGTCTGATTCAGAAGGTCTGCTGGTGGGTTTTGAGAATTTACATGTCTAATAAGTTCTCAGGTAATACAGATGCTTCTGTTTGGAACCACAGGAGAACCACTGTTCCATAACTTTCCAGGGACAGTAATGAGCCCATTCAAGACAAGAATTCAATTCCGATTTAATCAATTTATTAAATTAACATTTCTGTAATAAACACTAGCCACCACTTGAGTCAGGTTTGTTACTGTTGAGATTAGACTCGCAAATTAGGGACATTTTGCTTACCCCTGCTGGTGTGAATAAAATCATCCTGTCAGTACCTCTCGGCACTTTATAACTTAAAATTCTAAGAAGCTGAGATGTGGGCTTACAGTTTGCTATTTAAGAGGCCAGGTCTGGTGCTGACAGTAAAGCCACCATCAAAAGCTGCGTTAAGAACTTCATCCAGGCAGGTTGCTGTGACAAAAGTCAAATCCTGCCGGACATTGCCTGGGATTTCTTCAAGGTCTTTCTCATTCCTCTGAGGAATAATGACACGCTTCAGTCCCGCTCTGTGTGCTGCCAGCACTTTGTCTTTAATTCCACCTACCTGTAAGGAGAGAGGAACGTTATTAAGGTTTATGATCATCCTCAGGCTGTGGAAGAAACCCTGACCCACCTTTCTTTCACGCTATTTTAAAACATCCAAATCATCTTCCATTTTGCTAGAGCATGAGCTAGGAAAGCCACTAAAAAGGTTAACAGTAAATTCTTTACATTTCAATTAGTATTATATTAAATCCTTTTAATGGAAGATTCTAAATTTTTGACAGGTATGAGCACCTCTTCTGTCCGTGATTCTCTTTTATATTGTCAAGGTTAACATTTATATTCCTTTCTGTACTCACAACAATCTTGTTTATAGGCTGATTCTGAAAAAGTATTACATTATTTTGACCATAAATACCATTCCTACAGAGCTTAGTTGCATGCCAGGATTATTTTCTTCTGTACAGGTTTAAAGCAATGACCTCTGTGCCGTGTGATGAAGAAAACATCTAGGCTCTTGTGGTGGTTTTAAAATATGTCTGAAATGGTCCCTTCAGAAGGTGGAGTCTAATTCCCCTCCCTTGAATGTGTGCCAGGCTTAGCGATTTACTTGTAAGAGTGCGGTGGAAGTGATGCTGTGTGACTTTCAAGGTTAAGTCACAAAAAATAAGAGCTTCTGCCTGGATCTCTCTTGGATCTCTTGCCCTGCAGGTAGCTCAGGTAGCCCAGGTGTCTGAGGTCACCCCAGCAGTCCGGCCAACCAGGACCAATCTGCAGTCACGTGAGTGAACCACAACAGAAGCAGATGCCCCGCCCCAGTCAGCCTTCAGATGACTGACTGCATCCAGGCTGGTATATGACTACATGATGAGAGACCCTGGGCCACAAGAGCCCAGCTAAGCCTCTCTTGAGTTCCTGCCCCACAGAAACTAAGAATAATAACTGCCGTTTTGGGGTGGTGTGTATGAGTAATAGATAACAGACACAAGTCTCAGTCACACCACCCGGAACACGTGACCCCTGGAGACAGCCCTCAGAAGCCTGCTCCCACCTGTGGCACCAGACTGGCTGGGCTCTAGGCCTTTCTGCACAGCGGCCATCCTACCACACTGTCACTCTCTTGCCAGGCTTTTCCTTTATGCTGCTGAACTACACTTTCAATGTAACTTCTTCAGAAAGAGTGTGAGATAAACGGATTCCCTGCACGTATGGAAATGTCTATCTTGCATTCACATTTGGTTGACGGTAAGGCTGTGTAAACAAGACGATTTAAACCCATTTTCCCTCAGAGTCTTGAAGGTGCTGTGTATCTAGGGTCACGGATGAGAAAGCTTTTTCCTCCGTGATCTGAAAAGTCATGAGGATGCAATCCTTTTTCCTAGTTGGTACAGGCCCTTTCAATCTGAACATAGCCTTAAATTCTAGGAAATGCTCCATTATTTCCTTGACAATTTGTTCTCTTCCATTTTCTCTGTTTAGTTAGATGTTGGATTTGTCAGACTGTTTTTTCTATTATTTTTTTCTGAATAGTTCGTTGACCAATTCCTAAAACCGTTCTTTTAAATTCAAGAGCTCTGTCTTATCCTCTGTTCTTGAATTATGTTTTCTCCAGACTTAGCAGGTCTTTCTCTTAAATGCTGCTTTTCTCCATGTCTCCCATAATAGTTTAAAACTGAAGGCTTACTCAGAGCTGCTGTGGCTTCGCCTCTGCTGGGGGTAGGGAAGCCTTTTCCTGCGTGCAATTTGCACTGAGTGCAGGGGACCTAGTGGAAGAACCATTTGTTCTATGGAGATTTCAACGAATCCCCTGGTTTTCATTTCCCACCCCCTTCCTTTTCTAATGGTCTGAACCTTCTGGCTCTGAGCCAGTGCTTTTCAACAGATTCCTGCTGGGAAGACTGTCTCTACCTCCAATTCTGTTACATCAGCTGGGGACACTTCTATCTTCTAGAAGTTGGCTGAACTATCAGCTGATGGCTCCCCACTCATTTTTTTTTTAACATCTTTATTGGAGTGTAATTGCTTTACAATGGTGTGTCCCCCCTCATTTTTTTAAAAAATATTTTTCATTTATTTATTTTTGGCTGCGTTGGGTCTTCGTTGCTGTGCGCGGGCTTTGTCTAGTTGCAGCGAGCGGGGGCTGCTCTTCGTTGCGGTGCGCAGGCTTCTCATTGCAGTGGCTTCTCTTGTTGTGGAGCACGGGCTGTAGGTGTGCGGGCTTCAGTAGTTGTGGCATGCAGGCTCAGTAGTTGTGGCTCGCGGGCTCTAGAGCACAGGCTCAGTAGTTGTGGTGCACAGGCTTAGTTGCTCTGCGGCATGTGGGATCTTCCCAGACCAGGACTCAAACCCGTGTCCCCGTGCGTTGGCAGGCGGATTCCTAACCACTGCGCCACAGGGGAAGTCCTTCCCCCCTCATTTTTGACTGTTATAATTTATTCCCTTTATTCCTTGCTTAGCTTACCATTTTGAACTAGGAAACTAAAGAGTTTATGGTCAGTAAAGCACTTGCTCATTTCCTTTTAGCAGTACAGCTAGTATCAACCACTACTGTCACTAGAAATGCAGTAGTTCTGGGGTAAGGTAAAGAAAAGAGATCGACATTCCTATTGAGTATAGATATACCGTTATATCATAGTAAATAAGGTTTAGAATATGACTTTCTGGTTGAATTAAATTTAAAAAATCAGGGAACTGAGAGCATTTTTTGTGATCCTAATTGGTGATTCTATGACCTACTTTCACCATTACCTCATAAAATAAAGGCATTCTCATAATAAAGAACATTCCTTTTTTTTCTCATTTTGCTATTGAACCCACCAAAACTTTATTGTAGTCTGGTACTGCTAACTAATGACTTAAACCTCTAAATGATCTCTCAAGTTCTATGCATTTTTCAGTGTTTTTATAAGTAGTTATGATATAGGCTGGAGCCCTAAAGCCTCATATGTACAGAACTTTTTCAAAATTTAGCAATGAGGCATCGTTAGTCTTTACTACAATTTCCATTTTATACTACTTCTTTTCTATATATTTTTTTTATCAGTCTATCAATTACAGTAATCTAAGTTATCTATAGGCGGATAGGAGGTCTCACAGGAATTCCAAAAGGTGAGAATTGGGCTTAAAGTTTAAAAATAGCTACCATCCTATTTTACACACATGCCATATATTTAACAATTCATTAACTAGAATAAAGCCTCAAATCTTCACCTGAACAGCTGATATTTCTGGTGACCAGACTGATATTTTTTACTGTAAGCAAGTCTTCTTTTTTAGTAGAAGGGAAAACATGGGGAAAATTGTCAGTTTTTCCTTTATTTGATCAAAATTTAAAAATCTGAATTACAGATATAAAAATTTAATATGTTTAAAACTAAGCTATTCATAGGAAGAAGGCAAACCACTATTAATTTAGATTTTAAAATACTATTAATAAAAATTTTAAATTAAAAAATTTAAAAACCATATAAATAGGTTTCTTCATACATACTGGAAGAACAAGACCTCGCAGTGTGATTTCACCAGTCATGGCTACATCTGAACACACCAGCCGCCCACTAAAAAGTGAGGCGAGACAGGTTGCTATGGTAACTCCAGCAGATGGTCCATCTTTTGTGACAGCTCCAGCTGGGAAGTGCAGATGGATGTCTGTGTTCTCAAGAAGATCAAAACTTCCAGAAGCTTTAAAAAAGGAAAAAAGGATTTTGATGTAGAAAAATTAAACCTGTTTTTTCTCCGAAAAAAGAAAATCAAACAGATAAAAATGAATGTTTCGGGTAAACAGATCCTTCAAAATATTAACGGGCAGTATAAGTAAAGTGGGGGTCTGGAAGAACAGCTTCATTCTATTCCAAGTAGCAGTAAAAACAAAACAAACCCTTGGAGTCAGTTTCCAGCTCAGGTTCCAGTCAAACAGTCCTCAACTGGGAACTAGAATTTCCACGGGAATTCAAAAGCAAAGGTCTGTGCTTTAAGGGGTAACTGGATCTGTCTCTGAACTGTGGGATGCCTCCTGGGTCAGGATCCCAAGGCTCTCCTTTGCTGCAGCTGCACCCCCCGCCCCTACTCCCTGGGGTGGGTCGCTCACCATTGGTCAGATGGTATTTCTTGGCGTTGCTGCGGAGCCAGCTGATAGCCAGGTGGGCAGACTCCTTCATGACATCCCCCAACTGGCCGGTCAGAGTTAACTGGCCTTCGCCATCCATCCGACTCGCCTCCACAAACATGATTTCCCCACCTAAGGGAGTCCAAGCCAAACCGATCGCCACTCCTGGTTGACTGAGACGCTCAGACACCTTGAGAGAAAGAAGGAAAATGATCGGTAAGGCCAAAAAGAGCCGAATTCTTTTCAGGCTGACCTAATCACAAGCGCTGGCTCTTCCTCAGAGGGCTTAAGCTTAAGCTGCACCTCAAAGTACTTACTACTGCACATGACTTGGAGTCACATAGGGCTTTTTTGCCAAGACAGACTTTGGCATTTATCAGAAACAATTTTACCTTAAAGTATGTGTGAGCGACTTTTGATACTTAAGCACCACACCTAGTTACACATGCCCTAATTTTCAGGAACAAACGCAATCGTTTTATCTATCTCAATGCTTTTATTAGGCTGCATATTTAAAAACACTACAGCACCGAACTTCATTTTAGGCAATCATGAATTTGCTTCTGGAAGTAGAAACGCTCTTTTCAACGTACTTTTGAGAAGTGTTAGCTCCAGAGGCCAAGGTATATATTAAAACCCCTGGATCTTACTTCCCTGCCACTCATCTTTATTGCCGCAGAGACACTGTAAAATGCTACTTCACTATGTCCTGGATCCTTTCTGTGTGCTCGGAGGCCCACTGTGCTGCCTCACTTCCATATTAAACTGATTGTGTCACTCACTGGTGATTACAAGCCAAATAGGTTAACACATCCAGGTTATGAAAACATATCAAACGTAACAGCTGAAAAACAGTTATGTTAACTTTTATCGCACATTCTGAGCCTCCAAATTTCTTATCGTAATAGAAGTTATCCATGTTAGAGGAACTGGGCACAATATGTCAACCCAGCACTAATGCAATCATGAGATTTTTCCACCAAGAGGTAACTTTCTCACTACAGAGCAGTAGAGTCTATAGCCTGAGTTTCTGGTTAAAGGGCTGCGTGGCTGATGCTTACTTTTCCAAGGGGCTTAGATGCTGAAAATCCTGATTTTAAATGGATGTGTGACATCCATTGAAGCTACTGGGCACTTATTTTTAGTAGTAAACATAAAAGCCTATTTTAAAGTTGGTTTTATATTTAAAATTTTAATTTTATATTTAATGATGTTAGAGACTGGGAAGGCCAGGTTGCATCGCTGGCTGAGCTGACACTGTGCACCACGGATTTCACCTTCCCTCAGCTTTGCATCTGCCCTGTTTTGTATCTATTTGAGGAAAAAGACACAAAAGATCAATATGCAAAAGATCAGTACTATTTAAGGAAAACACAGAAACAACTATTTATAAAAGTGTTCACAAGGCTTGTTCTTGCTAATATAAAATCAATTCTCTATACCTGAACGACATCTACTTTGGGTGGGAACTTGTCAGGGGTTCCTGTTTTTACTGCATGGCTCTTTTCTAGGACTGACTGAACCAGTCCTAAAGAATTATCCTCAATATACTGAATCCTGTGCTAATTTAACAGAAAAAGCCATATAGCACAACTTCATTAGCTATAATGAGAACAATCCCTTTTAACAGCTAAATCCTCAAAACTCATTTTGTCAGAATAATACCAAACATGTCCCCAAAGAATCAGAAGTAGGATTCATGTTGATTACCACATTGCTTCAAAAAACCAAGCCAGTTTCCAACACTCTCCATCTGCCAGTGCTCTGGGTAAAAGTAACTGGTCCATTGTTCATTGAAAGGACAGGGGGTAGATAAGTACACGTGACCAAACCAAAACCATCCAGGCTCGTAACCACTTTATTCTAACTTGACGGTAAGTGCTGAAATATTAACCTGAAGATGGGACCAGTGACAAATCTGTGTAACTCAACAACAAAATACACGGGTGGGAGAACTGAGGGCAGGAGTTACTATCAAACCTAGAGTCTCATGATGAGGCTAATAGCAGTTATCTAAGAAGTAACGAATCTGTAATTCTTAGACTTGGAGTCATATTCTTCAAAGCCATGTGTTCTGAAATTGTAACAATTCTCTTAACAACCAAGCATCCAGTTTCTATGTATTTTTCCCTCGGAAATAATGAGTGCAAGTAAATATGAGTTTAAAAGATAAGATATATGCTCTTTCTTGCTCCCGCATGCAGTTTCCCAGCCATCTTAAACCCTTTACACAGAACAATTTGTATTTTATAGACTTCCCTAACAAGTGATTCAATACAATAATTTCAAAACTATGTGTATCTACTGGTACTTTTCTACCAGTTTCTAATTCCATTACTGGTTTGTGGAATCATCAATTGTATTAGCCAAGACAGGCCTAGGCTTGATGCTTAGAACGTTTTTCCCTCTAAATGTCAAAGTGGAGCAGGAGTTTCTCAAGTTCACTTCTGTCATTCAATTTCCCTTGAAACTGGTGCTTCAAGTTTCCTTTGTCTGTTAACTAAATCTTGTTCAAAGAAATGGTCATTTTCTTCTGTAATAATTCTATCAATCATGTAAATATGTAGACTGAGGAAGTGTTTAAAATATTTAATGAAAAACCTAATTAATAACAGGATATGTCTTATAAAGTATGACTGCATTCTGAACACTTCAATGATAGCAGTGCTTAAGGAGCATTTGAGCATCTAATCATTGCCTATTTCACACTGTTCTTTCCTCTCGATTAACTTAAAATAGTGATATTTAGTGATATTTGACTGAAATAGTAAATACGTACACTCTTTGTGACCCTTCCAAACCTAGATGAACACTTACAGTTTTAATACCTTGTTGTTTACTGCTGCAGCCATCAGAGGGACTAAGAGTTTTACCTTCATCCAATGGTGCTTTACTGGCACCGGGAGCCTGGCCCCATCATGGATCACAGGGATGTCAAGTGAAAACCTCAGAGCGGTGACAGACTACCTACCTAACCGCATCAGATAAGGGGCCGCTTACCCCCCAGCACGGGGAGTGCAACAAGACCATCTAGTCAGTGCCTGTATCTACAGAGAGCCCTGCAGAGGCAAGGGTCCATGTCTGCGGAGTTGGGACAGGTGTCACAGGAGAGACTGAGTGGTCTTAAAATCTGCTGGGCAGAAAAAGGCCAGGAAGCCTTTTCACAGCAGAGAGGCCAGCAGGTGCCAAGGACTCAAGACAGGAATAATATTGTGGGCCTTCTCGCCAGGGGCAGGCACAGTGCCTCGCAAAACCTGAGCTGTCAGATGGCTGCGGTATGTGTGCAGGTTCGTGCCTCAGTAACGCTTACACCACACGTTGGTTTGTTTTCTATAGCTTGCACAGCATTTTTTATGCTCCCGCCAGGGTTGCCACCACGGCGGCTCTCCATCTGCCAACTTCTTTAAAGTCTCTGTAGGAATATTTGATTTTTCCAGTTGTGAACTTGTTTGCTTTGGAGGAGTGCCGCGGTCAGCCACCGTCACCTCTGGAAGCTGCGCGACACGGCCCCGGTCTGGCGCAGCACCGGCGCCGCTGAGAGCCAGCTGCTTGCAGGCCCTTCCAGTAAGGCCTTTCCTTGGTACAACTCGCTGGTGGTGGGCCAGGCTGAGTGCAGCATCGCTGCTGTCCTAACAGGGGCGTGGGGCACAGCAGGTCTGAATGGAGAGGGACGAAGAAGGAATTTACTACCATGACTCTTTGGGCATTTCGTTAGTGTTTATACACTTTGCTCATTTCTAGCACCTGCTTTTATCTGTCTGCAAGGCAAGCACACTGATGGAATCTCCTGGAATTCACCGGTGGATGCATTCTATTCAGGACGTTCTTTAAAACCTGCATGTCTAGTCTCTTCTTCCCTTTATTACTATTTTTTCTAAGGGCAGTGACCTTCGCATAAGAACTTTTTGTCCACCACTGAGGCTTTCATACAAACTATGAATAGTGTCAGGAATACTCAGATGACACATTCTCAGGATTAGCAGACGACAAAACAGACGCTCGTGGCTTGGATGACTGGTTTTCTGAGGCTGAAAATCAAATTTATCCTGGAAAGACTAGTGTTTATGTGTTTTTCTGATTGTGTCACCACATTTGTAGTCTATGAGATTGATTGTTACCCTTTTTTTGGGGGGGTGTCAACTGCAGGATTGTATTATATTTATATAATGTATCTAATTATGTATATATATCTAATATGCAGATAATATATATGTGTGTGTGTATATATGTATCTCATAATGTGGAGGCTTCTCTTGGCTTCACTAGGATGAAAATGAAAATTATAAGATTCTCATCTCCCCCCAAAGAGGTTCATGTAATCAGTAAAAGTAACTGCAACCAAGTTTACCATTATTAATGGCAATCTCATAACTGACCAGATCAAATGAGACTCAATAGCTGCGTCCTTCCTAAGCCCTCCATGCCGGGACCCGGGCCTGCCTCTGAGGAGGTGTTCTGAGAAGCAGTCAGGGAGAATGAAGTCTCGGCTGCCCCAGACACCGGCACCTACCCCACCCTCTCCCACTCTCTCTCTCATAATGCAGGGAGATCTGTTATTTTTTAAAAGTGGGTGTTTAACTGATCTTGCTTCTTTAGGAAACTTTATTGTATTTGAAAAGGTGACTTATGATACTATTCCTAAATATGAAATCTAGACAAAGTTTCAGGAACTCATTTTTCAACCTGTTGAGAGAATTCTAAACGGATATAACACCAGTAAAAGTGTGCCTTCTTATCTTTCTTCCTGTTAGTTTGCTAGGTCAGTAACATTTTTGGTACTAATGTATTTTTGCAGACTCATCTTCAATGAAAATAAAGCACAGTAAGGGGTGGTATAGGTTATTAAAGCAAATATAAAATTAGGGTTATAATAAAAATAATAGGGACTTTTACTTTTGTGACTGGGCATAGGTCTATTTGTTTTAAGGGTGTATGGTGGCTGCAGGAACCAGTATTTGTTTTTTAGCATGTACCGGGCACTATGGTGGGTGCCTTATATACATTCACTCACCAAATTCTAAAAACTATCTAAACCCTATATATAATCCCCCCATGCATCGGATGACGCCAGCACGGCCGAGGAGGCGGGGTTCATCACGCTGAGTGGCGTGCCTCTTCCTCCTAACCCCTGCTTATGGCAGCCGGCTTCCCATCTTCATTCTCTGCTCACTGCCTTCTATAGTCAAACCCACTCTCTCCTTCCTGATCACCCTGAGTCCCTCCATCATCCTGGGTTTCTTCAGGGAGTACCTGAGACCCGTGCAAGCTGGCTTCTCTGTCTCTAAGCACACCCTTAACTCCAAAACCACGCTTCTCACCCTCACCCAGCCACCCTTTTCCCGGTCCTTATTGCCAACAGAAGCCATACGACCTTTGAAATCTGAATTTAACCACCCCCTTCCCTGACCGCCACTTTTTCATCCTTCTAGCTCACTTGTACTCAAGACCATCAACTCTACCTCCTTCACATTATACACCAGCTCTGTCCCAGCTTTACTGCTCTCCTTGTGTACGAATACTCCTCTGTTCCAGCGTTATCATCTTTTCCGTGTAATTACTCAACACTCTCAGCCCCCTTTCTCCATCATACCCGCCACAGGGGACCCTCATCACAGACCAGCTCTTCCTTCACACCAGGGACCCCACCGCGCCGCACTACCCCAAAGACTCTGCTCCTGTGGTACCACCTCTCTCTCCAGCAACCTCAGTCTGACTCTCTCTACTGCACTATTCTGACCAGCAAACAGGCTGCCATTTGTAGCCACTCTCCCTTTGACCTCCATCCTCCCTTCTAGCCACCTCACTTCTCTGCAGTCGTTCACAGCCAAGCTTCTGAAAGAGCTGCCTACAAACTACTTCTACTTCCCCACCTTCCACTCCCTCTTCAACACACTCCCATCACTCCTTGTGAACCCACTCTGTCAAGGTCACCTACAACCTCCATGCCGTAGAATCCGGTACACAGACAGCAAACACATCTGCATGTTCCCCCTTCTTGAGACAGTCTCTGCCTTTGTTTTCATGGCGGCACAACATCCTTGTTTTGCTCTTACCTGACTGCCTGTTTCTTCTTAGTTTCTCTCTGTCTGTTTTGAGGGCTCCTCTTCCCCACGTGACCCTAACTGTTCAGGGCCTGCTCCTAGGCTCCCTGCTCTTTACTCCGTATCCTTTTCCTTTGGTGATCTCAACATTCCCAGGACTTTAAAAATCCTCTGTTTTCTAACAACTCTATAATTTATATCTCCCATTCCAAAACAGAGTACTATAGTTGGTAAGAATGAAATCTGAGGTAGAGCAGGTATGCCTTTTTGTTAAACTGCTGTACTTCAAGCAATTCTCTTTTAGCAGGAAAGGGCAGGAATTAGCTTGGCTGCAGGGTACTATAGGAGAGTGGAAAGAATACCGGACTTGAGTTGGCTGATCTGAGTTTAAAGATTGGCCTCACTAATTGCAACTTATGTGAATTTGCATGATTCATTTAATTTCCTTAAGCTCTTTCCCTGTGTGTAAAATGGACGACCCCTGGCACAGTGATGGACCTTGTGGACAACAAAGAAATGTTCCATAAATCTTAATTTCATGGATGCAAAAAGCTGTGGTTATATAATTTGGGGCTGATGGTCATTAGACCACTAAAGGTAGAGAAAGGAACCCCTGGCTCCAGGGTAAAGTCTCTCAACTGTGGAAAATGTGAACAAAATGTTCCAAACTCCCAGATACCAGACCTTCTATTCTAAGATGCTATTTATAGAAGGGAAAATGGCTACTGGATTCATACTGGTCAAAGTGTTCATATGTAATAGCTCAGATGCTACAAAGAAAATAAAATAGTTTTTGCAGTGATATCAAACAGAGCTATTAAGCAGTGTTTATAAAATTTCTCTTTTCTGTCCTTGGGCTCTTTCTCTGCCAAAGCTCCAAGAATGTCAGCAATGCTTCCAAACCTAACAGGAGCAGTCATGGCCGGGAGTGAAGGGTCTACGCAACAGCAACACGCATCCATCTTTTGTTTTTATCAACTGCCCTGGTGTAAATTCCCAAAGAATGGCTGGCATGTACTGTTCTGGAAAGCCAAGAGAAAAGAGCCCGCCGGACATGCAGGAGCAGAACCTGTTTCTACTGTCACTCACAGAATCACTGGGTTCACTCGGAACAGGAAAGCAGCTTTGGCCTGCGTTCTCAACCAAAACAAGTTTTGCTCCACTTCTTTCAACACTTCAAAATTTAAATCCATCCACAGTATCTTAAGAATTCAAATAACCAAAATAATGTTTCTGATTCTATCGTTCAGGACCAGGTTTACTGCCAACAGTAAACGCGTTCTATTCTTGTAGCTGAGAGCTTTGCAGAATTAAATGACTAGCTCAGAGTTTAGGAAAATAAACAAGATGGGTTTGGGGGCTACTTCTCTTCTTCTTAGTTTTAAGACTTGAGGAAAATCATGTTTACTGGTAGTGATTTCAAATGCTGGATAGAGAGATTATCTTCTGCATAATTCACCAGATATTATCTTCTGAAAACCTTTTTTCCTTTACACAGACAAGGTGATAGTAAAGCTTGTGAAGAAAGATGCTAATAAGTTCAGTAGTAAAATACATACTCTTTCTAGTAAATGCCCCAGGAAAGCTCATATAAGCATCCTATAAAATATATCACAATACCTCAGCAGTCACAGCTTCCCTTGGTGATCTCAACATTCCCAGGACTTTAAAAATCCTCTATTTTCTAACAACCCTATAATTTATATCTCCCATTCCAAAACAGAGTACTATAGTTGGTAAGAATAGACCAACACCTATTTCTATCCAGCTCCCTTGACTCGGTCCTGCTCCCAAGGCCTTTATGGCTCCGCGTTCCGCTATGAGGGAGAATTACGGGAGAGAGATGGAAATAGGGCTGGGCTTGCATGTCGGTTTAACTCGAAAGGCACTAGTAATAACAATGAAAGAACAAATCCTGAAAGATGCCATCTGGTCTGCACTAGAGCAGCATGAAGCTAAAGCCAGGCTCATGTCTTCAGGTATTCTGTACTGGGTTGTTTCCCTCCCTCCTCCAAGTCTTTGATAGCACAAAGAAATACTTAATTAAAGCACATACAATAGGAATATATAGTTTCTAAGGAGGAAAGTCAGAGAAAGTCAGAGACACTGTTCTTAAAATGAAACTGGATGCAAAGAACAAGATCAGACTGGGTTTCCAAAAGAGGATCTGGCCAGGGTCTCTGGTGCTCTGCAAAAGCCACATTATCACATTAAGCACCCAAATTTAATACCATAGAGAACACAAGTTTCCAATCTAAGACAAAATTCAGCCTCCCCAAATACCCAAGTCTACTTCTCCCCCAATCTATTAGGGAACCAACAGAGTAAACTGGTGGGTATCAACAAAGGAACGAGAATGATCACCTCCATTTCATACATCGGGGGCCCAAGGATATCTTTCAGAGCGTGGAAGTCAATCAAAATTGGCATTTCAGGTGGTAGGGCCAAGTCGGTAGTGTCATTGATAGATTCGGGTTTTGTATCTTCTACAATGTGTTCTCTGTAACCTAAGAGAGAAAATTTTATTTAAGAATTCTCAGAGATTTGCAGGTATGAAAATTCATTAGCAGTAAATATCAAACAGAAGCTCAGTGGACTTCCAACCGTTCAGTCACCTTTATACCTTTATTAAGGCACAAAAATTCACCTTGTGTACCTGTGGTACGCAACAGAAGAATTAGTCTTTCAAGAGCCCCCGAGGGGTGACACAATGCATTGCCCTGTTCATTTACTTTCACTTGTTTGTCCTCCATCTTCCCCCATTAAAGTGTAAGCCCCAGGAGGGCAGCAACCTTGCCTGTCTTCTTTTCAACCATTATATTAAGCCAAGAGCAATGCCTGGCACTGTTCAACTGATGGCCTTTAGAGGCCAGATACTCAAGTGTCAGATGCAATAGATTACCTTGTACAATTCTCTGTGGAATCAACACAACTCAAACTGTTCAATTCCCTCCTCAGAGGAGTTGCATCAGGTGTCCCATTTCCTGACAGCCAACGTGAACTTGGAAATGACAGAACCCCTAGAAGCAATGCCTCTTGTGTAAACATATAGCTCAACTCCAAGGTTATTATTTTCCAATAAAAACGAATATAATTGTCATCACCAGGGTAAGATAATATGAAGCCTGGCTTGAAATCCCTATAATAATGGACTATTTTCTTTACCTGCCTAAGAGCCCTGGCTGCTGACATCTTGTCGAAGGACTGACTCATTCTGGTTGAGATCAGACAACCAGGGAGCAGGAACCAACTGCCCTAGGACCACCGTTTCTACTGGTCTTTGTAATTCCAATCTGAGTAAAGAAAAATGTTACTTCAGTCTATAGCCAGAAACCTAAAATAAGCAGAGGTTTAAAAATGTAAGAAAGGGCTTCCCTGATGGCTGAGTGGTTGAGAGTACGCCTGCCGATGCAGGGGACGCGGGTTCATGCCCCGGTCCGGGAAGATCCCACATGCCGCGGAGCGGCTGGGCCCGTGAGCCATGGCCGCTGAGCCTGCGCGTCCAGAGCCTGTGCTCCGCAATGGGAGAGGCCACAACAGTGAGAGGCCCGCGTACCGCAAAATAAATAAATAAATGTAGGAAATATCTGGCTCTATTCATCTTCATTCCCTGCTTTCCTTTTCTTTTTGTTTTACCATAATTCTTCTAGTTCTTGTACTACCTCACAAAGTGCTTTAAAATATTTTTCTTTTATTGCTTTCTTTCCATACACCCTTCCTTCTGGAAATGATTACTGTATATATTAATATACAACACATAATAATTACAAAGTCACCTAAACATTGTATATCCATCTATATTTATTCTAGCTTTGCTATGATTCTTCTATTCTGATATCATGAAGTTAAAGGAATTGCTTTTCACTAACTCCTTTCTTTTCCAAAGTGATTACTGAATATGTTAAATCATATTAGACCTTAATTTTAGATTCCAATGATAACTGGACACATCCTGGGGTGTCCCCAAATGATCCCCGTGTCTCACGGCCTTGCTGTGACCTTCAGGGAAAGGGCTCTCTTGGCCTACTCTCTTGCTGGGCCTTACAGGGCTCCTCTTCAAGACTGAATCACAAGTGAAAACAGACAACAGTTCAGACTTTTTGCCACTTGCTGGCTATTTGACTTTATGCAAAACATTAAACCTCTCACTACCTATCTCTGCAGGATTCTTGTGAGAATTAAAGAGAAAACCCTTTGCAGACTGCAAAGTGTAATACACACACTGTATCCTAAGTGTGGGTCTTGAGTTATACATAATCTCATAGTCATACCTCTGTAATGTCACTTGATCTTTCAAAGTTTGGCTCAACCAGATTCTAGGAAGTCTTCCCTGATCTCTGCAACTTCTTACAGCACTTACTTATCTGTTTCACTAAACTGAGCAATTCCTGGGTTACTCAGTCTGCAGCAATGTCAGTGACCAACGGCGGGGAGGCACTTAAACCATCAGTTTAGCTACACGTAGATCTCAGAGCGGAACAGAAAGTGACATTGCTTAATTAAAATTAATGCACAGAGAAAAAGCGCACTACTGTCTACGGTTACCGTACACTAAAAATGAAGGGCTCTGAAACTCTAGCCAATGCATAGAAGAGGCTGTGACTTTCTTTAGCCTGTTGTGTTTTGTGATGGGCTTTTCTGAGATCTAATTACTGTTGCCAGCCTGGAATTCACTATCACAGGAGGAAGTAAAGCTGGATGGGTGAGAGCCAATCCACAATTATGTAACCACTGTTTTGGGATATCCCATCCCTTTCCAAGTGGAGGAGTGAATTCAGTGCTTTGAGTACTGAGGGGCTGGGGGTGTGGAGAGCTACTTCTAATGCATCTAGACCTTACAATGCAAAAGATGGCCATTCACTCCAGGCTCTAGGCACAGCAGCTGGGTGATGAAAACTGCAATAAACTTAGAACTAATCTGTGCTTCAAAATGTTCCATCGTGGAGCACAAGCCTAGAGAACTAAAGCTCATGTCAAGAAAATGGTGCCAGCTAATCAGGAAAGACAGGCTGGCACTGGATTTTAAGAACCATCCACTGCACCTTGGGTAACACAAAGCGAGAGCAAGAGAATGCTGGATTTTCAGAGAATACACGCTCTGATTCCTCATTAAACATCATCTCGCCAACATGCCATTCAAGGAATGAGGCCCAGGTTAGAGCTGAACCCTGAGGCCTCACACAAGCTTTCAGTACTCAGCTCTAGTGCCACGTTCTCCGTAGTCAGAAGGGATTGGCACCAAGAGAAGATAGTGGCAGAATCTCTGGGCCTCATTACGGGCCTTGCCCCAGATCATAACATTCACGCCAGGTGGACTTTTTAAGGCAAGGCAAACAAAAACAATTAAAAAAAGTTCAACCTCCCTATAGGACATAGACCCTGTCCCACAAATCCTTCCTGTTGGAACTGTACAGTTAACATTCTTCTTCTATGCCCTTATCTTGGGCTAAAACAGTGGTTCTTAACAAATGGGTAATAGTCACATGAAAAAATGATTATTTCACTAAGAAGCAAAGAAGTTTAAATTATAAAAACAAGATACATTTTCTGGTTACAAAATTAAAGTAACCAGTAAAGAAGTTTTAAGAAATGACAAAGTACAATGGAAAAGAGAGTGGAGAGATCTTCTCAAATACTATTGCTTATGAAAATATAAATTGATTCAATCTTTCTGGAAAGCCATTTGTCAACATACTGAAAGCCTCCTAAACAGTCATAATCTCACACCCAGTGATTCTATTGGGTTGGCCAAAAAGTTCCTTCGGCTTTTAAGTAAAAATAAAAGACACATTTTTCATTTTCACCAAGAATTTTATTAAACGACGTATTCACCATTTTGTTCCACTACCTTCTGCCATTTTTCAGGCAACATCATAATTCCATCTTCCCAAAACATTTTATCTTTTTGAGCAAAGAACTGTTCCAGGTGCCTTTTACAGTCTTCCAGGGAACTGAAGTTTTTTCCATTACGAGGATTTTGTACAGACTGAAATAAATGGAAATCCGAAGGTGTTATGTCTGGTGAATATGGTGGATGAATCAGAACTTCCCAGCCAAGCAGTAACAGTTTTTGCCTGGTCATGAAAGAAACATGTGGTCTTGCGTTATCCTGATGGAAGATTATGCATTTTCTGTTGACTAAGTCCAGACACTTTTCTTCAAGTGCTGCTTTCAGTTGGTCTAACTGGGAGCAGTACTTGTTGGAATTAATCTTTTGGTTTTCTGGAAGGAGCTCATAATAGAGGACTCCCTTCCAATCCCACCATATACACAGCATCACCTTCTTTGAAGACCAGTCTTGGTGTGGTTGGTGGTGGCTCATTTCATTTGCCCCACGATCTCTTCCGTTCCACATTATTGTACAGTATCCACTTTTCATCACCCATCACAATTTGTTTTAAAAATGGAACTTTTCATTACATTTAAGTAGAGAATCGCATGAGGAAATACGGTCGAGAAGGTTTTTTTCGCTTAACTTACATGGAACCCAGACATCAAAGCAATTAACATAACCAAGCTGGTGCAATTGATTTTCAACACCTGATTTGGATATTTTGAGTATACTAGCTACCTCCCACGTGGTATAACATTGACTGCTCTCAATTAATGTCTTGATTTCATCACTATCAACTTGGTCTACCCGACCATGGAGCATCATCCAGTGAGAAATCTCCAGCACGGAACTTCACAAACCTCTTTTGATACGTTTGATCAGTCACAGCACCTTCTCCATACACTGCACAAATCTTTTTTTGCATTTCAGTTGTGTTTTTACCTTTCTTGAAATAATAAAGCATAATGTGCCAACACTGTTGCTTTTCTTCTTCCATTTTCAATATTAAAGTGGCTACACAAAAATTCACCAGTTTTGATAAGCTTTTTTTAAAAATGCACGCTGATATGACAGTTGTCACAATACAGTCTAACAAAATTGCTTTGAATGAAGTTAAAGACAACTCAGCGCTACTAGAAGCATCTTACAGAAAATACCAAATGAACTTTTTGGCCAATCCAATATTTTGAAGGAACCTATCCTTAAGGGCATAACCAAAAGTTTAGACAAATGTTTAGACCACAAATATACTCACTGAAGCACTATCTGTAACAGCAAAAATTAGATCCATTGTAAATACGCAACATTAGGCACATGATTATGTAAACTGTGGTACAGCCACACACCTAATAAAATACTACACAGTCACTAAAGCTGTTTCCTAAGTGTTTTTTAAGTGATGCGAGAAAATCCTTTTGAAACAAGATCAAACGGAGGAAAGGGGGGGAGTATAAAATTTCATGTGCCATGATTTTTACTAATATGATATAAATGTATATGAGAATGAATGAAATGATATAGTCTAAAATTTTAACACAAGCTATTCCCTGAGTTTATGAGGTTAAGATCAAACGATGAGATAGTCAATAGATAATAGTCTCCAATCCTGGCTCTGGCTTCCTGATTGGCCTTGAAAAAAGTTACTTTACCTCTTTGTATCTGGTTTGCCAATCAGTAAAATCGTAATAATTATAGTAACCCTCAGAGTTGCTGGGAGAATTTGATAATGCTGAAAGCCTTACTATGCATAAATGAGGAAATGAATTATGTAGTTAGAGTAGTATTTAACACAGACTTCTAAGACTCACATGTCTTACTCCATAGCCCCTTTCACTAGAAGAAAACAAAATGCCCTCTGCACCCCAATCCCACCCAGGGCTCCACAGACAGAGCTTTGACCACAAACACACAACTGCTGGGAATCACATAAATTAAACATATTTAAGAAAAAGAAAAAGATACCAAGACTCAAGACTCTGCCCCATGTTTCTCAATGGTATTATCAGCCCGTTCTGAGTCTAATTCAGGACACAGCCAGGGTGGTCAGGGCATAGCCAAGGATCTTAATGGCATGAAGGTAGCAGATAAGCAAATAGCACCAGAGGCAGAACCTGCAAGGCACTCGCTCTGCCAGCATGACAAATGTGGACCTTGGCAAAGCAGGGATGAAACTCCGGGGGTACTCCCCAAGGGCCAAACCAGGCTCTATAGCTGATGTTGCCATGACAAAAGCTATGACAAAAGGATATTCTATAGCTACAAACTCCTCAGGGGAAGGGTCTGGCTTTCCCAAAGCAGCTGTCATGAGGACATGATCACGTGATCTTTTCCAGCCACTTTTCCTCTGTCAGAAGAACATGATTTACATGAAAGCAGGCCCAAGAGCCAAAGAATCACTGTGGGAAGCCGGGAGAAAGGAAGATCCTAAGAAGGGAGGACAGGAGGAAGAACAGAGGGGTGTAATACCTCAGGAAACTCCAGTAGCTTTCTTGTTTAAAAAGAACATTTCTTACCGTTTGAACAAATCTTGCAGCAAATGGTGTCTTTGGGCAGGTGATCCAACCAAGGGAAAGTAGCAGAGGCCAGGAACAGGGTACTGACACCAAACATCTATTCCGCAGAATGTGGCAGAAACAAAAATCTCCCCAACCACGAACAGCCCCAGGTTATCTATAATCATCTTCACTCAGGACAGAACTTTTTAGGTATCACTTATTATTCTCTATATTCTACTTGACTTGAAACATATGCTACACTCTCTAGACCACTCTCATGAGCTCAAAAGCTACATTTCGTGGTACTGCCATAAAAGGAACCCCTTCTTCTAGATTATTAAAGACGTGTACATCTTCACGAATAACAGTTTCTTTTTTAACTCCTTCGGGGTAGGTTTGGAGGAGAGGATAGGGTGTACAATACTGTTAACTGCAGCCAGCAATCGAATAACAGGGCCCAGAAACAGGGGGTTAATTCTCCAAAGGAACAAATATAAATACTACCTGCCCCTCTCATACTAATACAATGTCCCTGAGAACGTCTCAGATCTCATTCTGAGGCTTTAGCAGAATTCAGGTAGCATCAGAAATTCAAGAATAGGATGGAACCATGATATATAAAAATATAAGAGCTAGGCAGAAAGTAAGAAATCTGGTCCAACCTTTCATTATTTCAATACTCAAGGAAACTTGAGACCCAGGAAGGTGAAGTGAATCGCCTGATGTCCACAGCAAATTACAGACAGTCTCAGGGTTCTGGACATCTGGCTAAGGGGACATTTTGTCCCACCTAAAGTCCAGTCTAGAAAAGCTGCCGGTAGCTCAGAAGTTCCTTGACAAGGCAGCCAGGTGGTAAATTTAGGGATTAGATTATTTTTTTCCTGACTGAAAATAATCAACACATCTGGCATTACATACACGGATTCCCTTCTATGACTGCTGTCAGAGAAAACTGTGCAAGACTTGGAAATGAGCAAAACATAGATTACTGGGTATTGCCCTTCCAGGCTGTCTGTGTCTCAGTGCCTTTCAGCTATTTTCCTGTAAGCTGTAGGAAACTAATAGTAATACAAGTGATTCTTGTCCATAGAAATGAAAATGAATTTTGTCCTCTCCCTTTCCCAAGAAGCTGGTTTTGCAAATTAATTTCAGCATTCCTCATTGCCTATATAGATGTCTGCTTTCTGAATTCTCCGTGGAACCAGATCTTACTGGTTCTCTCATTAATTAATGAGTTCATTAAAATCTTTAACACATGTTCATTTTATACCTGTATAGTAGTGATGATTTTGCCATTAAAAATTATTATCCTTTAATACTGAACAAAAACACTGTTTCTAAAAAGTGACAAATTCTCCCAGTAGCCAACTCTTAACCACTAAGAGTAGCTGAAATGTTTAGATTAAAAAGCTTTAGGGCCTCAGACAGATATCCAAATTGCTTTAGATACAAAAGCATGAAACTTCCCATTTTCAGTATTCCTGATTTTGGGTAGATCCTCAGAAATATCCAGGTGAGGTACAACTGATGCTCCTTATTTCCAAGAGGCCTTGGAGTCAGATGGCCTGGGTTTGTGGTCCATTTCTTACAAGCTTGTATGATTTGGGGAAATTTCCTTAACCTCTTTTTTTTGGTAACTCTTTTTATTATGGTAAATATTGATCATTTTAGCCGTTTGAATTGTACAATTCCGTGGCATTAAATACATTCACAATGTTGTTGTAACCTTCACCGCTATCTATACCCAAAACTTTTTTTTTTTTTTTTTGCGGTACGCGTGCCTCTCACTGTTGTGGCCTCTCCCGCTGTGGAGCACAGGCTCCGGACGCACAGGCTCAGTGGCCATGGCTCACGGACCCAGCCGCTCCGCGGCATGTGGGATCTTCCCGGACCGGGGCACGAACCCGTGTCCCCTGCATCAGCAGGCGGACTCTCAACCACTGTGCCACCAGGGAAGCCCTTGCATTCTTAAATCTTAATAACATCTATGGACAAATGACAAATCACCAAAACACTTAATCATTACTTTGATTTGCCAAGAAACTATCAGGTCTTTAATACTGGCTTTGTCAAGTAAATATAAAGATTTTTAATAAATGAAAATTAAGTATGTGACAAAATTATTACCGAATGATTAAAATTTTTTCTTGCAGGTTGAATCCAATCACACTGGGCTCCTGCATCTTGAAGAAGCAGCAAAATGAAACTTACAGATTGGTTGAACTATATTTGTGTGCAGGGCGTAGGACGTGTATTACTAGGTATATTAACAGGTAGTTGGCAGAGAGGTCGTGTATGAACCAATGAATGGGAATACTGTTTACATCTCAATTCCTCAGCATACATGGGTATGTAAACATGGATCCAGACCCCATTTAGGCATGAAGAGAGATTTGTATGGCTGCAGTTATAAAACTACTTTTTTTAAAAAAAAAAACCAAGTCTACTTTACAAATTTAGATGCGATGCTGAGATTATAAGTGGCTTTGTTATTTCTTACAAGATAATAGAAGTATGTGGCTCAAAGCTAAATTGACTATAGATAAAAAGCATTTGAGAGCCTTCTCTCAGGAAGGCAGAAAGGGGAAAACAAAATATCTAAAAACAAATCAGAGAAACCTGAATATTTTCAACTATATAATTTGTCTGTCAGTTTCAGGTTAATCTTTTCCAAAAAACCATCTTCCCAGCCAGAGGAAGTGTGCTACACGCAACTGAGATTCAAGTTACTGACCCTGGCTGCCAAAGCATTTGTGCCTGCATATTTTCAATCTGTTTTTCTTTCTTTCTTTCTTTCTTTTTTTTTTAAATGAACTAGTTGTAATGGGGAAATCTGTGGATCAAATGCCCAGAAAAACCTTCATGCTAGCAATAAAATATTTTAAGTCCTTTCTGTCAATATTTTCTTTAATATTTTGGGGACGATAATACAACCTTAACATTACCAAATACATTTTCTTTCAAGTTTTACCTACTAAACATTTCTATATAACAACTGTTGAGATACAGATGGACATTAGGATTGTGAACCATTTCTCAATTTTAGTAATAGTTATCTATTCATAAAAATAAAGAACATCAAAAAAGGTATCTGGAAAACATTTGTTTTTCCATCTATTTACCTATTCAAATCAATTCTGAGATGTAAATAAATGACCATTTTATCTCGATTTACTAAAAGCAACTTTTAAAAGCTACAATATTTATAACAAATAAAATGAAGCTTTCAATGATCAAGTCAATGCCTCTACAGCACTTTAAAAACCATCATTTATCCCACATCTAAAAATTATTTGTTTATATATCTATCTCCCCCCGTGGACTACATACTTGTTAGAAGTTCTCTTTCATCTCCTTCCCAGAATCCAATCTAGAACCCGGCATACCATAAGTATTCAGTGACTGTTAGCTGACTCACTTACTGAATAAATTAGTATTATACAAAGGTCCAAGACATAGGACCCTAACTTTATACCAGACAAGAGAGCTTGTACCGTCTCCCACGGGTTTTTTTTGCATTAATAAATCTCATTTCCTGTGTTAGAGATTCAGAAAATAGTCTTGGAGAATTACTTGGATTAGCAGTTAAGATGCAGACACCATCTGTAGTGTTGTTTTTTTTGTAGTATTTTTTAAAAGTATTGTTTTATCATCTTGTAACTTAAGGCTGGTTTTGATAATATATGTCAATGACACCCAAAGGCCACTGTATCTTCCTATATGATTCATTAAATGGAACAATGACTTTTTAGTTTTTAGACAATATTTGATTTTCCTGTTTCCAAATAGAGTTTAAATAACAAACGTTTGTCTCCTATCTTACGTAAGTAGGATTTTTCCTTTATTACAGCTTCCTTCCAGTCTACATAGGCAAACAAATCTCTTAAACCAGGCCAGTATTGAAGAGGGAACAAACAGTAAATCAGCATAAATGTAAGAACAGAATATCTTCATGATACCGGCAGTAGATACCAATATAACACTTTCATCTCAAACTTGAACACCACTTGATTTTAGATGTATGGACACAACATGCTGCCTAATATCCCTACAAATGCAAAGGATTTAGCATAGAAAGTCTTAAGCTAAATTTAATTAGATCTTGGTTTGCAAAATCCAATTAGCTGTAACAGAACCCTACAAACCCCCAAAGCTTTAGAATCAGCAAGCCAGGTAGGTGCCCTGGTACTAAAACTCTCTCTGAAGTCCATATTCCTTAACAGTTAACCTTAGTTGTTCCTTTGACTATTAGAAAATTTTATTTGTCCCGAGTCACTAATACAATCAAAGGAAAGATAAGCATGAACAGATGAAGCAAGACTTTAAATACTAAAAATGCAAAATGAATCAAAACTTGTTAGCCCTATCTGTGCAACCTGGGTCTTTAATAAGAACTCAGCTTAAGTTTGATGGATGGATACTCAACAGCACAAACTTAAATGCTGGCTTAGAAAAATCCTTCTGATAATAAAGCGTCTTAGATTGTGATGACTACTGAACTGCTACAAGCCTTTTAAATCAGTAAATTCTGTAAGGATGTGCAGAAATTCTCAAAGTTGCTGCTTAAAGATTAGGAAAATGTAGGCCAATTTAAATTCGGCCCCCATAACAACACTAAAACTGTGGCTCGTCACACTGTATTCAAAGACCTCTTAACATCAGACGTAGGCGTATCTTCAGAAACTAAAAATCTGACTTCTGAGTATTATTATAACAATTTAAAATAAACAGCCCAAGCATCTGGTCTGTGGTTTCTGGGTTCAGAGGCAAACATACAAATTACTCTCTCTTTTTTGTTCTAACTCTAGCCAGAAAGGAAGATATGGGATTTGGGTTAAAATGTTTGAGGATTTTTATATGTAACTGGAGCCAAGTAATAAGAAACGACTCAATTATCCTCACTTTATTAAAAACAGCTAACAAAGTTTTTATGTCCTCAAACAAAACAAAACAAGAACAATATCAACAAAATCCACATTAAAAGCTGACAAGTAAAGGTTGCTTCCATTGTTACTGAAGAATCATTCATTTGCTTGGGGGTCTTATTAAGCTTTTCTCCCCTGAAGGTCCAGCCAACAGAGTTATACAACTATTCTTAACTGTTCCTGCAGCACAGAAATTTCCACTCTCTGTTAACAACCCAAACCACAGGTCTTCTTTAAAACTCTAAACAAACTATTTCAATCTTCAGGAATGGGGGTTGTATTAATAGAAACGAAATGTATAATAACCTTCTTTAAAATAAGTAAAAAAAAAAAAATCTGTGAGAGCCAGCCTTCAAGATGGTCCCCAATGATCCCTGCTCCCATGGAGTGCCATCTCTCACAGGGTTGGTCTGTATGACGAACGGAATGTGGCAGAAGTGAGGATTATAAAAGCCTGCAGCTTCTGTCTTGGGCTCTCTGTTTCTCCCTTTTGCACAGCACACTCTCTGGGGAAGCCAACAGCCGTGTCCTGAGCCTAGGAAGAGGCCTAAGTGGAGAGAACCTCAACATCTGGCCAACAGTCAGCAAGGAACCTAGGTTGCTATGAGATATTGTGATTTTAAGAAGTGTTTCTCATCTGTATCTGCCCATCATCCAGGCTCACAGTTCCCAAAGCCTTTAGAGTATCCTAAGTGTTGACAGTGATAAAGCTGTCTTTTGTTATGTGAATGAGGTGACTTTTAGGGGCACCTAGGATGGGTGCTGGTTGCCAGGAGATTAGAGGGTTGAAACTTTCTGTCCCACCCACTGGTATCTGGGGAGGGGGGAAGGGTCTGAGGTTGAAGCAGTCGCCACTGGCCAACAATCTAGTCAATCATGACTAAGTAACAAAGCCTCCATAAAACCCCCAAAGGACAGCTTTTTGGTCCATTTTTGGAGAGCTTCCCTGTGCCAGGGTGCCAGGCCCCAGGCTCCACGACGATGTGGTCTCCTTTGTTCCGAACCTCACCCTATGAAGCTGATTCGTATCCTTTAATATCCTTTTATAATAAATTGGTAATCTAGTGGGTAAAAGGGGGCATCTCCTGAGTTTGGTGACACGTTCTAGCAAATTAAGCCCAAGGAGGGGATCGTGGGAAACTCCAATTTGAGCCAGTCAGTCCGAAGTACAGGGAATGACCCTGGTGTATGACCTGCCTCTAGCGGAGGGCAGTCTTGTGAGACTGAGTCCTTTGCCTGTGGAATCGGATGCTGTCTCTAGGTAGGTAAGTGTCAGAATTGAGTTGAATTCTTAGACACCCAGCTGGCATCCCAGAATTGCTTGCTGGTGTGGGGAAGCCTCCACATACACAGTGGAATTGGGTGGGTCTCGGAACCTTTTCAGCTAACAGCCATATCAGTGAGCCTGGAGGCAGATCCGCCCTGAGCTGAACCTCCAGTTGGCTGACAGCTTGACCAGAACCTCACAACTACCCAGCTAAACTGCTCCTGGATCCCTGACCCACAGACACAGTGAGATGATAAACGCTTGCTAACTGATTTACTAAGTTTTGGGGTAATCTGTTACACAGCATTGAATAATGTAAAATCCAATAGATAAAGGGAAGATCCTGCAACAGTTAGAAGACTGCTCCAAGAAGTCAAAGACAAAAGAATTTAGCAAAAAGTTACACAAAGCTCAGAGGTTACTTCCTGAAAACATTATATATAGTATTTTCCATTAAAATAAGAAATTCATGACATTAGACAAGAGAATGGATATGCTTCAGATTTGGCGATGACTAGTAGGAAAAAAAAAAAGAGCTGAAAGGATCAAAACCACTTGTTTCTCCTGCAGGAACAGCTTCCTGTTTTGGTTACAAAGGATTCATGCTTAAAATAACCATCGTAAAGCATGCTGAGGGTCTGAGAAGTCAATGGCAGGAAGCCACAACAAAGAGCCCTGAATGCAGCCCGACAGAAGATGATTCCTCCGGAGAAAGGACCCAAGAAAGGCTAAGGAAAAAGCTACCCTAGCAAATGAGTGGCATGTAAAGTGAGGAAGGCCCATCAGAATGCGGCTCTCCTCTCAGCATCTGCCCCCCGCCCCACTCCAGCAATGAGCAGACTTGCTAAAGTGGCAGGCAGGATACCTCTCCTCCAGCCGGCATACTCTTGCTGACAGCCAAGAGTGTGGTGACCCAGGAAAATTAAGCTAATGAAGGAGGAGAATAGTGCTGTAAACTTTGAATATTTTATTTTGATGCATTTTTAACTGTGAAGTCTGGAAAGGATACACCAAAAATTAAGGATATTATATCTGCCTGTTTCCACTATATTAGGTTGATTTCACTGTCCTACATAAGGCAAACATATCAGAGAAACAATACATGTTGAAATGCAATTCAGTCAAACTGGGACCCAGACTGAACTAGAGAAACTCCTAGAGTTAGATTTGTGGTCTAGCCAGCCCAATGTTTTGTGGCCAGTGGGGGCCCAGGGCATCTATCATGAGAGGATAGGCATGTTTTCACTGACATCAAATCCTAATGCTTGTGATTCATACCACCCAACCACTTAGCCCTTTTTCCAATCTACAGCTTCTATTTTCTTATGGACTGGGAAGTAGACAGCTAAGTTTATAAAGATGTGTCTGTTAACAGAGTCAAATAGGCAAGGCTTAGTGTTTATTGGGGAATTCTGTGAAGGGACTTATGAATCAAATCAGGGTCAAACCAGACAGCTGCTGAGAATCCTACTCAAGTAAGATTTTATAATAATCAAGTCACCCAAAGGTACGAAACAAAGGCTATAGAGACTGGTAATTCTTCACAGGCATTTTTTCTACCTCCTTTGTCTGTCGTCACTATTTCTATTCAACATCTTCCTGGAGGTCCCTGCTAGTTCATTAGGAAAGAACCGAAATAAAAGGTATAATGATCAGAAAGGAAAAAGTAAAAACTGACATTATTTGCATTTGTGATAACTGATGGTATGTGTAGAAAATCCAGAAGAGTCTACAGTAAGAATTAATAAGTCAATTTGGCAAGTTTGCTGGATACAAGTCAATGTAGTATTCCCATATACTAGCAACCAAAAAAACTAGAAAATTAAAAATACTATTTATAATGATACACACACATAACACACACATACAAGGATCAATTAACTAGGAATATATTCAATATCGAAAGAAAAATATGCAAAAGCTCACCACTGAAAACTATTAAAACACTTAAAAACATTTATTAAGACAAATAAATGAAGCTAGTCATGAACTTGAAGACTTGATAATATCAAATTGTCAATTCTCCCCAAACTAATTTACAGATTCAACGCAATCACAATCAAAATATCAGAAGGTGTTATTTATTTATTTACTTATTTATTGGTAGAGATTGACAAGCTGATTCTAAAATTAACACAGATATTTGACGGACCTACAATAGCCAAGGCAATCCTGGAGAAAAACAAACCTGGAGGATTTACACTATCAGGTATCAAGACTAAATGAGATGCAGTCGTTCTTGAAACCGTGTTTGATGCTGCCACTGGAAATTTCATCCAAAGTACCCACCCCCACTTACCATAAGTCAGCTAGTTTAATTCATTTTTCCTTTAAGTGTTTATCTAAGATCTCCATAACATAACCACATACATATTGCTTTAAGTGACATTTAAAAAGCTTATTCAAAATAACATCTAACACACTTCATGAATAACTGCTAAACCCGTTAATTTTGTCTCTTTCTTTCCTAAGCAATTTTTCAGGTGACTTCGATGACAACAGTTAAGAAACTAACATCTTGAGGTACATTAAGTTTAATGTAGCTTCTCCAATGAACACCGTATTTTTCAAAAATAATTGAGAGTGCTCCATATTCTAAGAAACTTTATAAAGATTGGTTATAAAGTGAATCTTTCTTTGCTGAGGATAATTTTTGATGAAAAAATCTCATTAGATATTAACTGGACATATATGGTACATGAGTGACTGAACAAATGGACATATGCCTAACGCTTTAGAGAGAAACATCCAAATCTGCAAAACTGAATACATGGAACATGTGTGTCCTTGGCTAAAGGCAGGCAAAAGCAGAATAAAACTTTAGCCGCAAACTTTTATCTTTCAACCTAATATCCCAGAAAGGAAAAGGGCAATTCAGAACACACTAATAACATACAGAAAAACATAGGCAGTGCTGCTTTTATGAAATAATTCCCATACTTTATAGGGAAGTGACTGAAACCATAAATATTCCTCCTCTAACACAAATCAATTGGAAATCTCACCCGCCTTCTAAACTCTGTTATTTGTTCTGACAGTTAAGACCCCACAAACACAAAGACAACTGTTCACAGACCAGTATTTCTGGGCCTACTCCAGAAAGTTTGTTCGATATGCTGAGGTTTCTGCCTGTCTTTAAAGCTTATGGCCTGAAATTACTTTTCTTCCTGGCAGCAACTCTAGGTCCAGCAATACTTTTAACATTAAAAATAGCTCCCTCACTGCACTACTTGAAATTTCTAAAACAACTTCTATTTTAGACTCTAATTTTATGTAATTCATTTCTTAATGAGCAACTTTCAGTTACTAAGCTAGCTGCATTTGAACTTTGTGGCATGAGAACCCAATAGAGACTTTTTTTTGGTAGAAATTTTCCTTTTGGCTTGGTTGAGGTCATAAACATCAATTCAGGATACCTTATAATTATTTTACTAAAATCTGGAAGAGAGTCACCTACATACTCCAGGGTATCTTACAATGTAAGACCCAGCTTGGAGTCCATGTATCTCTAATAAGAACTACAATCAAAATCATCCTCTCAAGAGACAAGTACTTGTCCTAATTAGTTATTCATATGGGTGTCCTAGGTAATATCTTAACCACCCAAGTCTGCTTAACTATGTTATCTTTTACGATTTGTTCTGTGAATCATGGATTTAAAAAAAAAAAAACAAATAAATGTTACCATGAAACACTGGATGTTCTCACACGGTTCACAAGCTGACCAAGTTCTTGAGTATTTCTGGGTTACCTTTAAATAGCTAATGTGGTCACAGACATTATTAGAAATATGCTAATGGATGTATATAAGCACTGTATAACTATGGAACGCTTCTCTTAACATCAAATCCCTCTGTATGTGTTATTATAAATTCCAAAATAAACTGTCTAAATCCTAAACACAATTTTCAAAATGTGTTAACCAGATAAACTCATTTCACTCTCTGCCTTTCTATTATATCACAGACAAGAACAAAAGGACACAGGCTCGGGTGCCAGAGGCCACAGCACGAAGGGAGGGTTCTAAGAATAAAAAGGGGAAACTCATGAGGATCTAGCCCTTATATTAGAAAGGGAAAAAAGATTAAAAAAACATTAGTTCTACACTGTCACTGTCAGCTACACCGAGTGACACAATTCTTAATAGGCTATCACTCACCTAGGGTACTTTTTAAAAATTCAGATTTCTGAAAATGGTGGTCTGAACATGTGTTTATCTTTAAACTTCCTCTCCAAATCCTATTAAAATGACAAGAAACAAACAAACAAAAAGAATAAACCCACAAGAACAAAAAGAGTAAGAAAGAAGAAAAGAGATGCTAACAACATTTTGGATAAGTGCAAGTAGATGGGCAAGAAGTAATAAACACTTAGCAGGCTAGAAAATGTGGAAACTTTAATGTCTGTGAGGGTGGGGGTGCAGTGGTTATCCACAAAGAATCAGGAATTTGAGGTACTCCTGAAAAGATGGGTGAGAAGTGGGACTAAAGACAACAAGTTTTTTCAGTCTCTGTAAGAAATAATTATGGGTTTAAGATCCCTCTCCTACTCCACATAACAAGGGCCCCCCCCCGCCCATTCAACAGAAGGTGGGAGGTTCACTCTCTGGAGAAATGAACCAGTGAGGTTCTAGGCACAGTGCGAGCAGGAGTGCAACACATGTGAGGAAGAGGAGGATTTGGGAAAGTCTACTCTTTGGATGATACTGTGGTTGAATGTACTGCGCTTAGCAATAGAAGGAGAAGCAGGGAAGATGTTTCACTGCATCTGTTCTACTGAGCTTACCACAAACTATATGGTTTGTGATTTGGTTCTTCAGCCATATTCATCAAAGTCCTTTCTAGAAAGACCTATGGAAATGGTAGAACATCTAATAAGTCTCTTTACTATGAAAGAGTAAAGAGATTCTCTACTGCTCAAGTCATGTGTGTGAAAGCAAATTTTGGCAACTACGCAGCAGCATGGCCTGGGGCAAGAAGTTAAGACATTTTAACTGGGCACCGAAGGAAATGTCCACATGTCATTAACTCGAGGAATAGACTCCTTCCCTTTTTTTCCTTGTCACCACCTCCACAATTCTTTTTCAAAGAAAAAATAGTTTAAATTACATCTTAAATGTGTATCTATCAAAGAAAATGTGTGAGAAAAATATTACACATGAAGCTATTCCAGAGAACAAAGATCTGCCCCTGCAGTACTTGGACAGCTTGGATTTTTTTTTTTCTCTTTTCTTTTTACTGTTGTAGCAACTTTCTATGCTATAAATATTGAATGACTTAACAATCTGGATCAGAAGGAAAAATGAGAACGCCAGAACCCAAACATAAAGTGTACCATCATTACAAAGCTGGAGAAAAAATATCCCTAAAGCATTAACACTAAGTATTATTCCTGCTCAAACTCTGTATTATTTGTAGAAAAGAATCCTCTTGATAAAATACATCAACCATTAAGTTTTACTTACTCACTGGATGCACTTACCAGTTGAGAAACATGTGCCATTGCTCCAAGGACCACCCCACACTATCCCTCCACATCCAACTTTTTTTGCCATTTACCCCTAGCCACCAAGCCTGTAGGCACCAGATCAAAGTCACAGACCTTCTCCCTCAGCCACATCAGGACGGTCCAATCTGGCCTCTCTGTGCTGTCCCTCTGCCACCTTCACAGCAACAGCTCGGCAAATGGCCCCCAGCTTCCTGTCCAGAGAGCGAACCCCTGCCTCTCTGGTGTACCTGTCATCAAAGAAAAATATTTTATTTTTGGCTAAACACCACCTGTAAAAATAGAAGTCATGTGATTAACAACTACCCTAAAGGAAGTGTACGTTTAAAAGTTTATTACAGTTTCTTGAGTACTAACTGCCTCACCTTTAAAAATTCCTCTGTATTCTTATTTCTTAAATATTCAGAGTATTTCCAGCTACAACTTTTCCTTTTATATAGAATATCTTGGACCATTACACTATACTTAAAAGTGAATTACTGGTTCTTCAATTTATAGCGCCAAAGTAAATTTAGCAGCACATAAAACATGATCTACTCCTTGATGATATGTGTAAGTGCTTTCTTAAAATCTGTCGATTTAAGAAAATTCTGATAAATTTATTATACATGAAACATTGCTGAAAGAATCAGAAAAATAATTTTTTTCCAAACTAAAGCAAAAATAATTGGAGACAGAAATCTAGTCTTTACCTGGAACTGTGCTAATTACCTCTATTTAGTGTCTTTTCATTGTAGAGACTTCTAAAGAAAGAAATATGCTAATGATGCAAGCATTGTGATATAGTGGAAAAGGTTCTAAATGTGGTTAAGCAGAGCTGTCTTAAAAAACATACACGTTAGACTCAAATTCCATAAGCCACTTCATCATCCTTTATACAGTACAACCATTTTTGGCCACCCAGCTCTGGATGAGTTTGAATGGACAGCATCAGCTAGAGAATGCAGTTTTATCTGAAAAACTGGATTTGATTAGGCAGTCAGACATATATTCAAGACTCTGGGGAAGCAGATTTTTTAAGTTCTGAGAAAAGACAAATAAAATTCTTGGCTAAACACTCTAAAGTAAAAAACTAATTTCAATCAAAGGAATAGGAAGATAAAGGAATAAAGTCCATATTATACAAATGCATGTAATTTCACTAAGAAAGAAAATAGGGAGGCACGTTAAAAATAAACAAACCAACATGTAAAAACAAAAACAAAAACCCAATGTAGCTTCCTAGACAACTATTTGATGAGCTCAGATGAAAGGGTTTGGACAAAAGATGAAAGAGAAGGTCCTGAAGATGCTTACAGAGCGATGGTCTGAACATGCAGAAATGGTACCAGGAAGTTCAGAATGAACTGGAGCTTGCCAAAAATAATAAGGACGTCAACAACAACAACAAAAAACTTTTTTTAGGTTTGGAACAATCATGGGCTAGGAACTAATGCAGACAGTATAATATTAACAGCGACTGGAGGAACGTAGACACAACTGCTGGTTTGGTTTAGTAATTTTAAACCAAAAAAGGAAGAATCACCAGTGTCAAATAAGAATTGGTTAATGTTTCCTAACCATGACTAGATGATCATGAAGACACTAATTTTCAGAGGACATAAAACTAACGTACTGGATGATAATCAAGATTAAAAAAAATCAATTTGCTGCAATGGTAGCTGAAACTAAAATGTATATTAAAATATACATAATTATAAACGTCTACATCTGGGCTTTAAAAAATTCAACCCTATAAAGATGGAATGAGATAGACCAAGTGCAGCAGAAATTCAAAGAACTAAAGGTGTTGGGTAACTATATGTGCAACAGGCAAGAGGATAACCTAAAAAAGCTAAGAATCTCGGGCTTCCCTGGTGGCACAGTGGTTGAGAGTCCGCCTGCCAATGCAGGGCACACGGGTTCGTGCCCCGGTCCGGGAAGATCCCACATGCCGCGGAGCGGCTGGGCCCGTAAGCCATGGCCGCTGAGCCTGCGCGTCTGGAGCCTGTGCTCCGCAACGGGAGAGGCCACAACAGTGAGAGGCCCACGTACCGCAAAAAAAAAAAAAAAAAAAAAAAAAAAACCAAAACCAACCAAAAAAAAGCTAAGAATCTTGAGACAGTCATAAAATAATACAGTCAGAATAAGAAAATCAGTGGTCTTCTTAACACCGTGAACTATTTAGGCTATGTCTGAAACACTGAGTTCTGCTCTGGGTGTTTATTTTAAAAGAGACATTGACATCACAGAAATCTTTCAGGAGAAGACTAATCAGGAAGGTGAAAAGTCTTGAAAGTGGGTCAAGAGGAATGGTAAAGAGAATAGGACAGGAGATCAGCTCAGTGCTTTGTGACCGCCTGGAGGGGTGGGATAGGGAGGGTGGGAGGGAGGGAGACACAAGAGGGAAGAGATATGGGAACATATGTATATGTATAACTGATTCACTTTGTTATAAAGCAGAAACTAACACACCATTGTAAAGCAATTATACCCCAATAAAGATGTAAAAAAAATTAAAAAAAAAAAGAGTAGGGATATTTAGCCTGAAGAAGAGAACATTTATGGGATGTGGACCTGACAGCATTTTTTTTTAATACCAGAAAGGCTGTACAAGGGAGGAATTAGATTCTAGGTGTACATATAGGGCAGAATGAGAAAACTATAGGGAGGTGAATACAAAAACTCTTTCATAACAATTATATTTACTCACCAAGGAGTGGTTTGCAGTAAGCACTGTAATTCAAGCAGTCTAGTTACCCTGGGAGGTAAGGAGGACTAGATGACTTCTAAGACTTCCTCCCCTCCTCCCAAACACTATGGGTCCATGACTACGACACAGGAAAAGATGAAAAACACACGAAAGATGAAAATCTATGTCCTAAGTTGGGTAACTCACTATATACCCAAAACTTGCCTGGAGTAGCAAATACCTGTGCTGTTTTTATAAAAATTAAAACTGCTCAGAGAAATTTCCTAATGTTCACAGCTTTTAATAGCTGATGTTTTGAGCTAACAAGTATATAAAAAAGAAATAATTCTCCAGGCAACAACTGGGAAATACAAATAGTGATTATTCTTTAAGTCATTAGTATTTAGCTCCAGATAAGCTATGAATGGATATTTTTCTCTATCACTCATATTTTACAGATGGGGAAGCTATCAAAAAGGTTAAGTGACTTGTTGAAAGTTACCCAAAGACATGAGAGGTATTATCTGGAATAATGATATTTTTGGAAGACTCTGGTGCAGAAATCACCTACTTTATTTCTCCTGGCATTATCCACACAATAAATCACAAGTTAAGAAAAGGAACTCCTAGGTCAGATTGAGTCTTACTTGTTTCATAAGTAAATTTAAACAGACTTCCAAACAGACTTCCTTAAGAAGGCTGGCTTAGATCAAAAAGCAGCCTGACTGGCCAAACTCTAAGTCAAAGTTCAAAACAGAGGGAGACTTCACTTCTTTTGAAAAAACAGTGGTTACTGGGAACGGGCTGCATGAGGAGTTCTGGCAGCCCGACACAATTTGCCAGATGATGCAACAGACCTGCAATACTGAGCCAGGAAAACTGTGAGAGGCTATTGTAGATAGAAGTTCTCAACAGGATATATTTTCCATTCAAACATGCAATCTATAAATCAGACTCAGCAATACTCAACTCAGATAATTTATGTGCTGCTTGCCATGGGCTTAACCACTTGGTAGCTAACTCAGGAAAATACCTTCTCTGTTGTTCTGGTGTTAATTCTGAAGATGAAAACACTAAGGATATTTTTAAAATCTCTCAAAGAGAAGAAAAGAAAATCTGAATAACTTAAAACTGATGTCTGAAAGTACCATCTCACTCTCAGGAGAATTCAAGTTTCAAGATCCTGGGACATAAAAGGTGTCTCAATATTTTCCATGTTTTTGGTTGTTAAATTTATCAAATTAATCCCTTATACTGCAACAGTGGAAAAGTTGAAATTCTGGCTCAACTGAAGTCCTTAGTTATCTATGAAGATACTCTAAATGCCTTCCCTGTGAATTTCTGCCTAATACAGAGCCCTGTGTAAATCAATAGTTATGGAAATGCTTGCTGGGAATCTGCTGGAGAGAGAAAAATGGATGCTGTGAGTTGCCAGTGAAATAGGAATCTCATTTTCAGATCTGAACATTATTGAAGCCTCAGGACGGCTGACTAACCTGGTGATGATGTCGAGAGTAGTAACCTGAGGGATCTGAATCTGCTGAGGAGTCAGCCCATGCTGTTCCAGTTGCTTTGGGATCAAGTGCCTGTGGGCAATCTCTATCTTTTCCTCTTGTGTATACCCTGGAAAAGAAGCGATTTTGCTTTGTGATTATTCACATTGCTTCCACAGTGCCATGCTTCATTAATAAATCCAACACAGATGCAATGGATCTTGGATTTAGAATGAATTTAAGTATGACTTCAACTAAGATTATAATCAGAATAAAGAAATTTAATCTCCAATCAATAATTGTTAAAATTTCCAACTTTTTCACAAACAAAATAAGCACTTACTAAGTAAGCACAGTGTTTGAAAAGTCTTCTGATTAATGATGTATCTCTCAAAGAAGAGAAAAAAATCTCAGTTTCATTAACTTAGAGATAATTACCTCCTTAACTCAAATGTGAGCTTTTATTATTTAATAGGAAAATAATACATCCCTTTTCTTTAGCATAATTTGACACATAATTGAAAAAACTGACAGCAGCAACAACAGAGACCTCAATTAAGACTTCAAGGGAAGAGCTGCAAAGGAGCTATTTCCTGAACTCCGACTATAAACTTTAGCAACAAACAAAACAGAAACTAAGACTTCCCTATAAAAGTTTTATTCCTTACATGTTGGAATTATACATATAATTTATATATTTAAAAGACTTCGTGGTCTTAGCTACTTAAAAGCCTCAACGAGTATAAATTTACTTTGTCTTTAAAACAAATGTCCCCCACAATAATTGCCCCTTTCCATTTAACAAGCAAAAATTAAAAAGATGAATTGACAAGGCATCTTTTGAGTAGAAAAAGGAAATTAAAAACATCAGAAATGCTAGAAGACAGGATAACCAAAACTGCAGAAGAAGGTGGCATCATATGTCCACCTCTGCAGCAGCTGCCCTGATTATTTCACTTCACGTTAGTAAATCTTATGGATTTTGATTTGGAGTTTCCAGGCAACTGGATCTCATTACTTATTTTAGTGTTATAAATAGGCACAAAGCAAGTTTAAAATTCTCCACCATATTTTAAAATTAAATACAGAGACCTGCAGGGTTCGCAAATAACTAAGAAATCCAATTATCATTTAGTGGAGGGTGAAAATATATTTCAGTTTAATATGAAATATATATTTAGATTATACTCTATTTTTATTTTAAAAAATACCCACTGACATTTGATCTCTTCTAGGGAAAAATAATTCTGAGCAATTTAAATAAGGTGAAAACACTGGGATTTATTTAGTGTTAGTAACTAAAGGACTTTTTTTTACACACTCCAGTGAAGGAGAAGACATGGTTAAAAAAAAAAAAAAAGTATATAACTACTTGGCAGATTCAACTATAAAGAAGAAGAATTTAAAAGCACCCTGTACTTTTATATAAAAATGAGGCCAGCTGTAATAAAGAGAAAGTTTTAGGACGTATTTCTTAACAAGAATAAATGATTACTTTCCAAGAGATGGTAAAAACTTCAAAATCTGATAGACAGGAAGCTACACTGGGTATGTAAAGACCTATTTTTGTGTTTTAGACACTGACTTTAAAAAAAAGAAATTATTTTTATCTGTAATTTTAGAAATTGCTTCAAAGAAGAATATCTTGTTTTGCATAAAAATGATCACTCTTTTATGCTAAGTTAAAACCGAAAGTATTATGCTGTATACAATGTACATACACTCTTGTCTGTCATGGTTAAAACAAACAAAATTTTGTAGACTTTGAATCTACAATATATAAAAGCTGGTTTATATGCCAGATTCAGAACTTTTGAAGATCATACACTGGCAAATCAACTTTTTATTCAAAACTTCACAGCTTGACCAGTTTTAAAGAGTGATGCTCAGAAAAGCAAGAAATAGCTTTTTATTGATCAAAATCATTATTTAACAATCATTATTTAACAAAATAATGATTTTGTTTACAAATCAAGTACCTGGCACCTGAATGATCTCCATTCTGTCCAACAAAGCAGGTGGAATAGTAGCAGTGGTGTTGGCAGTAGCTATAAAAAGAACTTGGGAAAGGTCAAAGGCCACATTTAGATAATGATCTGTGAAGTTATGGTTTTGTTCAGGATCCAACACCTGTGGGAGAACAATAAACATTTAAACAGATTCAGTAGTTCCAAAAGAAAGCTGTATAAATTAAAACATGATATTTCTGCTCAATACAGTTAGTTTGGGAAATATGGGGCTAACACTAAAACTAAAATTTTTTGAACATATGTAAGCACAAAGAAGCAAAAATTAGCCATTCAAGCTGTTCTCAAATCTACTAATGACTCACTGTGTGGCCATAAATAAGTTATCAATCCTGCAGAACAAGTTTCCCTCTTGGTAACACACCCTCTCTTACCTGCTATGGGAATATTAAGTAAATCTGTACAGCATCTTGAAATTCTTAGGTAACTGGTAAAATAATAATTAGTATATTCCTCCTCAAACATTATCAGAAAGTCTTTAACAGGTTTTTTTTTTCTTTTGGTTGCATCATGGCACGTGGGATCTTAAGTTTCCTGACCAGGGATCAAACCCACGCCCCCTGAAGTGAAAGCGCGGAGTCCTAACCACTGGACCGCCAGGAAATTCCCCTAACAGTTTTTAAAAAAGTAAAACCTTTCTGTTTATAATGAGCAAAATATTACTATCTCTTAAAAATATTTTAGTTGGATAAATGAGATAATTTACCAATTAGGTTCTTAAAATGTTGAACAATTGTATGTTAAGGAGAATATATCTTCTTAGATTACTGTTCAAATGCTCCAAGTCATAGGCACTCGCAGTGAAGAGGCCTACACTGGACTTAAAAGAAGGCAATGAGTGGCTTCCACATGTTCTAACCTTCAATATATTACCACTTTCACTTAGACTAGGTTAGTATAGATATAAATAGGGTTGACATGCACAAGCAAGAAGGAAGCAAAATGACTAAAATACTTACCACTCACAATTTTATTATATAACTATCTTTTCCTTGCTTCTGATTCCCTTTCTAAAGTTTTACTTGTTTTTAAATATATCCACAAGTTAATTCGAAGCCCTTTACTCTTGAATGTTTAACTTTTGTTAAACATTCATCGTTATTGGCAACTCAGTGTGTATCTAGAATACAATTCCTAGAAAGTTCTACTATTCATATTTTCACAAGACTTAATAATGTTTAATGTTATAAAAATGTTACTTTCAAGTCATCGAAGACAATTCTAATCATGTTCAGCATAAACTGGTTAAGTGTAATATTACTGTCTACCAACTACCTGAAAACTGTTTATCTATGTATGGCAATCTTAGTTAAACCCACTGTCTAGTTAAATAAAAATCTATCATTTAATGGCTATAATTAAATTTAATACATACATGTTGGATATGTTACTGTTCAAGTGAAGTAATTTTTTTTTTCCCTTAAAATTTTAAGACACTGAGGTTTTGGGACATCCCTGGTGGTGCAGTACTTAAGAATCTGCCTGCCAATGCAGGGGACACAGGTTCAAGCCCTGGTCCAGGAAGATCCCACAGGCCGTGGAGCAACTAAGCCCAGGGGCCACAACTACCAAGTGTGCGCTCTAGAGCCCGTGAGCCACAACTACTGAGCCTGCATGCCACAACTACTGAAGCCTGTGCACCTAGAGACTGTGCCCCGCAACAAAAGAAGCCACCTCAATAAGAAGCCCACGCACCGCAACGAAGAGTAGACCCCGCTCGCCACAGCTAGAGAAAGCTTGTGCACAGCAACAAAGACCCAACGCAGCCAAAAGTAAATAAATAAAAAATAAATGAATTCATTAAAAAAAGACACTGAGGTTTTAAAAAGTAGAAAAATTAATAAAGCAAGGTTCCTGAGTTATGACTGAGGTCTTTTAAAGTGTATTACAGGATACCTAGGTTATGAGGACAGAAAATCAGTGATGCTCAATTTGCCTACCTCCATCTTTTGTTTAGGAAAATACAAAAAGATACGTAGAGTTTAAACAACATCAGAAATACTAATCATTAGTCTGCCAGATAAAAAGCATTTCTAGGAACCACTACTCAGATGAAACCTTAAGGTAAACTGGTGAGTTCATGGAGGGACAAGAATTACAGTCAGAACCTTCTAGCCATCAAACCTCCACTTTTCCCCCAAACTTCAGAGTCAGGGCTTCCATGGCCTTCCAACTCACCCACATAAAAGAGCAGATTCCAAGAACGACCAGAGCTGTTTTTTCTCTTCTCCTGATTAAAAGGTATTTCTACATAAACCTGAAACTATAATTCCTACCTACGGAGTATGACTAGGAACGGAAACAGCTGTGATATGACATTTTATTCTTAGGGACGTGAAGTCAGAGGTGGGATAAACTCTGGGAAGAGGTGTACGCTGAGAATTTTTCTTCAGTAAGTTTCTGGCAAAAGAAGAACTACAGATGTTTGTAGGCAATCCAGGAATATACTCCACTTATTACACATGACGTGGCAACTGTCATCTTTAAGTATGATAGTATGGTGATACTTTTTAAAAGTCTATATCTTTTAGGGATAGATGCTAAAATATTTATGAAAAGATATGATGTCTGGAATTTGATTCAAAATAAATAGGAGTGGGATGAGGGAGAATGGGTAGGAATAGATGAAATAAGATTGGTCATGAGATGGTAATTGTTAAAGGTAGGTTATAAGTTTTATGGTTCATTATCCTATTTTATCAACTTTTGTTATGGTTGATATTTTCCACAACAAAAAGTAAAAATAAATAAATAAAGTAAAATAAAGTAACTAAAATCAACTCTGGAAGCCACATACAAATACTATAGAAATTAAATCAGTGATGATGACAAAGTTGAGAAAAATGTCCAGAGCATAGCAGAAAAAGGCAGTAAAGCTATGTAGGGGAAATATATGGAAAAAATAAAGATATCTAATTCACAGATAATTGATATAACTAAAGAAGAGGTCTCAGCAAGTGTAAAATCAGATATAATTAAAGAAATAACCAAGAAAATATTCTAGAAGACTCAACACTACAGATTGAAAAGCCTTAGACTCCTCGTGTGCAATAATAAATGACAGAATGTTAGGATAACAGCTACAGAATTTTCAAGCAAACTTATGACTACCTTAAAATGCTTTAAAAATATTTTATTACACAGAATACATGCCACAACACATAAGTTACAAAGGATAACAAAGTGAACATCTGTGAACCAACTACCCAATTGTGACTACATCTGTATTTTGTGTTTAGATCAGTGGTCACCAAAGTGGAATGTTTAGAATAACCCACCAAAGTGCAAGTAGAAAATATGAGTACATATATTCATCTTTATGTAACTATAAATACTAGAAAGAAATTGGTTTTTAAAATATTTAATATACAAAATGAAGTAATGCCCTTACTTGGAATACATGTTATACACATGAGATATTCATAGAGAAGAGTAGAAATCCTATAACATACCAGGCTGATGTGGGGCCCTCACTCATCTGCTTTAAATGTAATTATAGCACAACTGCAGTCCATGTGTGCCTGATTAACTGTTTTTACAGAATATAAATGGATGGATGAAGTGTTTAAAAAAATTCCTGCAAAGTATCATTAAAGATGTGAACAACAAGAAAATGATAAGAGTTGACACTTTTACTTCTGGAATAAGCTTTGATAGCCACATTATAAAGTAAAAACAATTATCTAATTAGAATACATTGTTTTCACTAAAAATAATTACTTTACTTTAAAAAATTTATTCTGTGTGTGTTGTACATATAAATATCTAACATTAGTACAATGGTACATTTATGTTATGTTTATATTACATATTTATCCTTTGTTATGGATTGAACTATGTCCCCTCAATGTGACTATATTTGGAAATAGGGCCTTTAAGGAGGTAATCAAGGTTAAAAGAGGCCATAAAGGTGGGGCCCTTGTCCAATATGACTGGTGTCCTTATAAGAAGAAAGAGAGAGACCAGGGATGCATAAGCACAGAGAAAAGGTCATGCGAGGACACACTGAGAAGGCAGCCATCTGCAAGCCAAGGAGGAGACCTCAGGAGAAATCAAACCTGCCAACAACTTGATCTTGGACTTCTAGCTTTCAGAACAGTGAGAAAATACATTTGTTTGTTTTTTTAAGCCACCCAGTCTGTGGTATTTTTGTTATGGCAGCCTTAGCATTCTAATACACCCTTATTATATATGTATTTATATCATAGAGAGAGATATTTTCAAAAATTTTAACTGATGGAATATGTGAACAAAACATATGGGGATTACTGGTGCAGACAACAAAGAGACATTAGCAAATATGAAGGGCCTCAAAACATAACCTATAAACAAATCCTTAAAAAAAAGTAACCTGAAGATATATTCCATCTGAACAACAAATATATCAAAATAAAAGGAACAGAAGCAATGAAATCATTTAAGCCCAGAATTCAAACTAAATGTATGAGTACGCACTTTTAGAACGAGGGACTAAGGAAGTCTGAAAATCTGCTCCTCCATAAAAGCAATGAGAACTGGCAAATGTTGTCAAAATCAACTTTTTCAGTATTCTAGAAATTAACTTGCAACAAGCTGTTTATTCAGACTGTGCCCCGCAACAAAAGAAACCACCTCAATAAGAAGCCCATGCACCGCAACGTTTTCTTATTCAAGAAAAACAACTGAATCTCAGTAAATATAACAAGCTTTATGGTCTATTAACTTGCTTTACTCCCTCCTCTTCTCCCAAGTTCATGGTAGCCTTGAAAACTAATAGCCTCACAACCACAATAGCTGTGAAAACCAGTTGCCTAGCAACCCCTATAAGGGGCAGAATAAGATTAGAGCTCCCCAGAAGCCACATCCCCAGAGAATGTCACCCACCTGTCTGAAAGTTCCTTGGAAAGGCTCAATTCTCAGGATTTATCTTTATTTGACCTGACTCAGAGAACACTCTGTGTGAACAGCCCTACACTCAGGGCATTTGTCAAAAACAACCGATAGCAATTGTTTAACACTGCAGCTGCCTGAGGCACCGCTACCAGTTGGGACTAACAAGAGGCTGATCAAAAAACTTAAAGAAAAAAATCTGGGTGATGAGATATTCATAGAGGCTTTTGAAAAGCTCTGAAATATTCCTAGGAATCTAGGTTATATATATGTATAGGACTCTAAGTATGATCAGGAAAAATCTGAGAAAGGCTTCAAAGTTCACCTCTGGCAGACACTGAAGCTGTATAAAAGCAGGAAGCAAAGGCTAAGGTAGAGTTATAAACTCTGCCCAAAAGTGAAGCACAGAGCCCCTTGGAAAAGAGTGGGAGACCTATTGATTCAGGCACTTAAGGAAATCTCTGTCCTACCATTAGCTGACCACTAAACAAGCAGCAACTTCAGTGGCCACCCATGACAAAGAATACAGACTTTACAGAAAGAGACCAGGAAAAACACTGAAACAAACCAAATAACAACAACAACAAACCAACAAATCCTTGAGGGAGGGGGAAATCTAATTATATATTTAAAAATTATAACATTATATATGTTCGGTTTCAACAAAGAAATTATGAGACACATGAAGAAATACAAAACTATGGCCTAGGGGCTTCCCTGGTGGCACAGTGGTTGGGAGTCCACCTGCCGATGCAGGGGACACGGGTTCATGCCCTGGTCCGGAAGGATCCCACATGCCGCGGAGTGGCTGGGCCCGTGCGCCATGGCCGCTGGGCCTGCGCGTCTGGAGCCTGTGCCCCGCAACGGGAGAGGCCACAACGGTGAGAGGCCCGCGTACCGCAAAAAAAACCCAAAAAACAAAACAAAATAAAACTATGGCCTAAAATCAGTAAAAGAAAAAAAAATAGTGAACAGAAATTGTCCCTGAAGAAGCCCAGATGTCAAACTTCTTAGACAAAGATTTAAAACCAGCTATTATATATATGTTCAAAAAAACTAATGCCACAACACGGATGAACTTTGAAGATATTATGCGAAGTGAAATAAACCAGTTACAAAAAGACAAGTACTGTATGATTCCACTTATATTAGATGAATAGATTAGTCAAACTTATAAAAACAGAAAGGAAAATGATAGTTGCCAGGCACTGAGGAAGGAAGAAATGGAGAGTTGCTGTTTCATGAGTATAGAGTTTTGTAAGACAGAAAAGTTCTAGAGATTGGTTACATAAAAATGTGAATAGGGCTTCCCTGGTGGCGCAGTGGTTGAGAGTCTGCCTGCCAATGCAGGGGACACGGGTTCGTGCCCCGGTCCGGGAGGATCCCACATGCCGTGGAGCGGCTAGGCTAGGCCCGTGAGCCATGGTCGCTGAGCCTGCGCTTCCAGAGCCTGTGCTCCGCAATGGGAGAGGCCACAGCAGTGAGAGGCCCGCGTAACGCAAAAAAAAAAAAAAATGTGAATATACCTAACACCACTGAACTGTACACTTAAAATTGGTTAAGAGGACAAATTTTATGTTAAGTGTATTTTACTACAATTAAAAAATAAAACTAAAGGAAACCACATCTGAAGAACTACAAGAAACTATGAAAACAATGTTCTAACAGATAGAAAATATCAATAAAGAGACAGGAATCATAAAAAAAGCAAATAGAAATTTTAATATTGAAAAATATAGTAACTTAAATGAAAAATTCACTAGATGGGCTAACTAGCAATTTTAGCTGGCAGAAGAAAGAATCAATGAACTTGAAGATAGGTCAATTGAGATTAATCAATCTGAGGAACAGAAAGGAAAAAGCAAAGAAATGAACAGTGCCACAGGGACCTACTGGACATTAGAAAACATTAATTGACACATCTAATAAGCTCAACAAACCCTAAGTAAACTCAGAGATTCATACCTACACTCATCATAGTCAAACTGTCAAAAGACAAAGACAAAGAATCTTAAAAGCAACAAGAGAAAATACTGTTTTCATTAAGTGCAAGGGACCCTCCATAAGATTAAGAACTGACTTTGCATTAGAAACCATGAGGATGGAAAGCAGTAAGAGGACATACTGAAAGAAAAAAAGACTCAACCAAGAACTGTATATCCAACAAAGCTATCTTTCAAAGATGAAGGAGAAATTAAGACATTCCCAGATTTAAAAAAAAGAAAAAACACTGAAACAATTTGTAGCTAGCAGACCACACTATAAGACATATTAAAAGCTGAAGTGAAAGGTCACTAAACTGTATCCAAATACACACAAAAAGAACACTAATGAAAGTAATTACATCAGTAAATATAAAAAACAGTATATGGGAAGGGGGAAGGGATAAATTGGGAGCTTGGGATTAACATACATACACTACTATATATAAAATAGATAACCAACAAGGACCTACTGTATAGCACAGGGAACCATATTCAATATTCTGCAATAACCTATATGGGAAAAGAATCTGAAAAAGAATGAATACATATACATGTATAATTGAATCACTATGCTGCACACCTGAAACACAACATTGTAAATCAACTATACCCCAATAAAATTTTTTAAAAAGACAATATAATGCATTTTTGTTTGTGACTTTTATGTTCTCTTATCTGATTCAAAAAACTTCATTAAACGATAATTACTGCTGACCCTCATTATTCATGGATTTTATATTTGCAAATTCACCTACTTGCTAGAATTTATTTGTAACTCCAAAATTAATACTTGTAGTGCTTCTGCAGTCGTTTGCAGACATGGTATAGCACATCACCCAAGGTGCATATTTCCAGCTGAGGTCAAACATGATGCTCTGCCTTATTTTAATTCTCATATTCTAAGCAAGGATCCTCCTTGCAGTCTATTTAGTTCCAGGTTTTCATTTTTGTGTTTTTTGTTAGTTATTCTGCTCTTTAAAAAGCCCGAAAGGCAGTGCTGAAGTGCTGTCTAGTGTTCCTGTGAGCAAGAAGGCCATGATGTGCCTTACGGAGAAAATACGTGTGTTAGATAGCTTCATTCAGGCGTGAGTTATAGGGTTATGGTCATGAGTTTAATGTTAATGAATCAACAATATATATTAAATATATAAATAAGGCAACTTTAAACAGAAACACAAATAAAACAAGGTTATGTACTGATTGATGACAAACTGGCTTGCAGGAAGCTAACCCTGTATTTCTTCAAGGAGCAATAATTCAGTATTTGCTACTTCAGTGTTTGCTGTAACTTTATAGAACATAACTACTGCAAATAATGAGAATCAACTATATACTACTGTGTTGATAAGCTTACAGTGTATAGAGATGTATTTTCTATGAGAAAAATGGTACAAAAGAGGGCTGAGGGAAGGAGGGCTTGTTGAAACTAAGTTTTTACATACTATTTGCAATCATTAATTTCATGTGTCAACTTGGAGAGTGTTTTGGATGAAATTAATATTTACATCAGTGAACCTTGGGTAAGTTTGCCTCCATAATGTGGGTGGGCTTCATCCAAACAGCTGAAGGTCTGAAGAGAACAAAAAGACTGGCCTCCTTGAGCAAGAGGAAATTCTCCAGCAAACTGCCTTCAAACTTCGTCTACACTATCAGCTCTCCTTGGGTCTCAAGCCTGCTGGCCCACACTACAGATTCTGGACTTCCCAGCCTCCATAACTACATGAGTTAATTCCTTACAATAAATCTCTTTACATGAGTATATCTAGATATCTATTATATCTATAGATATACATGGATAGAGATAATCTATATATTATAAATAAATATATCTATATGTTCAGTAACAGGTAAAACTGGGAAAAGATCAGCAAGGACATAGAAGACCTGAATAGTACTATCAACCAACTAGACATAACAAACACCTAGAGAGCAATCCATCCAACAGCAGCAGCAGTATACATATTCTTCACGAGTGCACATGCAAACATTCTCCAGGGTAGACCATAAGCAAGCCATTAAACAAATATCTATATTTCAAAAGCCTGAAATCATACAAAGTATAATCTTTGACCACCATGCAATAAAATTAGAAATGAATAATTTTTAAAAATTTGGAAATTCACAAAAATATGAAATTAACCCCTAAATTACAAGGGAAATCAAAACGAAATCACAAGGGAAATTGGAAAACATTCCGAGATGAATAAAAACAAAAATATAAGTTACTAAAACTTATGAGAGGCAGCTAAAGTAGTGCATATAAAGATATTGATAGCTGTAAATGCATATACTAAAGAAAATTCCAAATCAATAAACTAACCTTCCATCTTTAGAAAGTAGAAAAAGAACAAACTGAATACAAAGCAAGCAGAAGGAAGGATTAGAGAATAATCCTTAAATAAATGAAACTGTGACAAGAAAAACAATTGAGAAAAATCAACAAAAGAAAAGTTGGTTCTTTGAATAGTTCAATAAAATTGACAAACATTTAGCCATACTGAGTAAGGAAAACAAGGACATTCAACTTACTAAATCAGGAATGACACAGGTCACATTACTATCAACCTTACAGAAATAAAAAAGAAATAAGAGTATACTATAAACAAACTTGTATGCCAACAAATTTGATAATCTAAATGAAATGGGAAAATTTCTAGAAAGATATAAACTATTGAAAGTAATCTGTCAAAAAGTAATAGAAAATCTGAATAGATCTTGCCATTCCTATCCATCATTGTACTGGAGGTTCTAGCCAGGGCAATTGGGGGTCGGGGGGGAAGGCATCCAGACTGGAAAAAAGTAAAAGTATCTCTATTTGCATATGACATGATCTTGTACATGGGAAAACTCTAAGGAATCTACTAAAAAAACCATTAGAACTAATAAACAAGTTCTGAAAGGTTGCAGGATACAAGACTGATATACAAAAATCAATTTGTATTTCTTTACATAAGCAATGAACAATTTGAAAAAGAATTGAAGAAAATAATTCAATTTATTTTCTTCAATAGTATCAAAAAGAATAAAACACATTTAACAAAAGAATTGCAAGACATATACTCAAAAACCAAGTTGAAAGAAATTAAAGAAGATCTAAATAACAGAAGGACCCCCCGTTCATGGATTCAAAGAATTAATATTATTAATATGGCAATATTCCCCAAAGTGATCTACAGATTCAACAGAATCCCTATCAAAATTCTATTTAGCTTTTTTGTAGAAAGTGACAAAGCTGATCTTAAAACTTGTATGGAAGTAAAAAGGACCCAGAAGGGCTAGGCAATCTTGCAAAAGAAGAACAAATCAGGAGGATTCACACTTCCCAATTTCAATAATTTTTACAAAATTACAGTAATCAAGATTGTGTGGTACTGGCATAAGGATAGAAATATGGATCAGTGGTAGAGTTGGAAGTCCAGAAATAAACCCTTACACTTATAGTCAACTGATTTTCCACAAGGGCAACATTACATGGAAAAAGAAGTCAACAAATGGTGCTTGTGACAACTGGATATCCACAAGTGAAAGAATGAGGCGGATCCTGACATCTCACACCACATACAGACATTAATTCAAAATGGATTATAGATCTAAATATAAGAACTAAAACTGTGAAACTCTTATAAGAGAATGTAGGAGTAATCCTCATGACCTTGGATTAGGCAATGACTTCTTAGATATGACATTAAAACCAAAATAACAAAAGAAAAATACATATAAATTAGACTTTATCAAAATTAAAACCATTTTGTGCCTCAAAGAACACCATCAAAAAAGTGAAAAGAAAGCCCACAAAACTGGTGAAAACATTTGCAAATGATGTATCTCACAAGGGATTTACATCCAGAATATATAAGGAACTCAACAAGAAAAAGACAAATACCCAATTAAAAATGTGCAAATCATTTAAATAGATATTTCTATAAAGAAGATATACAAATAGCCAATAAACACATGAAACGATGCTCAACATTATTAGCAATTAGGGAAATGAAAATCAAACCACAATGAGCTATCACTTCACACATACTAAATCAAATGGATGGCTAAAATAAAAAAGACAGACAACAACAAGTGTTGATGAGGATGCGGAGAAACTGGAACCCTCATACACTGTTAGTGAGATAGTAAAATAGTGTAGCCGCTTTGGAAAATAGTTTGTAAGTTTCTCAAAATGTTAAATACAGAATTTTCATATGATCCAGCAATTCTACTCCTAGTCATACACTGAGAACTGAAAACCTATGTTTACACAGAAACTTGTACATGCATGATCACAGCAACATTATTCAGAATAACCAAAAGGTGGGAACCATCCGAACACCCATCAACCGCTCAATGATAAACAAAATATGGTATATATATTCATATAAGAGAATACTATTTAGCCATGAAAAGGAATGAAGTTCTGATGCACACAACATGGAGGAATCATGAAAACATTATGATAAGGGAAACAAGCTAGTCTCAAGAGGCCACATATTGTATGATTCTATTTATATGAAATATCCAAAACAGGCAAATCCACTGAGACAGAAAGATGAGTGGTTTCCAGGGGCTTCTGGTGGTGGTGGGGTATGGAGAGTGGCTGCTAATGGTACATGGGCAAAGACAATGTTCCAAAGTTAGATAATGTTCATGGCTGTACAACCTGTCAATATACTGAAAACCAGAGAATTGCGCATTTAAAGGGGTGAATCTTACGGTTTGTGAATTATATGTCAATAAATTTATTTAAAAAATAAAGGTGGGAAATATGTTTACAAAAAAGAATACAGAAACAAAACACTCTACACACTTATTAAAATGGCCAAAATCCAAAACACTGACAACACCAAATGGTGGTGAGGATGTGGAGAAACAAGAACTCTCATTCATTGCTGGTGGGAATGCAAAATGGTACAGACAACTTGGAAGACAGTTTGACAGTTTTTCACAAAACTAAACATGCTTTTACCTTATGACCCCAGCAATTGCACTCCCTAGTATTTACTCAAGTGAGCTGAAAACTTACGTCCACACAAAAACCTGCACACAAATGTTTACAGAGCTTTATTCATAATTGTCAAAACCTAGAAATAACTAAGATGTCCTTCAATAAAAGGATAAACAAACTGTTGTACATCCATACAGTAGAATGTTATTCAGTGATAAAAAGAAATGAACTATCAAGCCAGAAAAAGACATGGAAGAATCTTAAATGAATACTACTAAGTGAAAGAAGCCAACCTAAAAAGGCTATATACTGTGTAATTCCAACTATATGACATTCCTGGAACAGAAAAAAATATGGAGACAGATCAGTGATTGCCAGGGACTTGGCGAGAGGGAGGGAGGAATGAGTAAGTGGGGCACATGGGATTTTTAGGGCTATGAAACTATACTCTCTGATACTGTAATGGTGGATACATATCATTTACACAGTCATCAAAACCCATACAATGTACAACACAAAGTGAACCCGATGTAAAGTATGGACTTAAGTTAAAATAATGTATTAATACCGACTCATCAATTTTAAGGGGAAACTGGGGGAGGGAGGGTGAGAGGTTATATGGGACTCTGTACTTTCCACTCAAATTGTACTGTAAACCTAAAACTGCTTTTTTTTAAAAAAGCTATTAATTTAAAAAAAAGAAAGAATATAAAAGTTAAAAATAGTTTCTGATAAAGATTCATAATGTAAAAAAATTAAATCCTCTAAAGTAACTAGGTAGTGAGATGAGGAAGGGCTGATTACTGTGTATTAATTATTTCATTTTATACAAGGGAGGGACAATATATTTCATTTATGATGTTGATACTTAGAGAAACAGAGATGTGTGATTTGTAACTGAAAGGTATCACAAGTAGTATTAAAAAAACAGAATACATGCCTTCTGATCTAACAAACTGTCCATACAGTTAATGACATAATTCAAAGGAAAAATACTAGGACCCTTTTTTAAAAAGGGAACAGAAAACAACCAAACCACAGATGTCAAAAGTCCCAACATACCAGTTAGTACAATATTTGAAAAGCCTATTGAACATCCAGACTTCCAGGCAGAGTCAAAAGTAATCTAAAAACTGATTATATGAAATACTAATAAAACATAATGAAACAAGAAGGTTAAAAATTCAAAAAAAGCTGTACCTGGTATACGCTAATAAAAAGGAAGGATGAACTGCAAAAGTATTACCAGCCTAAGGAGAAACCAAGGTAAGAATGGAACAAAGAAAATGGCTGTACTAGATAGCAGGAAATGGACACAATGATGACATAACAAATAAATACTATTAAAATGTAATTAAAAAATTAGAAATTATAAAGTGAAACTGACAGAAAAAAACTGTCATGGCAAGTTTAATGCACTTCTGTATATCACAACATGCAGAAAAAATAAAGTTATAAACCTAGAGAATAGCAATCTCATAACACACATATATACTCTTGTTAAAATATTGCTGTATTCAGATATATATGTATACACACACACACAAACTATGTTTCCTAGAATCTATGAAATATGTATAAAAATGTTCCTCACTAAACTCCAAAATTAAGAAATTATTTAAATTACATACTTAGACAATACATAAGTGGTAGACAGTACATTAGAAATTATTTAAGTTATATACTTAAATACATAATAAACATCAAAATTATAATATAATTATTATAATACAAAAACAGTGAAAGTGGAAGTCAAAATTTTAACTACAGGCAGCTTAGAATAGTAGGTTTACAATACAGACTGCCCGACACCCTCTACCAGACGATACCACAGGACCCTTCTTTGAAAATAGCAACTGGTCTAAGAGATAAGATTTACAGATCCTGAAATTTGGGGAACCCCACCCCCAACTTATCATTATCTGATGAAGCCCACCAGGTATCAAGCCTCACACGTGCACACAAAATGTTCGATAATCTTAATGTCACACCTTATATATATATAAAGAGACATTGAAGAATCACCAAAGATTGGAGGAAAGCCCTAACATAAAACACAGGGGCCAAAACAAACAAAAAAGGTAGAGAGACAAGGTGATTAAAATTAATGAGTTTACTAGCAAAGTTGTAGGATACGAGGTTAATATACAAAATACAAATTGTACTCTTTCTTTATATTAGCAATTATCAAAAATTGAAATAAAAAATAGCATCAAGAAATAGGAAATAATTTGGGATAAATTTGACAGAGTGCAAGATCTGTATGCTGAGAGCGAAAAAACATTGCTGAGAAAGTTAGGAAGACCTAAAAAAACCCCAGAGATATATCTGTTCACAGATGAGAAGAAACAATATTTTTGAGAAGAAACAATATTTTTAAGATGACAATTCTCCCCAAATGATCTACAGGTTCAAATGAAATGCCAATTAAAATCCGAGCAGAATCCCAGCAGGCTGCTTTGGAGCAATTGACAAACAGATTCTAAAATTTTTATGGAAATGCGAAGAACCTAGAATAGCTGAAAAATTTTTAGACAAGAAAAGCAAAGCTGGACAACTAACACTAAATGATTTCAAGACCTATTATAAAGCAACGTGATCAACTCAGTGTGGTATTGGCATAAACATAAATTAATGGAACAGTATAGGGAACTCAGAAATATAAAACCCACATTTGACAAAGATGTCTATGGCAATTCAATGGAGAAAAGATACTTTTTTTGACAAATAGTATTGGAACAATTAAATATCTATATGCAAAAAGAAAAGGAACCTTGATCCCTTACTATGCATCATATACAAAAATTCACTCAGCATGAATCATAGACTCAAATGTTAGAGCTAAAACTATGAAACTTGTAGAAGAAAACATAGGAGAAAATCCATGTGACCTTGGTTTAGTAAAGATTTCTTAATTACAACTCAAAAGAAACCATTAACAAAACTTTTTAAATTGGACTTTATAAAAAAACAAAAACTTTTGCTCTTCAACAAACACTGTCAATAAAATATTTGAAGAAAATATCTGAAAAATATGTACCTGACAAAGGAAATCTACGTAGAACACATAAGGAATTCTTACAACTCAACAATGAAAAGACAGCTCAATTAAAAGCGAAAAGTAAAATTGGAATTTCACCAAAAGACACAAAGGATGGCCAATAATCACATGCAGAGATGCTCAACAAGTCATTAATTATTAGGGAAATGCAAACTAAAACCACAATGAGATGATACAACACACCCACCAGAATGACTAAAATTACAAAAACTTACCACATATCAATTATTGGCAATGATGTGGAGCAACTGGGACTCTTACACACTACTAGTAGAAATGGAAAACAGCATAACCATTTTGGAAAACAATCTGACAGTTCCTTAAAAAGTTAAATCTATACCTACCACTTTGCCCAAGCCATTCCACTCCTAGGTATTTATTTATCAAAAAGAAATAAAACTATATGTCCATACAAAGACTTGTATTAATACATGTGTATTCATAGCAGCTTTATTTGTAACAGCCAAAACTTGAAAAATCCAAACATCCATCAAAATATGAATGGATACACCATCTCTTGTTGCTTCCAAAGGTTTTTGTCTTTCAGCATTTTTACTACATTATGTATCTACAGATTTGTGTTTATCGTACATGAAATTCATTGAGCTTCCTGGTTGTGTAGATTTATGTTTTTCATCAAATTTGGGAAGTTTTCAACCATTATTTCTTTGAAAATTTTTTCTGCTCCCATCTCCCTCTCCTGTCCTCTTCTGCACATACTGGTGTGCTTCACAGTATCCCACATTTCCCCGATGCTCTGTTCATTTTATTCATTTTTTAAATCTGTTCTTCAGATTGTATAATCTCTATCAATCTATCTTCAAATTCACTGGTTCTTTCTTCTATGAGTTCAAGACGACTGCTGATTCTATGAATTTTTCATTTCAGAAGTGGAATCACTATGTTCACCATCTTGATTATTTGTATGGCTTCATAATTTATACATATGTCACAGTTTATCAAATTGTGCATTTTAAATATACTCACTTTACTATATGTCAATTATACCACACCCTAGAGCTGTAAAAAAATTAATCAATAAAATATCTTTAAATAACAATTTGTTAAAAGGGTGAGCTGCTTCGGTTTAATGAGTGGCAATCAGCTGACATCTCAATCTGAAAGCCCATCTCCATTTGTGAATTAAACTGCCCAAGGCTAAGCATACATTTTGTAGAACATTCAAATGTTTTCATTTATTTCTGGCAAAACAGAATCATTAATATAAAGGAGATTCCTATATAATTTTTAAATACTGTCTATTCCTTGTGTAAAAAATAGGAATACATAACTTGCTAAATACTGGTAAAATATTTCCCTAAATGGACAGGATATTTTGAAAAGTGCTTGCTCCTGGAAACCTGGGATGTAGACACTAAACCCAATGCATTATTTCTCAATTCATTAGTCAAATTTCTATTTCTCAACTTATTTTTTCTCAATTTACCATTTACTGTCTACTTCTCTCAAGTTTCTTTTTTTTTATTTTCCTTTTTTACTAGTGAATCCAGTGGGGGGGGGGGTCCTTGTAGAGAAAGATGACAAGAGCCAGGACTTGGGCCACACGTTGGTCTGCTGATTCCCTGATATAGCATCCCTGAGATTGGCAGCAGAGGAAAAGAAACGCTTGGAGACTATCCAGTCACAAATTCATACCAATAATTATCCCAACTCATTCAAGATTAGTTTTCATGTAAATTTAATCATGCAATCCAATCACCACCAAAGTCTAATACCAGGAATTTTAAATAGGATGGAAATGAGAAATAATAATTTTGGTTCAGAATATAGCTAAGGGCTGGAGGGCAGTGGATAGTCTGGTGGCAGCTGGTGCATGTATATGTGGGGGGTACGGTGGGTGGGTAATACAGGAAAGACAGAAAATGGAAGTGGGTATAAAAAGAAAAGAAAAAGGCTAACAAAGACATTAAGATATTTTTGTGTAATCTGCAACTATGCCTTGGGCACTGGTAAAAATGGTTGCTAGCATTGAAAAGTAACGATTAACAAGTCTTAAGCTTCCCTAATTTAGCTTAGTTCATCTTTCATTGCAGTCTTTCCCCTAATTAGAGACGGCAGAGAGAAAAAGAAAGCAGAAAAATGGGTATGGGTCTTCACCTACTCTTCTCTCATAACATCAGTATTTAAGGCATTTTTTACTCTGCTAGAGTTTCAGAATTTAAATTGTAAACATAGCATGTGATGAGATGAAAAATTAATATCATATCCTGGACTTCAAGTTTTTCATTTATAAAAGTTTAGAGCTGGATTTTCCTAAGTCTCTTTGACATTCTTTGACGATAGTTGTACATCTTAGAAGATAATATGTCTGTGGTATCTAAGTAGTAAATATACTACTTGATTTAATTACTAATTGGATCTAGTTTTTTTTTTTTAAACATTTTTATTGGAGTACAATTGCTTTACAATGATGTGTTAGTTTCTGCTTTATAACAAAGTGAATCAGCTATACATATATCCCCATATCTCCTCCCTCTTGCATCTCCCCCCCACCCTCACTATCCCACCCCTTTAAGTGGTCACAAAGCACCGAGCTGATCTCCCTGTGCTATGCAGCTGCTTCCCACTAGCTATCTATTACATTTGGTAGTGTATATATGTCCATGCCACTCTCTCACCCCCTCCCCATGTCCTCAAGTCCATTCTCTACATCTGCGTCTTTATTCCTGTCCTGCCCCTAGGTTCTTCAGAACTTTTTCTTTTTCTTTTAGATTCCATATATATGTGTTAGCGTAAGGTATTTGTTTTTCTGACTTACTTCACTCTGCATGACAGACTCTAGGTCCATCCACCTCACTACAAATAACTCAATTTCGTTTCATTTTATGGCTGAGTTAACATTCCCATATAAGTGCCACAGGTTCTTTACCCATTTATCTGTCGATGGACACTTAGGTTGCTTCCATGTCCTGGCTATTGTAAATAGAGCTGCAATGAACATTGTGGTACGTGACTCTTTTTGAATTATGGTTTTCTCAGGGTATATGCCCAGCAGTGGGACTGCTGGGTCATATGGTAGTTCTATTTTTAGTTTTTTAAGAAACCTCCATACTGTTTTCCATAGTGGCTGTATCAATTTACTCTCCGACCAACAGTACAAGAGGGTTCCCTTTTCTCCACACCCTTTCCGGCATTTATTGTTGTAGATTTTTTGATGATGGCCATTCTGACCGGTGTGAGATAATACCTCGTAGTTTTGGTTTGCATTTCTCTAATGATTAGTGATATTGAGCATTCTTTCATGTGTTTGTTAGCAATCTGTATATCTTCTTTGGAGAAATGTCTATTTAGGTCTTCTGCCCATTTTGGGGTTGGGTTGCTTGTTTTTTTGATATTGAGCTGTATGAACTGCTTGTAAATTTTGGAGATTAATCCTTTGTCAGTTGCTTCATTTGCAAATATTTTCTCCCATTCTGAGGGTTGTCTTTTCATCTGGTTTATGTTTTCCTTTGCTGTGCAAAAGCTTTTAAGTTTCATTAGGTCCCATTTTTTTTTTTTTTAATTCCATTTCTCTAGGAGGTGAGTCAAAAACAGAGTGTTCTGCCTATGTTTTCCTCTAAGAGTTTTATAGTGTCTGACCTTACATTTAGGTCTTTAATCCATTTTGAGATTATTTTTGTGTATGGTGTTAGGCAGTGTTCTAATTTCTTTTGTTCTTTTACATGTAGCTGTCCAGTTTTCCCAGCACCACTTATTGAAGAGGCTGTCTTTTCTCCATTGTATATTCTTGCCTCCTTTATCAAACATAGGTGACCATATGTGCGTGGGTTTATCTCTGGGTTTTCTATTCTGTTCCATTGATCTATATTTCTGTTTCTGTGCCAGTACCATACTGTCTTGATTACTGTAGCTTTGTAGTATAGTCTGAAGTCTGGGAGCTTGATTCCTCCAGCTCCATTTTTCTTTCCCAAGATTGCTTTGGCTATTTGGGGTCTTTTGTGTTTCCATACAAATTGTGAAATTTTTAGTTCTAGTTCTATTTTTTGCTCTAGTTTGTTTGGTCTGGTGGGTTTTTACCTTGCTCCTTCATCTGTGTGTTTTTCTGTCTTCTCATTTTGCTTAACTTACTATGTTTGGGGTCTTCTTTTCGCAGTTTGCAGGTTCATCGTTCCTGTTGTTTTTGGCGTCTGCCCCCAGTGGCTAAGGTTGGTTCAGTGGGTTGTGTAGGCTTCCTGGTGGAGGGGACTGTTGTCTGTGTTCTTGTGGATGAGGCTGTGTCTTTCTGGTGGGCAGGTCCACGTCAGGTGGTGTGTTTTGGGGTGTCTGTGGACTTATTATGATTTTAGGCAGCCTCTCTGCTAATGGGTGGGGTTGTGTTCCTGTCTTGCTAGTTGTTTGGCATAGGGTGTCCAGCACTGGAGCTTGCTGGTCGTTGAGTGGAGCTGGGTCTTAGCATTGAGATGGAGATCTCTGGGAGAGCTTTCACTGTTTTATATTACATGGAGCCGGGAGGTCTCTGGTGGACCAATGTCCTGAACTCAGCTCTCCCACCTCAGAAGCACAGGCCTGACACCCGGCCAGAGGATGAAGACCCTGTCAGCCACGCGGCTCAGAAGAAAGGGAGAAAGAAAGAAAGAAAAGAAAAGAAAAGAAAAGAAAAGAAAAGAAAAGAAAGGAAAAGAAAAGAAAAGGAAAGAAAAGAAAGAAAAGGAAAGAAAGTAAGAAAGGAAGGAAGGAAGGAAGGAAGGAAGGAAGGAAGGAAGGAAGAAAGAAAGAAAATAAAGTTTTTAAAATAAATTATTAAAATTAAAAAGTAATTAAAAAAAAGAAAGAAGAGAGCAACCAAACCCAACCCAAAAACAAAGCCACCAGTGATAACAACTAAAAACTATACTAATAAAAAAAAAGACAGAACCCTAGGACAAATGGTAAAAGCAAAGCTATACAGACAAAATCACACAAAGAAGCATACACACCCACAAAAAGAGAAAAGGGAAAAAATATATATATATCGATATATTAGAAAAAAAGAAGAGAGCAACCAAATCAATAAACAAATCTACCAATGATACTAAACTCTAAATACTAAGCTAAGATAAACATGAGACCAAAAACAAATTAGATGCAGAAAGCAAACCCCAAGTCTACAGTTGCTCCACAGTCCACCACCTCAATTTTGGGATGATTCGTTGTCTATTCATGTATTCCACAAATGCTGGGTACATCAAGTTGATTGTGGAGATTTAATCCGCTGCTCCTGAGGCTGCTGGGAGAGATTTCCCTTTCTCTTCTTTGTTCGCACAGCTCCTGGGGTTCAGCTTTGGATTTGGCCCCGCCTCTGCATGTAGGTCGCCTGAGGGTGTCTGTTTTTCACTCAGAGAGGACGGGGTTAAAGTAGCAGCTGATTCGTGGGTTCTGGTTCATTCAGGCAGGGGGAGGGAGGGGTAGGGAATGCGGGGCGAGGCCAGTGCAATGTTGCAACAGCCTGAGGCGTGCTGTGTGTTTGCCCGGGGACGTTGTCCCTGGATCACGGGACCCTGACAGTGGTGGGCCACAAGTGACCTGTGTTTTCACATGGGCTTCTTGGTGGCCGCAGCAGCAGCCTTAGTGTCTCATGCCCGTCTCTGGTGTCTGCGCTGATAGCCGCGGCTCGCGCCCGTCTCTGGAGCTCATTTAGGTGGTGCTCTGAATCCCCTCTCCTCACGCACCCTGAAACAATGTCCTCTTGCCTCTTAGACAGTTCCAGACTTTTTCCCGGACTCCCTCCTGGCTAGCTGTGGCGCACCAGACCCCTTCAGGCTGTGTTCACACAGCCAACCCCAGGCCTCTCCCTGGTATCTGACCTCCAAAGCCCGAGCCTCAGCTCCCAGCCTCGGCCCACCCCGGCAGGTGAGCAGACAAGCCTCTTGGGCTGGTTAGTGCTGGTTGGTACCGATCCTCTGTGTGGGAATCTCTCCGCTTTGCCCTCTGCACCCCTGTTGCTGCGCTCTCCTCCGTGGTTCCGAAGCTTCCCTGCCTCCACCCCCCATCTCCACCAGTGAAGAGGCTTCCTAGTGTGTGGAAACTTTTCCTCCTTCACAGCTCCCTCCCAGAGGTGTAGGTCCTGTCCCTATTCTTTTGTCTCTGTTTATTCTTTTTTCTTTTGCCCTACCCAGGTACGTGGGGAGTTTCTTGCCTTTTGGGAGGTCTGAGGTCTTCTGCCAGTGCTCAGTAAGTGTTCTGTAGGAGTTGTTCCACATGTAGATGTACTTCTGATGTATTTGTGGGGAGGAAGGTGAACTCCACACCTTACTCCTCCACCATCTTGAAGGACTCAACTGGATCTAATTCTAATTAAGAACTTCAGTTGTTTTTTTTCGTTTTTTAATAAATTTTATTTATTTATGGCTGCATTGGGTCATTGTTGCTGCATGTGTGCTTTCTGTAATTGCCACGAGCGGGGGCTACTCTTTGTTGCAGTGCGCGGGCTTCTCATCGCGGTGGCTTCTCTTGTTGCGGAGCACAGGCTCTAGGCACGCAGGCTTCAGTAGTTCTGGTGCATGGGCTCAGCAGTTGTGGCTCGCAATCTCTAGAGTGCAGGCTCAGTAGTTGTGGCACACGGGCTTAGCTGCTCCGCGCCATGTGGGATCTTCCTGAACCAGGGCTCGAACCCGTGTCCCCTGCATTGGCAGGTGGATTCCCAACCAGTGCGCCACCAGGGAAGTCCCCAACAACTTCAGTTTTAAATAAAGAAGTTTGGACTTCCCTGGTGGCTCAGTTCTAATATTAGAACTGTAATATTATTGCCTATATAGAAAATTTGGTGTAGTATCCATGTATTTTATTTGCCCATTCACACAAAAGTGTATTTCAGAAATGCACTTATATTTAACGAACAGTCTGAATCTTGAATTAATTATAAATATGATAATAATTTAGCTGATAAAACTTCCATAATTTTGAGTCTAATAATTACATAAAAGGACTTTCCTTGCATCTAATATTTTAACACTATTCAACAACAGACTTGCCTGAATTCTACTACCAACATTTGTTTATCAAGTAGTTAGATCTAGTTTTATATTCTTCCAATAAATTTTCAAAAGAGGTATCTAGGGGCTTCCCTCGTGGCGCAGTGGTTGACAGTCCGCCTGCCGATGCAGGGGACACGGGTTCGTGCCCCGGTCCGGGAAGATCCCACGTGCCGCAGAGCGGCTAGGCCTGTGAGCCATGGCCGCTGACCCTGCGTGTCCAGAACCTGTGCGTCCAGAGCCTGTGTTCCGCAACGGGAGAGGCCACAACAGTGAGAGGCCTGCGAACCGCGCCCCCCCGCCCCCAAAAAAAGAGGTATCTAAATTTTAAGGAAATATTTCTATGCTGACAACAGTATGCTGGAAATACATTCTGTTTTATATAAGCAACAATTCCATGGAAGCTCAAGGAAATCAGCATATTCTTCATGAGTAACATGAAGGCAAGAAGAATCTACAGGCAGAACAAGTTTATTTTCTAATTTATTCAGAGTAACCACTCTATATCTACTATTATGTTCTTCATATCCAGTACATATTCTCTTAATACAAGTTAGCTGTAAAATAAAAATAATCTTGTATGAGTAAATTTTATAAATAATGCCTAAACGTCAATTTTGAAAAAGTAGGTTTTCTATATGGAAAGATAAAAAACACATGCTCTTGAATATTCCAGACTCTCAGTAATATTCTACTTTAAATACAAGGTGTTGAGTAATTGAATTTATTCATTTTTTTCATTCAGGGGGATCTACTGGTATTGGAAAATTTGAAGTGGCTTTCAAAACAAACACAAAAGAAATGTCAGTGGATATTAAATTAAAATATTATCTGTAGAGTGATTTACAGTTTACAGAGTGCTTTTATATATATATTCTTATTTGCTTCAATAACCTGTGAGGTATGAGAGGTTTTTACCCAGGATTTGGGCAGGCAGGGAGAAGGAGGAGGTCAGGGACCAAGACACTCGGTTCTTCCAAATCTGCGTCTTGCTTCACAGATACCACAGTCTATAAGGAACTGATGCCATTCGTCACTAAACATCAGAGATAAGCATGTGGCCCAGGGTGGCATTTACTTTGAGGTATCATTTGAGGCTTTTGTACTTTTAGTTTGGAAATTGCCAGAAGAGTGAATACCAAGTTCTACGGCAGGTAAGAAAATATCAATATATCAGCTGCTTGTTATCAAAGATCAATTTAATTCAACAAATATTACTGAATCACCACAAAGCACTAGGTGAACATTTGAAATATACAGTCAAACAAACATACAGGGGGCTTAATCATCTTCTCCTACTACTTGTGAAGCTGTCTTTGGTGGACTTGTTTCAGGACTCCTACATATAGTCTGTTGGGAAATCTAACTATCAGGAAATTATTCTTCAGTTCTTTTCAACAGGGTAACAGTAAGTGTCTAACGGGAGAATCTGTCAGATTATCTGAAAAGTGCCCCAATTAAACTAAACTGCATGTCCAAAGTTAACAACTAAGAAACCACTAAAATCTTAAATAATGTTCACTATTTTATCATTCAGAGTACTGATTAGTAAACCAGTTACTGAGCCAGAAGAGAACTGTCTTCAAATAAAAACAAGCAAAACCAAACCAAATCGAACTCTTATCTCCAAGCCCTGGGGCTTTTAAAGTAGGGTAACTGTACTTTTTATTGTCCGAAGAGGACCCACTTCTAAGACTAAAAGAGAGTGCAATTAATAATTAGGCATAAACTGGGACTGTCCATGCAAAACAGAATGTATGGTCTCCCTATTCATAAGACACATGTCCCAGTCCATCCTGTTCTAAGAAGATTACAAAAACAGAAAAACAGGAAGCCAGAGGGAACTCAAAGCAAGGAAATAAACAAGAAAAAACCTTTTACAAAGCAAGTTTTCCCTCGGTTTTACAAATCAATTTGAATATTAATAATATTTTACTTAAACCAGGGTAAAGAGTGGGGGCAGAGGTGGCAAAATAAGGAGGACTGGTTAAAGTAAATTTATGAAGCAGTCAGGCACACCAGATCCCTTCCCCTATCCCAGCAAAGTACTGGGATTTTCTTAAGAACATAAAGCAGTGGTTCCCTGTGCAGGTGACACTGGGCACAGCTGAGTAGAGTACATACTATACTGAAAACAACAGTTCAGGTGAATGCATATATCCAGGATGCTGAATGCTTGGTTCCTAGAATGTTGGCAGCCAGGCCTTCATTCTCAAGCCAAGAGACTTGTAAAGAGTCTTCTCTGAGAAATCTGACCAGTCTCAACAGAAAGACCTAAAGTTATTGACACAGAAGGTTCCTCAATGAAATGTATTAGTCAGATAACCCTACTGTGAAAATTGTAATCAATAAGCCCCCTCTCATATGTTCATAGCTTCCAATCAGCTTTTTCATGTCTCACTATTAAATATGAACACACAAAAACTGCCAGACATCTAATGAAAGACTCTAATATAAAAGACAGAGGCCAGAAAAAATATATAACGAATAGATAAATGCAGTTTTGGAGCAAAGAAAGGAAAAAGAATTTTTTTTAATCTATTAGTATTTTTCTCACAGAGACAAAAGAACATTTTACAACTATGTAACAAGAGCAAGGTAGTATAAAAAGAACATGCAGAGAAGTTAAAAAAAAGGGGTTCTTTGAAATGACAAACTCATAGAAGGATTAAAAGATAAAGCTGAGGAACTCTTCACAGAAAGTAGAACAAAAAATAAAAAAGATGAGTAATAGGAGAGATAAGAAAATTAAAGATCTAACATCAAATTAATAGGAGTTCCCCAAAAATGGTGAAGAAATCATCAACAAAAGGATTCAAGAAAATTTTACAGAAATAAAAGGAGAGGATTTTCCAATACAAAGAACCTTCAAAGCATCAGCAAAAATGTAAAAAGACCCATGCCAGGGCAGATTATTGTAAATTTTCAGAACACTGGGATAAACAGGAGATCTGAAAAGTTTTCAGAGAGTAAAACAAGTCACAAAAGACTTAGTCTCATCAATAGCAACACTGAAAGCTGGAAAACAATGGAGAAATGTCTTTAAAATTTTGCAGGAAAATTATTTCCACCTGGAATTCTATACCCAGTCAAGCTACCAATCAAGTATGAGAGAAACATAAAGACATTTTCAGATATGCAAAGTTGAAGAACGTTTACATGCAAGCTTTCTCAGGAAGCTACTGGGAGACTAATACCAGGAAAATGAGAGAATAAACCAAGAAAGAGGAAGACGCGGAATACGGAAAACAGGAAACCCAATGTGGGGGGAGGTGAAGGGAGATCCTCAGACCACAGCTCTGTGCCTAGTGTGGGAACAACCAGTTCAGATTAGAGGCTTAGAGAAGACAAAACCAATAAAACACAAAGGGTCTGGAAGTCTCCCAATGAAAATTAGACAGTTGGTGAAAGTGAACAAAAGAAACAAGATGATTATTAACTCTAAAAACATGTTTAAAAACACAGAAAAACAAAAAGGACAGAAAAAGCAAAGTGATCATAGTTCACCACATGGCTCAGCTGTGAAAAGCACTTATATAACTATAATAGTATAAATACTCAACAATGACTTAACAAAATCAGGATAAAATTTATATTGGGAGATTGGGGATATAAAAATGATATAGTAGGGGTAGAAGGAAGCAAGCAAGCAAAATCATCTCCTATAGATAGGAATCTATAATGCCAAAAACTCTAAAATCAAGAAAGCAGTACAGCCATGATCTCTAGAAAATGGACTAATCAACTAAAAGCCAGAGGATCAAAGTGCAGAAGAGGAAATAAGGCACCCCAGGGAGGAGACGTGCTTGCTGTTTTTTGTAACAATCTTATAGAACAACTGGTCTCTAAACAATAAATATGCATAAAATTTTTCTTAAACTACTTGATAAAAACAAAGAAAGAAATGAGGGGAATTATTAGAAAAAGAAAAAAGAAAATCTCTATGACATTTTAATTTAAATATCAAATGGCTTCAGGTTTCAGTTTGTATCAAAGTGTTTTTCCCATGGTTAAACCCACATCAATGTATATGTTCCCTAAATATGACTATCTACTCTCACCCACCCATACTCTTCCAGTGTGATTACAGACAGGGAATTTCCTAAATCTTACCTCAAGCAGAGCTGCTGCAGGATCACCCTGTAGACTTTTTCCTAGTTTGTCCACCTCATCTAACAGGAACACTGGATTGTTCACCCCAACAGTCTTCAAGCCATTGATTATCCGGCCAGGCATGCTGCCAACATAGGTGCGTCTGCAGAAGGCGAATAGTAGATTAGCAACAGGGAGATGGCAGAGCAGTATCACTTAGAAATCGAAACTCTGGACTGGGAAACAGTCATTTAGTTATCACAGGAATATAGCAAAGAGATACTGTAAATTTTAAAAGCCCTGTGATATATCAAAGAGTTACGAGATTCAATTCTTATCTTATTTTCTATTGAATTCTGGCTGTAAATTACCCATGATATTAGAAACACTGTATCTAATTTTTGCCACTTAGTGAAACTGAAAAAAATTATCCTTAAATCACATAGTTATGATTCTTACTCTTTGAGATTCTAAAACTTCCAAAGAGTCCTATGAATTTAATTCCCACATTTTTCTTAGTTTTTCTGGGCACCTCCCTGGCACTTACCAAACCCCAACATAACTACCTTCTTACAAACTGAAATGGCTGACTCAGAACTGGCTAAAACATCATCACCATCTTCATAAAGGAAATCAGAATTGGTTCAAAGGACCACTCAAAATGTAGGCCTCTCCCCAAAAAAAGAAAGAAAAATTCCAACTTTTTTATATTCAGAAGGAATAATTTGTTATTCACTGTAGTAAGAGGACCTGGGGCCAACAGTATTTATATCAGAATTCCATTAATTCTGGCCTTTTGAATAAAACTGTGTTCACCCTATATACACTGATTGGCATAACCAAGCTCAGCCAGACATTAGGTCATGCATTCAAATGTTAGAGGCTGCTTTAACATATCTCAACAAGAATCATCTACATAATTGACAAATGCACAACGTGACATGAAATAAAAATATGCTTGTCAAACTGAAAAAAGTGCCTTTTCTACAAAGCCAGCAAAACTTTATTTTAAGCAGCAGTTTACTAATTTTAGTTACAACCTTGCTGCCTAAGCCATGAGCAAATCAAATGCTGTTTGTGAACAGGCATAAAAGGGTGAATGCCTGCAAGAAACAAACCAAGGGCAAGTGGAACAGCGGCCGTATCTCATGATCTGCACAAAGCCAGCTCACGGAGCAGTTCTGCCACATGACTGGTATAAAGTAGGACAGAGTAAACAGTGACCTTTGAAAAGACAAGAAAGCCTTAAAAATATCGTGGGAATGCCTTTCATCTTGGGGAGTGATCAAGGCCCTGGAACCAGATACAGTAAATACTGTCAACTTATAATAAGGAGTTAGCACACTTCAAGATTTCAGAACAGGATATAGGAACGACAAGACTCACGATTAATAAATTCTCTGAAATTCTCTCTCTAGAGAACTTACAGATTTGTCAGCCTTCTGTGAATAAGTAGGGAAGGGAAATTAAAAACAAAACAAAAAAACCTCAACGCCTCTAAGGGTCATTCCTTAAAAGAAAGGGCATTAATTTATTTTCCCTTACTGCTTTTGATAGGCAGATTTCAAAAACAGGTACTTGCAATTCTAGACCTAAAGTCATGGAGAGAAAATAATATTCTAGGCAGCTGCCCTTTCTAAAGAAGAAGCGGAAATCTAGGTACTAGTCACAGTATACAAACAACTCCTCCTAAACTTTCTACTGCTTCCCAGAATCTAGAGAATAAGGTCCAAATTCCTTTGTCTGGAATTCAAGGCTCTTCACAATCCAGTCCCCACCAGCTTTCCTAACTTGCTGCCCTTATGCTCTTGCTTCATCCACAATAAAGGTCCTATTAATAGCCCTTACGCTTTTTTATCTTTGTTAATATGGTGCCTTCCTGCCCTTAATACTCTCCCCACCTAGGTAAATCCCAGAAATTCTACCAAACTTTTCCTGACCACCCCTCACAAAGTGATCTTTCCAATACTGTAATGTCTGCAACATTTACTGGCCCTACAATTTGCCTGATTCATACTTACAACCTAGGTTTTATCCATGGGTACCAAGCATATTGCCTCCACTAAAGAGTCAGTGAGCATTCTGAGGACAGAAAGTAGGTCTAAATACAGATTAGATGCTACATATAGAGTTGTAAGATTGTTCCCCAAACAAAAGTTTGTTTCTCCTATTTGTTTAAGGACAACAGATCAACAATGATAGCACCCAAAGTATCTTTCTATCACCATTGTTAAGGTCATATAAGTCTCTGAGTACTGCTTTGCATAAATAACATGACCCAAGCCTCAGTTTCCTCATCTGCTAAAATGGGGATAGTAACAGTGCCAACCTGATGGATTATATGAGATCACGAGAGAACATAATAGGTAAAGCACAAAGCACAGTATGTGGCACATGGTAAGCTTTCAAAAGATGTTAATTATAATTGTTATTAGTAATAGCTACTTAAAGTCAACTTCTAATTTCCTAGAAAAAATACAAAAGCAGAAATCAATACACCTAAATTTGGATCCCATTTCAATCTCTGTCTCATGGAAGCAACTCTTTTTTTTTCAATTAATTTTTTTTTTTTTTTTGGCTGCGTTGGATCTTTGTTGCTGTGCGCCCGGCATTGCGGTGCGTGGGCTTCTCATTTTGCGGAGGATGGGCCCTAGGCACGCGGGCTTCAGTAGCTCAGTAGTTGTGGTGCACGGGCTTAGTTGCTCTGCTATGCATGTGGTATCTTCCCAGACCAGGGCTCGAACCCATGTCCCCTGCATTGGCAGACAGATTCTTAACTACTGCGCCACCAGGTAAGTTCCAGAAGCAACTCTTATAAATGTCTTTTCATAGTGAAACCAAGCCCCCCAAACCAAGTTCTCTTACCGAGTTTATGATTAATCTCTCTATCCAAAACTTTACTCCTTTTCTTATCCCCTCTGACCTCAATCCTGCCAACACTGGTCAACCAGAGTCGGATGACTGAAATTGCTGTTGTCAATAACATTGTTAATGTACTGAAATCACTGTTATAGATCTTATCATTAACATACAAACTCAGGTTATTTCTCCAGGGCAAGATGAGCCAGGGACTACCTGGCCAGAGAATTGTAAACCAGAGACATCCTGACTCCTGAAACTATGATTAGGAAATGTCACAAGATGATAATTAACCCCAGCCTTTTTGTTCTTTGCCTTTTAAAAAAACCCTCAGTCAAAGATCAACTGGAATTGGATCTGGGGTTTGTCTCCCATGCGTTTGCTTGGCGCCCTGCAATAAACCCTTCCTTTGCTACAAACCCACTGTCAGAGCTCAGCTTTCTGTGCTGTGAGCAAACGAGCCCTTTGCTCAGTTACAACAGCAACAAGTGTGCTCAATGCCTCCAGAGTTCCTTAATCACAGGTGACATCCTCAAATGTGTACCACTAGTCTAGATGTCAAACCAAGACAACTATTATCAGAGCCTGTAAGCTACTGAAAATATCTATAATGTGCTTGTCTTTTGCCACAAAGTATGCGTAACAGGCAATTCACTAACTGAAGTTACAGAATAAACTTTGAATAAATCTTTGGAATATGAATCCGACGGTGAAAAATGTAGCAACACACAAATGAAAATGTTCTCTTTCAACATCACTCAACAAACACAAACATTTAAAAGAACAAATTAGCATACCAAAATATCCTACTGAGAAACTACATTAAGTAGGAAATAAATGAAACTAGTATTCTTTTACAAACTATAACTTTTTTGAGGGCAAAATACTGTCTTTTCTATGTTCTTCCTTGTGATACAACATCTAGAAAGCAATGTAGCACAATATAGGAAAGTCTGCAAAGAATGTATCATTTTAATTACTTATTATTCAGCCTGAATACGTAATTACCTAGGAGTTTTTCTTAAAGTACACAAGTGAACTAAATAACATATGGATTCATAAGTATAATTATTACAGGCAGTTCACAGGTTTATCAGGACAATTCAACTAGTGTATAAGATACACAAAAACAAAAGTGTCTATACAGTTCAAAATTTTAATTTACAAGATCAGCATTTTTAATTTTCCAAAAAGTAGTCTGTGTTATACTTCAAAAAACAACTACACAAAATTACAATATCATCTATTTACAGCTCTATGGTAACCAACTATTTTACTACTCTGCATCATCCCTAGATATATTCAAATCTAATGTAATCCAAGAAGCTGGTCATTCTGTCACTGCCAAGGATATCAGGATAAATGTCAGGAATAAGGGGTGTTTTACTCACCTCTTTTCCAGCATGTAGAGAGGGAGAAAAGCAGGCATTTACCATCAATTTTTTCATGCCTATCCAATTAAGGAGCTCTTATGGGCTATAACACAAACTATTAAAGTGATATTTACAAACAATTTGTAATATAAAAAGTTTATGTTACAATGCTAAGTGGAAAGGGTAGGATAATTCTGTTGCTTTAAAAAAAATGGCAAAAGCTGCCCAATGAAAAGTTGGGCAGGAAATAAAATGTTAAAGGTGATTACCTTTGTATGGTAGAAAAACATGAGAATTTTTTTCCTTTTATTTTTCTAATTTTCTACCAAGGGTGTACATATATACCTCTCAAGTTGGCAAAAGCAATAAACCTAAAAGAGATCCTAATGATTTCTTTTTAAAAAAGAAAGTCTTTAAGGAACTAAAAATAGTCTTTAATATAGCATGTCTAAACAAATCAAATTGTTCTTACAGCAGTCATTCCTAAATCATTTGCATGGATGTGCTCATCTAAAGGACTGCATGACTTCCAACACGTTTTAATCCTACTTGAACTCACGCAGCACTTAGAGAGCACTTACCACGTTTGGCACTGTGCTTGGCAGCACAGACTGATACAGAGGAGTATAAGACATGTGAAAACGCCTACCCTACAGAGCTCCTACTTTTAATATATCTATGTTTTACCTCTATAGGAATATATTAGAAATGCCAGAGGCCTGTATTATTTGATCACTGAAGAGCACAATAGACAGTACGTAGTCAGTTCAGAGGAGAATAGGATCATCACTGACTGCACTTATCTTAATGGAGGAAGCCTTGGGCTGGGGCCTCAAGATAACCTGAAAGTTTTTCGGAGGCAAAGAAGAGCTGCAGGGCTTCCCTGGTGGCGCAGTGGTTGAGAGTCCGCCTGCCGATGCAGGGCACGCAGGTTCGTGCCCCGGTCCGGGAAGATCCCACATGCCGCGGAGCGGCTGGGCCCATGAGCCATGGCAGCTGAGCCTGCGCGTCCGGAGCCTGTGCTCCGCAACGGGAGAGGTCACGGCAGTGAGAGGCCCGCGTACCGCAAAAAAAAAAAAAAAGAAGAGCTGCATACAAATATAGGTTATAAAGGAGGCTAGTGAGCAAACCGTAACATGTCTGGCATACCATGCTAAAAATATTTTAAAGGCTTGCTGCTTCAGGTATTTTTCCCTAATAATGAAACAGCAAATTTATTTAAAACATCATTATTTCAGGTTACATATGAAAATTTATCAGTGTGGAAAGAAAAGTTCATTTTTCTTCTCATCTTGTTTAAGAATTGAGCCAAGAATTTCTTACAATGATAGAACTTTATCATCTGAACAAACAGCTGGTCAGTGACTTCCAGTTACTCTCAACAATAACTTGAGAAATATCGCAACAGTAGTATATTTCACTGAGGAACAGCTAATGAAAAAAGATCGTTATAGAAACATGATTTCAAAAAACTTCATCCTAAAAGAAGTCACTTTATACTTAATGTCTATGAACTGATTTAAATTATTTAAATATAATATTTAAATATAAAAATGTAAGTCATAAAAACTGATAGATGGGAAGAGAGATTCTATGGCTTATAAAAGTAGACAGAAAAATCCCAATGGAGATAATGAGAAACGTTAAATTGAAAAAAATGCATTAGTTAATATGGAGCATAAACATGACTATTCTTCCTCTAATCCACTTAAAATAATATGAACCAAAACAATGGGCCAATATTTAGTCAGATCACTATATTTTCCCAGTTTAAGATTTAAATGTAAACCAAGTCTTTTTTTTTCTTCCCCATCTTTCACCTCATTATCGTTTTAACTCTAAAAGACATATCTTAGGTTGTTTTAAAAATAAATTCCTAACTTATTAGCACCTTACTCCACATAAACAGGTACTTCTACCAAAAGGCTGGAGCTCCATGCATGGGAAAATGGGGAAAGTGAGTGACAGAATCGAGAATAAGCAAGGAAGATAACAGAACGCAGCTCTGTTTTTCCTTGGCTATTTTAAGGCTGCAGAACAGTGGTGCCTACTCACAAGCTGGGGAAAAACAAAACTCTGCATGAACTCTACTTGTGGGCATGTGACCGGTACTTAAATGCCAAGACCTGGGTGTTCCCAAATGCCCACACACTCCACCCCGTGGCTGTGCTATAATCCTCTGCCGTTCTCTCCCCTCCTATCACCTCCTCCAACCCACAACTCTGACACAAGCGCATACTCTGCTCTCAACCCCCTCCCCTAAACCACCACACCCCACGCTCCACCTGCTTCCAAACAGGTTTTCAAACAGAAATTTTCACCAGGCTTTGATAATTTAGTGGGTAGCTGGGTAGTAAGTCCCCAGTAGCACAAGGGCAGATGGCTCTAGTGTTTAGTGAAACATCTGGTACAGGGATGGCTAGTGAGTACATGCTTACCAGCAAGGTGTATCAAAAATCAGGCTTAGTAGAATGAGTCATAGACAAACCCACAAACCTTTTATTTGGCAACAATCATAACCTCAATTCGCACCACACATTTCTTTTTTTTTTTTTTTTTTGCGGTACGCGGGTCCCTCACTGTTGTGGCCTCTCCCGTTGCAGACCACAGGCTCCGGACGCGCAGGCTCAGCGGCTATGGCTCACGGGCCTAGTTGCTCCGTGTCATGTGGGATCTTCCTGGACCGGGGCATGAACCCGTGTCCCCTGCATCGGCAGGCGGACTCTCAACCACTGCGCCACCAGGGAAGCCCCACACATTTCTAAAAAGCTTATATTTACACATATTTTAGGAAAATACACAAGTTCCTTTCACAAAAGACTCATAAAGAAAATAAATTCTCATTTTCTTTAGGTTCAATCCTCTTAACAATAGTCACACACAGGAAAGGATACTCACTTGAAAAAAAGAGAACAAATTTTAGGTCTATCAGTTTCAGTAAAGATTGAAAACAGAGATCTGTTTAAACCCAACAATGCTCATAAGAAGTGGTGGGGATTATGACATTACATACTGCCTACCAGCAGGCATCATAAAAAAACATTTTCCACAATTCTGCCACATAAATTAAATAATAATGCCCAAAACAGGATATTTTAGGTACAATTTAAGAATCAGATTGAATTTTATAAAAAGTCATATTGAAGCTTATAAATCTAAACTTGTCCTCCTGAGAACTGAGAATTAAAATAATAATGAAAGCTAATTTTTATTGAATGCTCAGGGTGTGCTGGGCACTAAGCGCTCTCCAAGCCTTACTGAATAACCAATACCAATGTAGGAAGAAATAAGGACAAATACCTACATGTCATGTGCCCATGACATTAATTTCACATGACAGTAACTCCACAAACTCACTCTCTAAATTCCATCAAATATCACACAATACTGTGCCACAGATAATAAAAGGAAGAAATAAACTAAGACAACTCTGAGTGCAGGAATCAAGTCTCTTGCATGCAGAACACCTCCCTAAAGCTCTGTAGCATAAATCAGAAGATTTAGGTCCTAGATCTAGCTTCTCCAGGATGGGTCCACGATGCCAATTTCTTTACAAAAGCAAACTACAGCCTCTAGTGGCACATGTGAGAATAAGAAAGTCTAGGCAACAAAAACATGATTTGAAATTGCCAGAAAAACTGACCCAAATCAATTCCCTGACCTAATTTGCAGTCCTCATTGCTTATTTACTAAAATCTTGGAATGCTTTTTCTTCAATGCGTAAGAATTGTAAATAAGCAAATAAAAGAGAATAAAAAGAACCATTTTTCATGAAAAAGTTTCTGAAATAGTTTCCCATCCCTGCCTAAGGATTCCACGAATAAGGCAAATGGAAAATCAGATGTTATAAAAGCATCGTATTCTTTTCTTTTCCCCACAATCCAAGTTTAATCCATATTCACCAAACTGTAAATATGCATTTAAATTACCCTTGGCCACTGGCAGTTGTTCACTGCTTGCACTGGCCTGCCTGCCAAAGCCCCCACTTATAACCTGCAATGCTTTTACAACTTTAAGACTGAGTTTATGATCTTGAGGTTAGAAGTTTTATCTTCAGTTTAATTACTTTCTACTCAAAGTTACATGCCTTCTTTTAAAAAAATTGTTTTAACTGAGATATAACTGACATATTACATTATATTAGTCTCAGGTATACAACATCATATTCTTTTAATCAGTTCATAATTTCTACATTTTTAAATGTTCTACATTTTTAAATGTTCCTTAACACATAAGCTATAGGTATGTTTTCTCACAACTTGCAACTATGAAACAGAGGTTCATGCTTTCCCAAAGCATCTTCCGATATGAGCCACTGAGAACAAAACAACGAACATAACATGCAAATCTCATTCTAATAATGTCAGATTAATCAGAGACACAGTTCTTACAGTTTAATGTATTTTTATAGAAAGGGTATCAAAAATGCAAAGCCTTTATTATCTTTTCTCCTTATTATTCATACTCACACTGCAACCCAGCCTCCTTGAAAGAAAGTTTAAAATGCAAACATAATAAATTTGTTATCAAAGATTTCTTACCTCCTCCTACTTGCCTGCTATTGCACTTATTCCTTAAACTCTATGGGTCATTATTTATGAAATGCTATTGGGCCAAAATAAATATAAAAATATAATATTTAATTATAACTAATTTATAATTGCATTCAAATGAGATTCCAGGAAAGCTGAGGCACAGACACCACCCCAGCCCCACATCCACCGTCACACAGACATCAAAGTTAGTTTGGGTATACCCTGACGGTAGAGGCTTTAGACTAGCAGGTAAGTACCATAAATGTCCTTTCCATTCAAGGTAACACAAAGAGGCCTTTAAGAAAAAGATATACATTATGCCTTGGCTTTTGGTGGTGCTGGGGAGGCGGGGGTGGCTCTAGACAAATGAAAAGGAAGGAAATCAGAGATTAAACCGAGAAGTATTCTACCTATGTCCTCGAATGTCAGACTGATCACACACGCCTCCAAGTGCGATCCTGTGGAACTCTCGGCCCAGAGTCTTGGCCACTGATCTTCCCACGCTTGTTTTACCAACGCCAGGAGGGCCTACAAAGCACAGAATGGGGCCCTTCAGGTTGTTTTTCAGCTGTCTGACAGCCAAGTATTCCAGCACTCTTTTCTTCAATTTTTCCATGGCATAATGGTCATTATCCAGAAGAATCCGAGCTGCTCGAATGTCCAGACGGTCTGTCAAGCAACCCAACAGAAACAATCTGAGCATGTGGAATTTTTCAATGGGAGAACTCCTTTCCAGGCTGGTAAGAGTCAAAATAGTTTTTTGAAAAAAGATGTGACAAGAACAGGCTTGGTTTCTTCTAAATGAGTCTTCAGGGAGACCCGGACTTGGTTTTCTTGCTTAAAAAGATTTAGTACTTACAGAAATAGTAGACACTACATAATTAAAAACTCAAGGAGTTAATACTCATTTCATTTGGAATGATTTTCTAGATACACATTTCTATGGAGACATAATTTCTACATATTCTATTTGTGCTGGCATTTGTTCTTTTTTTTTAAGTGTTTTTTTCTTATTACAATTAGTTATATATGCTCATTCCAGAAAACCCTATGACACTAATAAAAGGAGAAGGAAATAGTCACCCATAATTTCATTTCTCCCCTAGAGAACATCACTACCTTCACTTCAGTACGTATTATTCCAGATTCTGTGTGTGAGGGGGTGAGTGTGTGTGTGGATGCGTGCACACACGCTTACATACCTATTTTTCAAACTAAGATTATATGGGTCTTCAAGTTTTGTAAAATGTTTTTTCACTTATTACAGACATCTTTCAGTGTCAAATGTATTGTTCAGTAACAGTTTAGTGGGTACATATTATTCCATTACTTAATTATCCACACTCATTTAACTAATTCCCTATTGCTGAGCATTTAGGTTATCCACAAATCTTTACAGTTATAAAGCATGCTTCACTGTGCATCCCTGTAACTAAATCTCCACATATATCTGTAATTATTTCCTTCAGCTAATCTTCTAAAACAGAAGGGCTGGGTCAAAAAGAAAATTAAGTCAAAAAAAAAATTAAGACATAAAGAACTGCCTAAGTTCTATCCATTAAAGTCTCACCAGAAATGTATGAATTAGGCCCTGTTTCTAGAGCCAAGCTTTCATTAGGTTTACTGATGTGCTTCAGGCTCTGAAATAATCACAGATTAAACACTAGGTCATGGAAGCCAAAAGGAATTCATCAGCTGGGTGGCAGCTAGAGGATAATCCACAGCCACAATACTGACAGTGAAGAAGAAAATGGAAGAGAGAAAAACACACACAAGTCCACTCTTTCAATCAGTTATTTGGAACCCGTTATACATTTTTCCTACAAGAAAAAAAAAAAATGCCTTAAATGGTAGTTTGGTTCCCAAGCTAGTCTACAAAAACCCAGGTAAGCTGTAATGTATGTAATTTAATTATAGTACTATTCATTTTAGTCAGAGTCCTGGCTGAGTGATTTGGAAAGGAAAGAATAAAATTTCTTTCCCTTTCCTGGCTTCAGAAGCCAACCAATGAATATATGAATAAATGAAATGTGGAAAGTTTCCTGTTTCATGATGCTAACCCTAACACTAAAACCTACCATAGTAAACAAACAAACAAAAACACTTCAGACCAATTCCATTTTGCACAGCTCTAAATATTAAAATGCTTGTAAATCAAATCTATTCAAAGAGTAATCTACTAAGTCCCAGTGGGATTTATTTTAGTTATGCAAAGATGGTTCAATATTCAGTTATCAACATATTTATTATATCATCATGTCCAAGGAGAAACACCTTCCATCAAAATGTCATTTTGTACCTAAAAAGGCACTTGTTGTATGCAACATCCATTCCTAATTAACATTTAGTAAACTAAGAATAGACTTCTATGTACTTTAGGAAAAAATGAAAATAGTGAAGGAATTTCTTCTAATATGCCACGTAAAGACAATTTTAAAAGTTCTTTCAAACTTTTAAGGAAAGATAATTTCCATGTTACGTACTGTTGTATATCTTTTCTATACAGGATGTATCTTTTCTGAATATTATTTTTAATGATTCAGAATGTGTGTTTCCTATTATGAATAATACCTGTGATTAAACATAAAAAATTTAAAACTTACATGAACATATATTTTTCTATTTACAATTAGAAGATTGAAATGGCATCTACTGGCTCCCTCCATTCAAGATGAAAAATCAACAAACTTATTTCCTCCAACTCGTTCCTCTCTGCTTTCCTTTCTGCTTTTGATAATCTCTACTTAGGTAAGCTTCCCTTTACAAGAATTATGAAAGACATTTTCACAGTTTTATGATCTTACTCATAACTATTTAGACCTAAGTCTATATAGTACTGGTTTAGAAGCTCAACATGACTACTTCTGTACCACAATTTACCCATCTTCAGTTCTCCACTGAAATGATGAACAATGAGAAGTGTTTTTGTGATGGGTACATGAGTGCTATGTGTCTCTAATGCTGACCACATCCAGTAGAAACTCTCTGAGCTGTAAAGGAAAAAAAAAAAAAGCTTTGCCTTGTTTTCATATTTTCTTGGCTATTTCAGTGAAGAATGGGAGCTAGCACTCTGCATTCAAATAAATATTTTGCCCTCAACTCTCCACAATTACATTGTATGAACCTGACAAAAATTCCCAGCTACTAATTAATTTCACTTTACAAATAGGACAAGTGGGAAGGGGAGGAAGCCAAGAGCAATTTACTAGGCTACTAATAGCAAATAATAAAACCTGCAATTTTAATATTCTCAGGCCATTATACTATATACACCCTGCATTTCTCTTAAGTCATTAGTTAAAATAAATCCTGAAGCACAGAAAAACATTACCAAAAGAACACCAAAATTTCAAAACAAGACCCCTGGTGTTACCAAGTTACCTAGATGTGCTGCTTCACATTGTGCGCTAGCCCTACTGTCAACAGAGAAAATAACAGGGTTTGGAAATTACCACCACTCCATCAATGACACAAAAAAATACCTATCAAACACACACCAAAATGGAAGATGTTTCATTTCACACAGATGAAATGAAATCAGAGCAGTTAAACATGTAAAGCTTACTTTTTTTTTTTTTTTGCTGTAGTAGGCCTCTCACTGTTGTGGCCCTCTCCCGTTGTGGAGCACAGGCTCCGGACGCGCAGGCTCAGCGGCCATGGCTCACAGGCCCAGCCGCTCCGCGGCACGTGGGATCTTCCCGGACCGGGGCACAAACCCGTGTCCCCTGCATCGGCAGGCGGACTCTCAACCACTGCGCCACCAGGGAAGCCCAAACATGTAAAGTTTAAATGTAACTTTCTTTCCCAGGTCTAAACTAACAGGGAGCAGGACCCTCTCCAAATCTCACAGAATAGGACCACTTCACTTAAAAGTAGGCAATGGAGAGTGAGGAGTTAACTGAAGACGATCTGAACCAAAATGTATTTCCTAACAGCCCAGCTAGATCCAGACAGACATCAGAACTCAAACTGACCAAGTGACAACTAGGGGCTAATTCAATGGGAATGCATGCTCCCCTGCATTTATCTTACTACGGCATTTCTAGAAAATTTTGAATTAAGAATGAAACTAAGAAATTCAGCTTCAGTTTTTCTGGTAAAACACCGTCAACTAGAGGGCAATATTCTGTCATGAATGTAAACATGAAATAAATTAAGAAATAAATTTACCAACATAGTCCACAGCAGCTGTATATACAGTTGCCAAAAACCTAGAAACAACCTACATGTCCAACAACAGGTAAATGGATAAATCAACTACTGATATATGCAGTAACATGGATGAGCTTTAAAATAATTATGCTGAGTGACGGAACCAATAAAAGGGGGGGGGCACATACTATATCATTCCATTTATATATAAAATTTTAGCCACACACATTAATGTGTTAAGTGAGCCTATCAAAAAAAAACTAATTAATATAGGGTTGTTTTAACCTTAACACTGCCCCAGCATAGTTAACTTAACACAAATATGCTTCATTCTGGGCCCTCTTTGAGACAAAAATAATTTTTTTGAATGCTCAATACCAGACAGCATGGTCCTCTGTAGATTAACCGAAAAGTATTTTTTTTTAGAAAAGTATTTTTTAATATTAAAAATTCAACATCCTGAAATCTAGTATGTATATCATATCTCATGTGGGGCATAAACGTGCTTTTTAGGGCTAATGCTTCAAAATTTCTAGCATTGTTTTAAATGTAAGAGTTTTATTAGCCAGGATAATATATCTGTTCAATTTTCAAAAGTCAACCATACAGCTATACTTATGCCAAAAGTAGTTCAGGCAATCAACCCCCTGCTGAACTCAACAAACCTTGTATGTAAACTTGACAAAAGAGTGTCCAATAACAGACATAAATTCAAATAAAATGATTCTGAAGATTCTGAAAGACGATTGAGTATATTTCTTACCCCAAGAGAAAATACATAACAAATACATAAGAAAACTGGTATAAAATGCTCCTGATAGGTAGAAAAATTCTACTGAAGGATAGAGAGATGAAAAGAATTTAAACTCTTTAAATAAGTTCTAGTGGGAGAAAAACAAACTTCCAAATGGTAAAACTGTTCCACTGTTATCCTGCCTTTATACGTAATTATTTCCTTTAGAAAACATAAAAGATGTACTGTCTCTAGTACTGAGTTGGCACTTACTGCCAACTGCCTCAAAACTGTTTTGTTTTCCTATGTTCCTGACAAAGAGCACATAAATATAAAAGTTTATTGTCTGACTATTGGTATTGAGAAACACATATTTCACCAATTACAGAAAATCTTACTTTCTCCAAAATTAGGCGAAAGGTACTTCCATGAAGCACCTTCTTTTCCTTTTCATCCTAAAACCTACATGACACAAGTTTGGTCTCTAAATAGTTTACATCATGAACTACTATAACAGGAAGTCAATGGGGAGTATTTCAACAGAATTTGCTTGAGCTTCCTGAGTGACAATCAGACCGCAAAAAAAGGTGTTACTTTGTTTGCTCACCAGTTGTACTTTTGTTCCAGGGAAGTTCCACCATAAGTTCTAAATAATTTCTAGTCAGAGCATATTCTGGCATCGACTGAGGCATTTTTTTGAGCCTGTGTGGAAAGAATACATAGCAAATCTGTTCAAGAACACAGAAAAATTCTGTAAAACAGAAAAACCAAGTATATCTCCCTTTCATGGCCAGATATATCATGCATTTTTGGCTAAACAAATCTGAAAAAAGTTTTAAAAATCTAGTTAATAAAATGATTATTTTGTTTTAAACAGATACTTGCAAACTGGTGGGGAACACTATATGTGATTCTATCCTTGAAATATGGCCTTATCAGTATCAGTATCTCACAGGGAGGGTCTAAGTCACACTTACCCATGATTTACTTAAGTGCCTAATCATGCATAATACAATAATTACATATTGTTTTGTATCAGAGATGAAGTCAGCTCACCAGATATTTAATAAAAAAATGCAACTTCCAAAATATATGCAGTGCGTAATAAGGTGTTCTGCACACAACAGATGTTCCGCATTTATTAACTAATATCAGAGTCGATATAAAATATGCCTCAACAACATTTATATTCTTAACTGTGAACCTCAGAAGTCAAACCTTCAATTACCGAGCAATCAGTTAGGTTGATTACAATTCACTCATAAAAGAAAATGCAATATAGTTACAACGTTTCAAGTATGGAAAGGAAAAATGGGTTTTCTATTTAACCCTGAGATTATCCAGAAAATGTAATCAATCCATGTACCCTATCCTGTCATCAAGGTTCCCCTGTACTTCATTTTGTACAAAGAGAAAGTGACAGTCCCTACCCTCTAGAGTTTATAATCTAAGGAAGAAAATAGTAACTGAATAAACATTATTTCTAAGAAAATATGGTCTTTGTTTTTGGCTGCATTGGGCCTTCATTGCTGCGCGTGGGCTTTCTCTAGTTGTGGTGAGCCGGGGCTACTCTTTGTTATGGTGCGGTGTGTGCGCTTCTCACTGTGGTGGCTTCTCTTGTTGCGGAGCACAGGCTCTAGGCGCACGGGCTTCAGCAGTTGTGGCTCACAGGCTCTAGAGCACAGGCTCAGTAGTTGTGGCGCACGGGCTTAGTTGCTCCGCGGCATGTGGGATCTTCCCAGACCAGGGCTCGGACCTGTGTCCCCTGCATTGGCAGGCGTATTCTTAACCACTGCGCCACCAGGGAAGCCCAAAATATGGTCTTAAGACTGTGAAAAGGAATACTACCTAACACCATACACAAAAATATACTCCAAATGGATTAAAGACTTAAATGTAAGACCAGACACTATAAAACTCTTACAGGAAAACAGGAAAAACACTCTTCGACATAAACCACAGCAAGATCTTTTTTGACTCACCTCCTAGAGTAACAGAAATAAAAACAGAAATAAACAAATGGGACATAAACTTAAAAGCTTTTGCACAGCAAAGGAAACTATAAACAAGACAAAAAGACAACCCTCAGAATGGGAGAAAATATTTCCAAATGAAACAGACAAAGGATTAATCTCCAAAATCTACAAACAGCTCATGGAGCTCAATATCAAAAAAACAAACAATCCAGTTAAAAAATGGGCAGAAGACCTAAATAGACATTTTACCAAAGAAGACACAGATGGCCAAGAGGCACATGAAAAGATGCTCAACATCACTAATTATTAGAGAAATGCAAATCAAAACTACAATGAGGTGTCACCTCACACCAGCCAGAATGGCCATCATCAAAAAATCTAGAAACAATAAATGCTGGAAAGGGTGTGGTGAAAAGGGAACCCTTCTGCACTGTTGGTGGGAGTGTAAACTGATACAACCACTATGGAAAACAGTATGGAGGTTCCTTAAAAAACTAAAAATAGAACTACCATATGACCCAGCAATCCCACTACTGGGCATATACCCTGAGAAAACCATAACTCAAAAAGACACATGTACCACAATATTCACTGCAGCACTATCTACAATAGCTAGGACATGGAACCAACCTAAATGTCCATCGACAGATGAATGGATAAAGAAGATGTGGCACATATATACAATGGAATATTACTCAGCCATAAAATGAAACAATAAAATTGAGTTATTTGTACTGAGATGGATGGACCTAGTGTCTATCATACGGAGTGAAGTAAGTGAGAAAGAGAAAAACAAATACCTTATGCTAACGCATATATATGAAATCTAAAAAAATGGTACTGATGAGCCTAGTTGCAGGGCAGGAATAAAGAGGTAGACATAGAGAATGGACCTGAGGACACAGGGTGGGAGAGGGAACCTGGGGTGAAGTGAGAGTAGCATCGACATACATACACTACCGAACGTAAAATAGTTGGCTGGTGGGAAGCAGCATCACAGCACAGGGAGATCAGCTCCGTGCTTTGTGATGACCTAGAGGGGTGGGATAGGGAGGATGGGAGGGGGGCTCAAGAGGGAGGGGATGGGGGGACTTGTGTATGCATATGGCTGATTCACTTTGTTGTACAACAGAAACTAACACAGTATTGTGAAGCAATTATACTCCAATAAGGATTTATTTAAAAAAAAGACTATGAAAAGGCAGTTGCAATAGTGGTCATGTTTGATAGCATACAGTAGGTGGAAGAGTTGTATCATTTATACTCAGCATTTGAGGAAAAGACTAGTGAAAGTGGTGTTGATTCAGGAGTATTAAGAACATTTTGAGAATCAGATTCTGGTGGAAGAATGAAGAGGAAAAAGCACGCCACAGATCACAGCTATAACCTGAGAATTAGGAAAGCCATAAAGATAAGAAATATAACAGTTGACAACGGAAAGGTAAGATGAATAGAGTGGTCCATGACTATACTAAACTTAAGAAAAGGAGAAAGATCAAAGAATATGAAACAAATGACTCAGCTTTGTAATGCAAATTGGCAGATTCATTTCCATGAGCAACAATTTTTAACGTTAATAAGCAAAATGAAAATACTAGTGAACGAACAGCTTCTACAATTTACCTTTTTATCTCTTTGACGCAGACTTTGTGGGCCTGGTCTGGCATACTGGATGTTCGTATTTTTTTCTCTAGCATGACAATGTCATCATTGTCTTCATCCTCATCCTCATCTTCTAAAGTACCTGGGATGTGTGTAATCCTCCTGATAGGGCGTATTGCTATAACCTAAAGCATAAAGTAGAGAAGTAAAACCACATGTCAAAATAAATTGGAAACGAAGTATCCAGCTAGACATATACATTTTTATGGCTAGAGTCTAAATCTTTAGGAACTAAAGTTCAGAAAAAGTAGGACGCACATGCACATATGGAGGGAGCAGGATTTAAAAAGCAGACCAAGATAAGGTGGACATGATTCTTCCATATATGCTAACACTACCAGCATGAGACAAAAAAAAAAAAAAAAGCAAGGAACTGGCTACTAGAAATAATTAAAACATCTAAGAATTGTCTTTTCTTGAGCTACTACTGCAGCCACTATTTTCTTGATAAACTTATGACCACTTAACCATTTGGCAACTGAATAAATTCCATTTTGCCCCCTACACTACAAAGTTTCTCTCTAACATCTTTAATCTTTCCACCATTGCTTCTATTCTGTTTGTCATCAACAGACAGAAAAGTCCTCCTCCTTTCAAAATATTTTATCTTACCTCCGGTCCCTTCCAGTTACACATTATTTAATTCCCTTGTGATATTCTGCTTTTCCAACAAGAGGCTTTAACCACCACTTCCCCCTTCCTACCAATTACTTAGTAATTTGTACTTTGTACTTTGGTTTTTGTCTCCATTGTGCTGAAATCGTTCTTTGAAATCCAACAACATTCTCCTTTGCCAAGTCAAATGGTCTTATTTAAGTTCTCTTTCTCCATGACTCTCTATCATATTTTAAAACTACCTGCTCTTTTGAAATTCTCAACTCATTAATATCATGAATCAACTCTAGCCATTACTGGAGCAAAATGGTATACTGGTATTGAATTTACACTTGATCTTAGCCAAAAGGCCGAGAAGCAATGGTATTGAATTTAAATGTCTCGGAATTTATTTTTTAACCTATGAAATTACCTATTTAATACATTCAAATATATAAAGTTAAAAACATAAAACAGTAAAAAAAAAGTTATTTTATAAAAACAGAAATATTAAATACATACTTTTATTCTCGCATTAAGTCATTAGCAAACAAAATTAATAAAATATTTTAAAGTATGAAAAGCTAAAAATAAAATATTTAAGTGAGATTTTATAAAAGCACATCAATTATTTCATTGCTGAGACAAAAGTACTGTTTTATGCAATTTTTCCCCAGCCGCTAAAAGAGAACTTTGAACTCTTCGGGGAATAGGCAAGGAGACAGTTTTAGGCAAACTCCAAAAATTGTCCTCTGATTCCTACATTTTCAAGTAACAGTTGCTTGTTTGATAATTTTCTGGAGCAACTTTCTTTTTAAGCAATGGTAATATTAGTTGCTAGCAAGCTGTAAGTTTTCTGTCTCCCAATGCAGAGTGTACACTGGCTTGTCCTTTTGCACAAAATAAATAACTGAGTTGATCTGATCTCAAGCAGATTTCTGGTGTTTGCTTTCAATGGCATGATATTCTAGAACACCAACCACCAGATGAGCTACTCCCATCTCTCTCATTCTCAGCCTACTTTCCTGCTCCTTCTTTAGTCCCACCAGGGAGGAATCCTTCCCGTCTGCTCTTCTGTCTCCACAATGTCTTCTCTTCAATGGAGGAACGCTTCTGTGCTGATGACCATCAAATCTGTAACATTATTCTCAACCTTCCACTGAATCTCCAACAGCCTTCTGGTTCTCCAACAGCTTTCTTAGAACCATCATCACTCTTGTCCACATCAAATATGTTTTCCTGATCCTAACTCTGCCCACACATAACAACAGTAAAACCAACAGCTCAAAGTAGTCTTCAGACAGATCGCATCTTCCATACAAATACACGAATCAATAGAGAAGTGAAGGATTATTTGATAATGGTGTTAGGTCAAATAAAAAGGGAAAAAATATAACTGCTATCGTTACCTTATTAACAGGGCAAAATAAAATACATATAGGTTAAAAAGTTAAATACTTTTTAAAAATCAACAAAAGGAAAACTAAAAGGAAAGTGGATATTATCAAATCCCGGGAGGATAGAGGACTCTAAGCTTAGAAGAAGGGAAAAGACTAACAGTTTATATATGAAAATTGAAACTTTTATAAGTTAAAACAAAAAACTTTTATAAGTTAAAAAAAAAAAGTCAGCCAAAAAACTTTAAAAAGTAAAAACAATTAAATTTTTAAGAAAGCCAAATTATGGCACAACACACTGACACAGTCCTTTTAGGAAACAATTCTGTGGTATGTTCTTAATACTGTATACAATGAAAAAAAGTCATACTCAAAGACACTCATCGTGGTTATTTGCCAATTTTTAAAATACTGAAAACATCACACAATGTTTGGCAGAAAGAAAAATGGCTTAGTAAACTATCCCTTTCAATGATTACCAAAACAAAAACAAAAAATGAGAAAATGTCTACATGCTTAAAAGGAAAAAAAAAAGATCCAGACAAGGAGAAGTAGCAGGGGGAAACAAACTAAAATTCAAAATTGTATCAGTAACTTGAGTGTAAGAGACAATGAACTTGTTTCTTCTTGTTCCTTTCTTTATTTATTCCCCCATGTATTTTCTTCAAAAAAAAAAAAAAAACCCTGAATCTCACATCACACAAAAACAACTAGGAACCTGAAGAAATGGATTAAAAGAAGCATTTACCCGCTTATCATCATCTTGCTTGTGTTTTCTGGTTTTCTGAAGTAATTTCAGGCCTTCGATTTGTCTGACAAGCAGTGGTATGGTCATCTTGAACCGTTCCTCCAGACTCACAGCATCTAAAATCTGAGGAAATGTATAGCATCTCTCTCTCAGAAACACATGCTCCAAAAACAAGGCAGTCAAGACTCATGACTTAAATTGAGTAGAAAAGACAATTCTATCAATATTCACAGCTACACTATGGTTAACACAACCAAATTATCAGCAAGGTAATCTGACACAAATATCAGAATCCTAAAAAAAACAAGAATAGGGCTTCCCTGGTGGCACAGTGGTTGAGAGTCCACCTGCCAATGCAGGGGAAACAGGTTCGTGCCCTGGTCCGGGAAGACCCCACATGCTGCGGAGCGGCTGGGCCCGTGAGCCATGGCCGCTGCGCCTGCGCGTCCGGAGCCTGTGCTCCTCGACGGGAGAGGCCACAGCAGTGAGAGGCCCGCGTACCGCAAAAAAAAAAAAAAAAAACAAAAAACACAAGAATAAAAATACCTTGAGTTTCCATTTAAAGATGAAGCCTTATGTATTGTTCCAAGAGCAAGAACAAAACACATTTTATGTCAACTCTTTCTGGGAATTATTCTCTTAAAGCCCAGTCTACATATTAGGTCTATACAAACTTTAGGTTCAAAATATTAAATTTTTACATACACAAGAGACTAGGAGCACTTTTAACCAACCTCCACTAACAATTTGTCTGAGTGACTAATACTCTCTGGTCCTTCAGTAAAATACCCTTGCTAAGCCTACAGCCAGGTCACTCTCTAGAGCTCCTGCCTTCTCTGCTCCTACCAGCTGAACCGAATTCTTGTGTTTAAACCCAGCCTGTCTGCATTAGTTGCACTTGCTAGTATAATTGTTAGACTGAAGTATTAAATAAACTGGGGATTTATTTAATAAATAAGGAGGGTTGTTTCAATGAAAACTAACTTTAATGTTCTACGAAGATTCAATAAAGCAGACTGCTTAAAAGTGCTACAAAAATAAATGTGCAAGAAAACTTTTATAGTTTGCAGGAAAGACATTCAAATCTAAGAGTCTGCACTTAGATTATTTTTCAAGTATCTTAGAAACTCATTTCACTTTAAATAAAAAAAACCTGAAAATCATAAAAAATCATAAATATCGCATCATAGGGGTGGTTAACGTAAGAAACCTGAAGAATTCTAAAAAAGCAAGCCTATACACAAGGGAAAGGTCACAGCTCCACACTTTTAAAAGTAGTGAGACATGGGCTTCCCTGGTGGCATAGTGGTTGAGAGTCCGCCTGCCGATGCAGGGGACACGGGTTTGTGCCCCAGTCTGGGAGGATCCCACATGCCGCGGAGAGGCTAGGCCCGTGAGCCATGGCCGCTGAGCCTGCGCGTCTGGAGCCTGTACTCCGCAACGGGAGAGGCCACAACAGTGAGAGGCCCGCGTACCGTAAAAAAAAAAAACAGTAGTGAGACAAAGCATATTTATATATTTAAGTTAAATTAAATATTTAGCTTTTTTATTATTCTAGCTTTAACTTTTTCCACAAATTGACAGACTACCAGTACTGATAATGCAAATACAAGAACTGCCTAAGTATACAAAAATGTAAAGCAATCACTGTAAAAGTCAACTTAAGCCTCGTAAAAGCATCTTAACTACTTGAGTCTCCAGTATCTTACCTGAAAGTCAAAACTTACTATCTAGATCTCAACAGGAAGTGACAAAGCAACGTGGCATTCCAGAGTGGAACACTGTTACCTGGAGCTTCTCTTTGTTGCTTGTTCGGATAATTGATGTCAGAATGTCTGGTAAAGCTTCCCTCGGAAGACTATCTAAAAGACGTCTCAATTTAGCAACTGCGGGGACAGACATATCCAACATTTCAACCAACTACAAGGGAAAAAAAAGTCTTTTTAATGAAATATGGCATTATTTGTGAATTTAAAAAATCAAATTGTCATAGAGGTTTAATGTTTTGGCCTCAGGGAAAGTCTTTGTTTCTGAAAAATCACTGATTATTAGTGTTCAGGCATTTTTACAGGACTCAGAGGAAAAGAGAAGTACTTTTAAAATGTCAATCAGAATGAAAAGCAAAAATGGTTCAGAAAGTGGATAAGGGCTTCCCTGATGGCGCAGTGGTTAAGAGTCCGCCTGCCAATGCCGGGGACACGGGTTCGTGCCCCGGTCCGGAAAGATCCCACATGCCGCGGAACGGCTGGGCCCGTGAGCCATGGCCGCTGAACCTGTGCGTCCAGAGCCTGTGCTCCGCAACGGGAGAGGCCACAACAGTGAGAGGCCCGCATACCGCAAAAAAAAAAAAAAAAAAAGAAAAAAGTGGATAATACTAATGTTTATAAAAGGCTTTGTAAATTTGTGATTTTATTTTACTTTGGAAAAAAATTAAAATTTATAGAAAAATTGCAATAGTACAAGAAACTCCTTCCCCTAATATCCTTCCCCTAAATTCACCAATTGTTAACATTTTGTTACATCTGCTTTCTCTCTCCCCAACTCTATACACACACACACACACACACACACACACACACACACACACACACACTATTACTGCTGAATGTTTTACAGTAAATCACAGACATCATGACCCTTGTTCTTAAGAACCAAGGCATTCTCTTACACAATCAGTGTAATTGTCAAATTCTGGAAATTTAACATGGTTGATGCTATTATATTAACCAATCGGTAGCTGAAATACTGTTTTTCAGAAGAACACTGGATTAACTAGAATCTGAGCACTGACTGAATGATTTTTTAAAAAACAACTTCCAGGGTATAGCCTGGAGTTAAGACAGATTAAGCTCAAGGCAACCTTTCAGTAACTGTCATAGTCACTGGGGCTACTGACAAAGTTTCCCTTTCCTTTTCACCTCATGGTAGGGCTGCTCTATCTCACCTTTGAATACAGATGTACATGGCTATGGGTCCTGCCTTGAACCATGAAACATGAGGGGAAGTGACAGTTCCTTCTGGGCAGAAGCATCAAAAGCCACTGAGAGCTCTGCCACATTTCCTTTTCCTTCCTCAGCAATAACGGAAGCACGTTTTGAAATGAATCTCCAACCCACTGGGGTCCCGAGGTGACTCTAATTGCTAGATCACCACACTCGCTGGTTTGGGGCATGAAGTGTGAGTGAGAAATACACCTTTGTCACGCTATGTGACTGAGATTTTGGAGTACTTAACACAGCAAAACTAACTTAACACCACACTGACTAACACAGATGATGTACCAAATCCTCATACAGTCACTCTAATGAGATTTCATATGCCAGAAATAAGCAAACCTCTCTAAAAGCACTGTAACTTTGGAACCTATCTGTTACCTGCCTAGAGTCAAAAGAATTAAAGCATAATTATGATGACGCTGTCCAGGTGGGAGAAGTAGATAATAAAATTGGAAAACTCTTTCTCCTAAAGTCATTCTAAGAAAATAAAACAGTATTTCAAGTACTGTTAAAACAGTACTTCATTCTCCAAGTACTTATTGAGTACAAACTATCTGTCAGACACAATAAAGGGCTCAGTGTAACATGGTTAAAGCAGGGATGAATTCAAGTTTGGTAGGGAAAAGAGACCTACAAGACAAATTTCAATACAGCGTGATAAGCATTATATTAAAAGGGATGTTTAAGCGATTGTGGATACGCATGCAAAGGAGCACTAACAGCCTATAGGAGTTGGGAAAGCATAAGTCAAGTCTGAAAATTCAGAGGAGAAGCACTCTTAGCAGACAGAACAGAAGGTAAAATCACAGAGACATGAAATAACAAGATGTGAAGCTCTCTGACATACAGTGTGGCTAGAACTCTGGGTATAAATGGAAGTAACTAGAGTTGCGAAGGGCCTTAACGTTATACCAAGAAATGTGAACTTTACCCTAGAGCCGTTAAAGTCTTCTACTCAGGGGAGAGGCATACCCAAAGCTTCTTTAGAAAGGATTAATGAATAGGTGGGTGACAAAGAGAAGCAGCTAGAAGGAAACCGAAAGCTCCTGAAGAAGTCTACTGCTGAGGGCTGTAGAAGAAGATGTAGAGGGGATGGAAGAAAAGCATTAGCTGGAAACAATCCTGATGTCTAAGAAGAGAAATGATAAAATTATGATATCCCAACTCAATGGAATTCATAAAAGTACTTAATACGAAAGTTAGATATAGATAAGAAAACAAAACATAAGACTGAATAGGAACCAAGACAAGAAGACAAGCAAAAATAAAATTGGATGCATGATGGCAGTAAATAGTGGTGATGTTTCTCTCTAAAAATCCCTTTAATGTCATTACAGAATCTTTACATATTTAAATTTTTGTTGTTGATTGATAGTGGAGAGAAGTAAAGAACAAGAGAAAGAAGCTATAAAGCTATGTCCAACATAAGAACGGAGACTCAGGGAGGATTACTCAGGAAAAGGAAGACAAATTCTATTTTCCACTCTATTTTCTTCACTCCTGAACAGTACATTCACTTACTCTGGTTCTCAAACTGAAGTCTCTTTCAGCCCCCACAGCAGCTGTAGTGCCAAATTTTCTATTTTTCTATTGTTGTTCACCACACTAGCAATGTGTAGCTTCAAATGCCACATCAGGTACAAATACCATAGGCTATGAACACCTGCCTATGCACGCCTAATGTGTGCTTCCCTCCCAGAATTCTAGAGGATCAAGGTTTCAGCCATACTTGAAACCATGGGCTTAATCTTCCATACCACTCACAGTGTGATCCTGACTTCTGAACCAACATAACATATAATTTGATGCCTAGATAGTCTAGTGACAAATAGCTTCTGTACAGTATTTTAATGTTTAAGATTATTTAGGTTTAATAACTACCTGGTTTGGAGACACTGGAAATTATAAGGAAAACTCTAGAAATACTCTTTGGAAAAAGTTTAGGAAGGGTTGGTTAGTATGTCCTAGAATGATTTAGGTACAATCCCAGACAAAAGCAGTTTGAAATCAATGTACTATAATATACTGAGAAATCATTTAAACATATACTGCCCGAAAACTTCACCACTCAACAAATTCATCACATCTTAGGGCAACAAAGAAACCGAAGAGGGTTTTAAGGAAAAACTAAAAGCAACTCACTTGTACTGCATATTTGTAAAACTGTTCCGATAGTTCTCCTAGCTCCTCCCTAGTCTTACAGGTGTTGGGAAACTCCTCCAGCCAGTCCAGCTGTTCCACTTTGGCAACAGGATATGGCTTCTCTTTTATGACCTGTACAATCTGGAAGCGGCACAGGCCCGTAATCAGCAAAGTATAGTGGGGCTTGGGCCAGTTACTGCCCACAACCTGGACCGCCAGTGCAGCTGTCCCAATCCTGAAAAACACAGAACATCAGTATTACAAATGCTCAATATGGTAGAAGAGAAACTTACCTCAAGAATAAAGACGCAGACGTAGAGAATAGACTTGAGGACACAGGGAGGGGGAAGGGTAAGCTGGGATGAAGTGAGAGAGTGAAAACGACATATATACACTACCAAATGTAAAATAGATAGCTAGTGGGAAGCAGCGGCACAGCACAGGGAGAACAGCTCGGTGCTTTGTGACCACCTAGAGGGGTGGGATAGGGAGGGTGGGAGGGAGACACAGAGGGAGGGGATATAGGGATATGTGTATACATATAGCTGATTCACTTTGTTGTACAGCAGAAACTAACACAACATTGTAAAGCAATTATACTTCAATAAAGATGTTAAAAAAAAAAAGAAACCTCAAAAGGGTTGCCTTTTCTGAGAAATTCATTAAAAACCAAAGAACGTCCCAAGTGCAAATGAATTATTTCTCTATTTAACTTAGCATCCAGTACAAGTCCCTACCATCTGATATGGGGCCATCTCATTCTAATTAGCCATTCAAAAATTAGGTAGAAATTCCTAAACATCTGGATTATTTAAGCATAAAAACATGAGTAAATGCAGCTGAGATTTATACAGGAATTAATTTTGCCCGCTGGGAATGAGGCAATCTTACACCAGAATATATATGAGCATTTTAGACAGATTTAAACAGCGTGATGTAAACCAATCTAAGAAATCCCCTTCTGATACCAGTTTTGCTACTAACACCAAGCCAGGTTTTTTACATAATCAATCTATAAAACTGCCATCAGATCTGGGAATTAACACGTATGTCCTTGAATTTTGAATTTCTCAATCTGGGGCTAAATATCAGAGGCCACACTTTCATGGACTGAGGAGAGTTAGTCACAGACCTACATCTCAGGAAGACGTCAACCTAGTTCTGTTTAAGTGGTAATCACCTCACCTAACACGAGCTGAAAATGTTATACTTTAAGTCTTAGCTCCATATCACGCAATTCTGACCAAGTCACATATAAACTAATTCACAGAAAGAAAGCTTCATCCAAACTAAGCTGAAGTGATACGAAACAGAAAGATCAATGTTCAGAGGACACTTCCAGATCCCAAACTACCATTATAGTTTCTCCCCTCAGGCACAGGAAAGCTTGTAATTTCAGAAAGAAACTAAAATCAAAGTGACCAGAGCTCTCAACACCCTGGGACCATGGTGACATTGGAATACTACACTTACCCGTCTCAAACATACTGATGGCACAGACAGTATGTGCATATTTTAGTGAGCTTGCTCACTTCTAGATGCAGTTAATTCTTGATTAGTTCCTCGTAAATGATTCATTCTGTAGATTGTCTGTACCTTCAGCTTCCCACCACCACTCAGTTTATTCTGAGCCATGCATATAATTTCCTGAACACCCTTCCAGGCATATCACGTGGATAAAACTCGATTTAAACAAGAACTTAAACCAAAAAATTAGGAAGATAATTTGGTGGAGAGAAAAAACATCATGTACTTTAAAAACCTGAAATGATCTGGCAATCATCTATTGAGTTATTTGTGTCGTGGCTGCTTTTCTTCAGTCACTAATCAAACAGTAGGTTCTATCTCCCATTCCCTTAAAACCAACTCCGACTGCCTGAAAGAGTTAGCCATACCTAAACTGATTAGAGACCAACGAAGACTATAATTCACTGCAGATGACAACCACCAATGCTTACACAGTGCAGAAGAGTTTACAGTTCTATATACAAGAAACATTAACAGACAAGAAACCAGGTTCCTGGTCTAAGGGGTTTACAAACCAGAAGCCAAGGAGAAACCAGAGAGAGATGAGACAAATCCAAACTTCCAGATTAGGAAACAAATTTAATTATTTGGGGTATGTCACTGATTAAAGGTAAGACTAAAAGTGAGTTTTCTAACAAAGCAAATAAAATAGTTTTCCTAACTGTGAAAGGAAGATGTTCCAAACTGGAAAGAGATTAAGTTGGATTTATACTATGCTTTTCCTCCTAATAAAAAAAATATATATAGGGCTTCCCTGGTGGCGCAGTAGTTGAGAGTCCGCCTGCCGATGCAGGGGACACGGGTTCGTGCCCCGGTCCAGGAAGATCCCACATGCCGCAGAGCGGCTGGGCCCGTGAGCCATGGCTGCTGAGCCTGCACGTCCGGAGCCTGTGCTCTGCAACGGGAGAGGCCACAACAGTGAGAGGGCCGCGTACCGGAAAAAAAAAAAAAAATATATATATATATATACACACACACATATATATATATAAAGGTTTTAAATATGTTAATTATTTCTTGCTTTAAATCACTTATAGTTGACAACATACCTAAAAAAATAAAAGGGTACATAAAAAGAATGTACCCTTTTTAAAGGAAAAAACAATGATGTGTGAAATAATTAGATGGCTAGAAACAAACTACCTAGTGAAAGACATTTGGGGTAAAAGCTCTGGAAAGAAAGACGACGTTTAATGTTATTTTAGACAAGTTGCATTGCATGTTGGGCTCTAGGTTTTACATATAAAAATAGGTAAACAAAATATTCAATTAATCTAATACTTTCCTTCTAACTATGATCCATATGATACAGAGGCTTTATATCAACTCAGTCATCTTTCAAAATATCCTAGTTCTTCTATTACCATGCACTTTATTAGGCATGACCAAAAGCAACAATTTGATTTTGCAACAGATCCGCATTTATTCGTACCCAAATGTGTAGTGTTTTTTCCATTTAGGTTGTAGCCCTGTAAATCTACACCTTAATTACTGTGGTATTTTACAGTTCAAAGAATTTCTGAAATTCCTGAGAACTACTCTCAGAGTTGTAAAATATTATTTTAACCCAAAGTCTGACAACAATGGATAAGATTTGTATAATTTGGAAACTGACTTAGATAATATAAGTTTTTGAGAACCATCAAACTACAGTGGTGGGAAAATCTAAAAGCAGCACTACTGCAAAAAGCAGTTTTCCAAGATGAGGATAGCTGTGGTCTATTTGCCAACCACTTGCTTTTTTCTTTTCTTTCGTTTTTTCTTTACTTTAAAGCCCTCCATTTTTCTTGGAATCCTTAATCTTCCAAATCTTTTTTCCAAATAATGCTACTTCAGTTCTGCCCATATTAAAAGAAAGAATATGGGGTCTTCCCACTCCTTCCCCCAACCTCCATTTGTGAAATCTACACTTAAAACTACCCATGTGGGCAATGGTAAAACCATTAACATACAGGGTTATCGCATTGCAGTTTACAGAAGGCTTTCATAGGTATTATTTCATAACACACCACCGTTCACCTCTGTGAGGAAGGTAGCACTTTATTAAAAATGAGTAATTCAGATTCAAAAAGGGTAAACAGGTTAGTTATCCATGGTTACAAGGATATTAAATAGCAATAGGGGAGCTGAATTAGGTTTTATGACAAATTATACTCTTTTCCCACCACAATGGACAACATGAATTTGTACTTATAAGAAGTATAAAAATAAACACTATTAACATAGCTTCTAAATAGCTGAGATACTGCAAGTCACAGCTATTATTTAATATCTAATGTTTACATCTTAACAACACTTAAGGAAGAGAAGTATTTCCACCAAAGCTCTGGAAGCAAAAGTTACACACTTCTGGGAAAGGACCACTGAAACATCTTTTTGGTTTTGACTTGGTATCACCCAACTTATCTTCCTGAATATCTGATGATTTTGAGCAAAATTTATCATCATTGTTAATAAAGATTTAGAAACAACGAAAGAGTCTATTAGGATAGTCCCAAATTCTACCAGAGATGAGGCTTCTGTGACTACAGGATTTTTGATTTTCACTCCTTTCTTGAAAGTTCATTTCTGAATTTAAGAAACGCAACTTGCAGACAGACCTTCCTTAAAAAGAGTAAATGCAGGGCTTCCCTGGTGGCGCAGTGGTTGAGAGTCCGCCTCCCGATGCAGGGGACATGGATTCGTGCCCCAGTCCGGGAAGATCCCACAAGCCGCGGAGCGGCTGGGCCCAGGAGCCATGGCCGCTGAGCCTGCACGTCCTCCACAACGGGAGAGTCCACAACAGTGAGAGGCCCACATACCACCAAAAAAAAAAAGTAAATGCAGACTTAGGAACATCTAAGTAGAGCTATTCATTACATACTTGCTAATATAAAAGACTAAATTTTAAAATCTTAGTGTTACCAGGTTTCTTGAATGCTGAAGAGTGCTAATAGATACAAATAACAGTAACACATGGAGAGAGGCTTGGCAAATTATGAAACTGTGTATCTGCTCTATATAAATCATTCATTTTTTTGTCAGACAAATGCCAATGAAACTAATCTGGGGTCCTAGAGATGAAGTACACAGAAAATGAAGAGGGACTGAGCATTCAGCACTATGAGGAAATGAAGGCAGGTGCCCTGAAGAATGGAAGGCTGGGAGAAGACTGCAGGGCAATCTTGAAATGCATGAAAGGACAGTGCACAAGGAATGCTAATTATCTACTTGCACTAAGAAAACAATGGGTCACTGAGGAGCCACTAAAAAGACAGTCCAGTGAAGCAGGGTGGCCTGAGGTGGCATGGGAACCAAATTCTAGACTGTGGGGATATTATCCAAAGCTCTTCCTGTGTTAGGCGACATGCCTGCACACTGACGTGCAGATAGGGACTGTGCCGTTCAAAATGGTAAAGGAATTGGTTCAGGTAAGTCAACACCTGGCCCTGCCACTTTGTATGACAAGGAACCCAGGGGAACAAATTACTTCTGCTGCTCCCTGAAGACTGAGGCATTGTCACCTGGATGGTCTAAAGGAAACTAGGGACAGAAAGAGAGCCCTCACCGTCCCTCTGAGGTCCTACTACCACCTGGAAAAGCAGGTAACTGGGGAAGGACAGATTTGCGTATCGCAACAGAAATAACATTATAGACAACGCAGTACTTGTACTATTAAAGCTCTTTTAGGGACTTCCCTGGTGGTCCAGTGGTTAAGACTCCGCGCTTCCACTGCAAGGGGGTGTGGGCCAAAATAAAATAAAATGGTTACTTTAAAAAAAGCTCTTTTAACTTTTTAAAGTAAGAGCATTTAAAGGTGATATTAGAGAAAAAAGACATTGGAACCTAATACTAAGGAATGCAATGCAAACTTTCTACAGACTTTTCAAGTAGCAAATAATATTTCTAGGATAACGAGATGGTCTGCTGGGTCCTCATAATGCTGAAGTTCTATGAAGAATTTTCTATGTATGTTTTCTAACTTAAATTATTAAATTTTAACACTGCTATTCATTTAAAACAAAGGCAGCAATATGAACAGCAAGGACCAGATTACCCATCATCCGATATTAGTGATTACTTCCAAGCAGAAGAATTTAGTTGTTTTGGAGGAATTTACATAAAAGAAATTAAAAACCCTCCAAAATCTTGCCAGAATCATACCAACAAATAGTCACTCAAACCTGAAACATGACTAATCTACTTTCGAAATTCACAGTGTACCCATGGGTAATCAGCAGAACTAAAACAAAACAGCTTATCTTGAGCACTCTTGCCTCAACAGGCAACTAAGTACCTGGGCACAGAAAGCAAAAAATTAGGGGAGAAATAAACAAAGGCTAAAGGAGTGGGGTCATATGTAGGGAAACCAAAATCCAACACAATTTGTCACAGTTTACTGAAACTTGAAAAGTACCCAATTTCACTCAAGCAAGAAGCAAAGTATATCAGATGGAAACCAAAATGTTTTCCATGCTTGAGAAAAGCGAGGCTTTTGCAATGTGGACCAACAATGGACTGCTATGGTTTTTTTGGTTTTGTTTTGTTCTGTAAGAGGAGGGGAGGAGAACCAAATCTCCTTTGAGAATTTTAACAAAGCTATGGACTCTCCTTTAAAAGGAGAGTATATAATCACAAGATTTTGGACAAAAATAAGACATTCCTAACTCTCCCCAAAACCATTGAGAGTCAGGCTACACCTTATTTTAAAAAAGGATAACTGTAGGTGAACGAGGGAGGGGCTCTAAGTTGAAAATACCTCAAGAAGAGTTAAGGAAAGGAGGCAGGGGCTTGGGAGGCTTGAAGATAATGGCATTTGTTGAGAGCATACTACGTACCAGTGCTGTCTGGTAGAAATATAACGTGAACCACATATGTAATTTTAGTAGCCACATTAGAAAATAAGACAAGTGAAATGCTAATATTTTACTTAATTCCAACATTTAATCTATATAAAATTTATCAACAACACATTTTTCATACTAAATTTTCAAAATCTAGTGTATAGTGTACACTTATAGCACATTTAGGGTGACCAACCACCCTGGTTTGTCTGCAACTAAGGGTTTTCCTGGGATATAGGACTTTCAGGGCTGAAACCAGGACAGTCCCTGGCAAACCGGGACAACTGGTCACTCTAATACTACCATCTCAATTTGGACAAGCCACATGTCAAGTGCTCTGTAGCTAGTGGCTACAGTACTGGACAGTGAGTGCAACCATTTATCCAGCCTGGCGCAAAACAGACCACACATGTGATTTCACTTCATCTTCATAACACACGTAAAAGACGGATGCTGCTAGTTTCCAAATTACAGGTGAAGAGAGAAATAAGCACAGGTTCAATCTGTCACCCAAAGTCACACAACTAGGGCCACGGTGTAGGGGAATCCAGTGGTAAGCTTGGGGCCTAAGAAACGTTAAGATATGAGAAGACATGAGAAGATAGGAAAGTTCTAGAAAGGGAGAAAAGGGACAATGTGAACAGGGAAGGCCCTTTAGGAAGGAAAACAGAAGCAGTGAGGGGAAGAGAGAAGGCAGGGGGCGGGGGAGGCAGGGAGTGTGTTAGACAGGCACCCCCAAATTAATAAGGAAATGGTGCAATTTAGGATGGGACGGGAAAAGAGAAAACGTGAAGCAGCCAAGTATCTCCGTTAAGAGGACAAAAGAGGTGGGAAAGAAGTTAAAGAATGAAGACAGGAGTGGGGGAAGGCAAGAGAGAAAGGAAAAGAAAGAGGGGGGCCTGGAAGGTTAAGAGCACCGGCCTAGGAGTCTGAAGACCCGGGGGGCGGGAAAGGAAATTCCCATCAGATGCTGAGCAGCTAATCGTGCAGCTTTCACGACTCCGTGAGTCATCTCATTTAACGGTCACGAGGCATTCCTCTGTCACCCCCGTCTGGTGCGTGAGTCGTCTGAAGAGGCGGAACACCGCCGCGGGGCCCCCCGAGCCCCACGCCCCGAGGCCGGGCCGGGTCTCGGGAGGAGGCCGCGCCGCCGCCGCTGCCGCTGAGCCGCCCAGCCTACCTGTGCAGCGGCGGCAGGTCCTGCGCGTCGCTGGCCGGGTCGGGAGTGTTGGGGATGACGCCCAGGATGGTGCTCTGCAGCGACGTGCCCTTGAGCAGGCGGCTCCGCACCAGCTGCAGGTTGCGGGCCGAGTCCACGCTGGTGCGCATGGTGGAGCCCGGCAGCAGCACGCCCTCGTGCGTGAGCAGAAGCGGGAGGCGGCTGGGGATCTGGATGGGGCTCAGGGATGACATGGCGACGGCCCTCCGCGCCGGGAGAGTACCCGGGAGGCCGACAGCCGGCTTTGCGCGGCCTACAAGGCAACTACCAACCCTCACACCCCTGCGCGCCGCCGCTTCCGGCTCCGCGCTCCCGCCGGCCCCCGGGCTCGGCCGCCGCCCCGCGCCGTACACACGCGAAGAGATGCGCACTCCACCCGCCGGGGCGACCCCTGCCTCCCGGCCCCGCTACTCCGCTTTCTGCAGAGGCTCCCACAGAGCAGAGCTGTATGCCCAAGAATGATCCCATGTAAATTGTGTCCACTTGAAATGTTTGCACCTTTCTATTCGAATTGATTTTAGATGTACAAAAATATAGTAGGGAGTTTTCATGTACCTGTCACCCAGCTTCCCCTGTAATCATGTTACACAATCATCCTTCAACTATTAAAAACCAGGCAACTAACACTCCTGTTATCTAATCTTTAGACTTCCACAAATTTTGCGTTTTCTCACAAATGTCCTTTTTTCTGGTCCACGATCCCACTTTTCATTTAGTTGTGCTGTCTCCTCAATCTTTCTTTTCTTTTTTTCTTCAAAGCTTTGCAACTTTTAAAACGTATTGATCCCTTAGTTTGTAGAATGTCCCTCAATTTGGGTTTATCTGATGTTCTCTCAAGATCAACATTATACATTTTTGTCAGGAAGACCACAGAAGTGATGTGCCTTAGTGATACATGATGGTGAAATGTCTTACCAATGATGATTTTGACAGTGATTCCTTGGTGAAGGTATAATAGTATCTGCTAGGTTTCTCCACTTTAAGGTACTATTTTTTTCATTATAAGTAGTAAGTATGTGTAGGGAGTTAAGTCTACATTTATTAATTGAAATCTGTAAGAAAAAGCTGCCCCATCTCGCTTCCCAATAATTTACTTTTTATGTTATTTTATGTTAGTATGGACTCGTGGGTATTCAGTTTTTTATGGGCTATCATGCAATAATATCATGTATATCATTGCTTGAATTTTTTCAGATTTGGCCCTTGGGAACTCCTTCACATTGGAATTTGACTTGGGTTTGGCTGTAGTTTGCAGACGGAATTTTTTCCCCAAATATGAAGTCCAGCAATGCTGTCAGAATCCAGGAGGGAATTGAAAGTCTAGTCAAGACAACATGCATTTGTTGAGGGCCTGCTGAGTGCAAGGCCCCGGTCTGATTGTGGAGGGTAGAGAGCGGAACAGAAGGCAAGGTCCTACCCTCAAACACCTCTTGGCCAGAGGGACAGACCCATAGACAGCTGAGTCTGATACAGTGCAGCAGGTAAGGGAAAGGAGAAGGCAGGTGTCCTAGCTGCTGTGCTGGAGACAGAAATTCAGGAACTCGGAGTCTCTGGCCTAAAGCTCTTTCTCTGACGTTATCCCACCTTTTATTCATTCTCTAAACAACCATTTATTGAATGCCTACTATGTACTGGATATTACTTTAGGTGCTGGGGATACATCAGTGAACACAACAGACAAGGTTCCTGCTTTCATGGAGCTAACATTCTAGGGGGAGAAGCAGAAAATAAGCAAGGAAAATCCTTTTAGATGGCAATACGCCCTTTACATGGTCAGAGCAGACCTCACTGAAGAGCTGAGCCCCATACTGCAGCCATGCAGAGGCCGTGGGGTGGGTGCCAAGGCGGGTGCTATTTCGGGCAGAAGCAGCAATGATTGCAAAGACTTTTGGCTGGAATGAATTTAGGATGTTTGAGGAGACTGCTCCTGGAATTTGCTGAGGTGGGGCCTGCTGAGGGAAGCAGGAGAGAAGAGGGAGGGGAGGCTATAGAGGACCTTATAAGGAGTGAAGAGTTGGGGTAAGGAGTCTGCTAAGGAGTTTGGGTCTTACTCTAAACCCTATGCAAGCCATAGGCAGTTTCAGGTTGTGGAATAATTTTTCAGGCTTATGTTTTCAAAAGGTCATATTGGCTGCTGTGTGGAGAATGGAATGCAAGGTTTTAAGGTCAGACACGGGGAGGCCAGTTAGGAGGTGGCTGAGATTGTCCAGGCAAGAGGTGATGAGGCTCAGACTAGAAGCAGTGGATTCAGGCCATGTTTGAATGTAGCTTCAACAGAGCACGCTGATGGATTGGACATGACGAGTGAAGGAGAAACAGTCATCAAGGATGTTCCCTAGACCAGGGCCCTAGCCGCTAGGGCCTAGAGAGCAGTTGGGCTGGTAGCAGGAGATCCTAGATCCAATCAGCAAGCTCTGGATCACCTCTCCTCACCCCCTGATAGACTCTAGGGGTAAAAAAAAATAAGATTAAAAAATGCATGGCCCAGCTCCCCAAGAGCTTACCTTTTCACCAAGACCTCCCCAAGGACAAGGGGGAAAGGCCCCATTTTTTGAAGAACTTCAAAAACCATCTTATAAACCTTGTGGTATATTTTTTGATCATGTTTAATGCTTTTAACATACACTCTCCCCAACAACAACAAGCAGTATGAGTGTCTAGTCACATAATAATAGCTGGATTTATTTTTAAATACAAATTCCTTCTGCACCGTAGAAGGTGTGGTATGGGACCGGGTCCACGTTTAAGTTGCTTGCTTTATGAACACCTTCTTTCTATCCCATCAGTCTATCTCTGTGATGGGGTGCCAGCCCACTTGGGAAAGCATCAAGAATCTAAGTGTGAGCTCTTAAGCAACTGTGTGGCTCTCCTGGTTCCTACTTTAACCAGCCCTACATCTACTTCCTTCATTGATCCACCAAATACTTATTCTGCATCTGCTACATGCTAGGCAGTAATCTAGATTCACGGATGCATCAGCGAAATAGGCAGACAAAGCCCCTGGTGTCAAAGGGCTTACATTCTAGTGAGGTAGGCAGAAAATAAGTAAGCCCCCAAAGAAATGACAATTTCAGAAAGTGATAAGTAAAGGAAATCTAATAGGAAAATCTGTAGAAGGTGCTAGAGACAGGAGGACAAGATGAGGGAGGGACGTCTGGGAAGGTGACCCTGCAGAAGTGGTGTTTGAGCTGAAACCTCCATGACAAGAAAGACCAGGCTCTGCAGGGATCTCGGAGGACAGTGTTCTCAGCAGAGGTTAGGACTCAGACAAAGACCAAGATGGGAAGGAGCTTCCCAGTTTCTGGAACAGAGAAGACCAGGCTCTGGGCTGTAGGGATTCAGCAGTCAACAAGACGGCCACGGCCAGCGAGGGGCTCCAGGAGCTCTGAGAACCAGCCCCTGGAAAGCTACCCAGCTACCCAGGGAAGGCAACGGATCCGTCTAATCATCTCAGCTTCTTCAGGCCTGGCTCTCCGGCCCTCTGCCCCTCGCCATGGGCACCTCCCCTACCCTCTGGTGCCCCTTCTGGCCTTGGACACTAGACCCTGCTGGGAAAGTGATAAGAACAATGAGGAAATAAATCAGCTCCTCCAAAAAAGTTACCTCTCTCCAAGGGCCCCCCTCCTGTACACAGGCTGTTTCCCCATATGCCAATGGCCCGTGTCTAAACTAATCATGACTTTGGCCCCCTGGGGATCAGGGAGCACAGGGCTGGAAGCATCTGTTTCCTCTCTGGTTTACTCCCAGTCCTGTCCTGGCCCCAGGCCTGACCACAGTGATGAGTTTGCCCCTAATTAGAATGAAGAAACATCAGCTCTGTCTTCTTGAGAGGAAGGTGGGAGGCCAGGGAACTTTTCTAGGATGCCAAAGAAAACTCTGGAGGGAATTCCCCCGGCCATTCAAGGAAGCGGAAGTGGGCCTCATAGACATGGAAGGCAGCTCAAGCCAATATGTGGCTGAGTTCCAGTTATGTTGAGATGAGCAATTTGTGTTCTGCAAGCATATCCATTGCACACATTTGCATTCCCTTCATTTTCATTTGCTTTACTTTTCCCTGTTGCTAGTTTCCTGGATGACTTCTGTATTTCTACAAGGACTCACGTCTTTAAAACTCTCATTGTATCTCTTTGCAGGTGTGTATAAATAAACCAGTTGGCAAATCATACTATAACTGAAAGGTGAGAAAAAAATCTAATTTCTGTATTTGTTCTCTAAGAATCTGGTCTTCCTCATGAGCCCCTACTTGCTGGTTAATTAGCAGAACATAAATGTTTAGGCTTACTATTTTAAGATGCTAGTTCATAAGAACAAACTGTCAAATTTTCAGGAATTTTGAGAACCCAGTTGTTAAACACAAATATTAAAATTAAATTATATAGACTTACAATTAATAATATCAAAGACAAAGGTAATACTCAAAAATCTTTAAATTATATAGACTTACAATTAATATCAAAGACAAAGGTAATACTCAAAAATCTATCATTTCCTAATTATCTCACTACATTTTACTATTTATACTTTTGAGGTTATTTACATCTACCGTACTTGTATCCTGGAGATAACCGTACAGTGATTTCGTGATGCGCCTCTCTTCCCAACATGTTGGTAGCTTGAAATCATCCAGGATGGGAATATTTGCACCACAAAAATCAGCAAAGGCTACAAATCTGGGCTTGTTTTATTATTTTATTGATTGTCTAGACTTAAGAAATAAATTCAGGAACTGTTAATAATGCAGATTAACAAGTGTGTGGTGCTTGTAGCCATTACATTTTGAAGAGCACAAAAAATGAGAAAATATTCTTTCAGTATTTGAAAACTCTTCAGCAAAGAGACTCATTAACACAAACCAAAATGTCAAGTAACAATTATGTTGGAACTACACCAATTGGAACCACAGGTTAGTTACAGATACACACGTTTACCAGCACACTACTGAGACCGAGGACACAGCCCCTTGCCAGGGTGCATGACTAGCAATCTAGAATTTGCTGCGTCCCCTTCCTCCTCCCCATTCCTCTACTGAGAACCTTTGTGTAGTGAATAAACTGCACACCAGTACACCATGGTCCTACCCCCAGGGCCTCCTTCCATTGAATCATGCCAATTTCGCTTTAATGTGTCTGTGTCCTAGGCTGGTTCATAGCAGCCAGAAACTGGACTCTTCCCACAGTCTTAAACAAGAACTATGTGACAGCCTCTTTTCCCTGACATCCCTCCTTTTCTTTTTAATTTTCCATCACCCCTGAAAGGTCCACTGCTACCATCACAGTTGTACAGTTGCCCCTCAGTTCAGAGGGGGAATTGGTTCCAGGCCCGCTGTGTATACAGAGATCCAAGGATGCTCAAGTTCCTTATATAAAATGGTGTAGTATTTGCATATAATCTAAGAACATCCTTCCATATATTTAAGTCATCTCTAGATTACCTATAATACCTAATAAAATGTAAATACTATGTAAATAGCTGTAAATGTAATGCTATGTAAATAGTTTCCTGTGCCAGTTGAAGTTTACCTTTTTGGAACATTCTGGTTTTTGGGGGTTGTTTTTTCCAAATGTTATCTATCGTCAGTTTGTTGAATCCCGATAGCGGAACATGTGGGTACAGAGGGCCAACTGTATACCTTATGGCCTGGTGCCATGGCTGGGGAGTCTATCTTTTTTTTTTTTGCGGTACACAGGCCTCTCACTGTTGTGGCCTCTCCCATTTCGGAGCACAGGCTCCGGACGGACGTGCAGGCTCAGCGGCCATGGCTCACGGGCCCAGCCGCTCCGCGGCATGTGGGATCTTCCCAGACCGGGGCATGAACCCGTGTCCCCTGCATTGGGAGGCGGACTCTCAACCACTGCGCCACCAGGGAAGCCCAGGAGTCTATCTTGTAGGCTCTATAGGAGAATTCCGGAAACTGAGTTCACCAGATTTGGGTGTGATTTGCTAAAAGGAAGTGAGATGGGAAGGAATGGAATAAAGGAATTTAGAGAATCTTCTCCCAAGAGAATAGGCTAGTCTTTAGGTCTGTTTACTTGAAGCAGAATCCAATACTTGAGTGTCAAAAGCTGTATCTGAACACCAGGACTGACTACATAATTTGCAGGACCCAGTACAAAATGAAATTGTGGGACTCCTTGTTCAAATTATGAAGAATTTCATGATGGTGACGGGCAGAGCATTAAACCAAGCCTGGAGCCCTTCTGAGTACGGGGCCCTGTGAGACACCCATCATACCCCACGATGCCAGCCCTGTTGTACATTTTCTTTCTCTTTCTATTCCTTCAGAAATATTACTAATTACCACCCTGCTCCTGGGAGTGAATCAGATATTCACAAAGGCAAAATGAAAAGCAAATTAATATATTTTTTAGTTATTTAAAATTCCTAAATTGTGCCCAGATCCACTCCCTTGAGTCTGTGAAAACCAAGTCAGAGAATGGCAAAATCACATTTCTTTCATTTATTTATTCATCCATTCACCACTTATTTATTGAGCGCATGCTTTCCTCCTAGGAAATCCCTAGGCCCCAGAGATTTAATAGCAAAGTAGACATGTCTCTGCCCTCGTGAGGATCTCTGTTTAGTGCAGGAAATGAACTCTAAAAAATCAGTGATTCACCTAAATGGACAATTACAAACTGGGATAAAAGAAGAAGCATGGTTTTAGGAGCAGGCCTTGAATATATTAAAGATTGACCTGGCCCAAGGATGTGGGTTGGGAATGGGTGGTTTGAGGTTTCCCTAGGTGATCTTGGGCTGAGACCCAAGTAGATGTTTAAAGAGAGGGACCCAAGCCCATTCCGAGCCGAAGGAAGAGCAGGTGCTGTGACAACAGCCCCCAGCATACTCGCTGCTGCGTGATAGCCCCCCTCTCCTGGCTGCTTAGGGCTCTATCTAATCTGCTCCTACCCGTTGCCTTTTCAGATTCTCTGATTCTGGGAAACAAAGAATTGACAGGACACCTGAAAATGACCAGAAGGAAGATATACTGGGTCCCCAGGTCTTCTGGTGACCTTGTGAATCTTGGCTTGGATATAGATGATGACATGGTTTCAGGACTTAAGCTATGTAAGTAGATCTCCTTTGCATCAAAACACCAGGAAACTGAGTTGACAGGATATTCTCAATGGTCATAAACTAGGTCAAAGAATTTTGTCCTATATTTATTCAACTTTGATTTTTTTTTTAATGGAACTCAGGCTTCCACAATTAGATGAATCATAATCCTTGGTCATGATACACATTCATGGCTCATACATCTGTCTGCCACTATCCCTCTCTATCTCTCTGTCTGTCTCTCTATCACACACCTATTTATCTATGTATTTACCTATAATAATATAATAAGTACCAATAAACTCATCACCAACTCACCAGCTCCTACCCTAACAATCACATCCAGCTACTGGTCTCCCACCCATCCCATTTCCCAACTCTCCCTGCCTGAAGTAACCACTATTCTGAATCTCTTCCCATAGATCCCTTGCTGTGCAAGAGAGTGTTATTTATTCTATATGAAGTCCTAGAAATGATATATCTTTTTCATTTTAGTTGTTTCCCACTTTGTGAAAAGGGTAACATGTAATGTCTTCAGATTAACTTTTTTACTTCTTGATTACTTTTTAGTAGTTTACCCTCAGAGGGTGACTTGGTCTTGCATTCTGTGGATGACTAAAAATAGCGCCCTTTCTTCTTGTCTACAGTGTTTATCGACAGATAAAAGCCCAGGGAGGTGGAGTGACACCCCCTCAGAGTCACCCAGCCGATGTGGAGCAGAGCCAGAGCTGGGACCTGGTTGTTCTAACTCTCAGCCCATTGCTTATTCCCTGCCTGGTAACCTTTCTTTTATTTATTTTTATTGAGATATAATTGGCATAAAACATCATATTAGTTTCAGAGGTACAACGTAATGATTTGCTGTTTGTATATATTATGAAAGGGTCACCACAGTATCCATCACCACACATAGTTCAAATATTTTTTTTCTTGTGAGGAATTTTAAGATCTACTCTCTTAGCAGCTTTCAAATGTGCAATGCTGTGTTATTAACTATAGTCACCACGCTGTGCATCACATCCCCATGACTTATAACTGGATGTTTGTACTTTTGACCACCTTCACCCATTTTGCCTATCCTCCCCGCCCCACCCCCCAGCTCTGGCACCCAGCAATCAGGCTTTTTGTTTCGCTGTTGGTTGGGTAGATGTTTTTTTATTCTACATATAAGTGAGATCATACAGTATTTGTCTTTCTCTATCTGACTCTGGCAGCCGTTCTCTAGAAGGCTGGCTGTGGAAAGATCCACCCTCCTTGGGTGGCTGGTCCCTCACTCCCTCAGGACAGTATTTGTGAAGTCTGAAACTGATGGCCTTTTGTTTTATCTTTCCCAAGAAAACTTTCTCTCTTGAAGACAGCCCCTGGAGCCAGCAGGTGAGGGAGCCTGAGGCACCAGAGATGGGGAAGTACGATGCTGCCTGGAGAACCATGATTCCTTTCCGTCCGAAGCCAAAGTGAGTCCTGAAGGGGGGCTGAGGGTTGGTACCCTCCAGGGCAGTGGTCCTCAGAGCCTCACACCTGGGCCCCTCCCAAAGGCTACATAATCATGTCCCAACACCGTCCTGTCACCCACCACAGCCAGACACCTCCTGAGAAGCCTGAGGCACATCAGGGAAGCACAGCCAGCACCTTCATTCATTCATTCAGTCAACAAGGATTCATTGAGCACCTACACATGCCAGGCACTGTGCCAGATGGTGGGGTGATAACAGTGAGCGAGACAGACAGGATCCTTGCCCGTCACCAACCTCATGTTGGGAAGAATGACAGTAAGCTCGTAGGCTCGAAGATAAACATGTGATTACAGCTGCTTGAGGAAGGTGCTGTGAAGAAATATGGGGCATGAGGGACAAGGGAACAGCGACAATGTGATGGGTTCCAAGTGATACTGAAGTTGAGACCTGGAGGATGAACAAGAATTTACTAGGCAAGAGTGAGGGAAGGATGACCTGGGCAGAGGGAACAGCACGTGCAAAGGCCCAGCCTTGCAGTGGAAGGAACACAGTGATGTATGTGTCCAGGAACTGAGAAGGAGGTCAGTGTCTCTAGAGAGTCCTGTGTGATAGTGGGTGTGGCACGAGATGGAGCTGCAGGCAGAGGGCAGGCACTGGGAGACCATGTGTACCCCACAGGCCACATTAAGTACATTTGTCTTCATTCTGAGAGAAATGGGCAGCCATTGAAAGGGCCGTTTAAGGGTAACATGCCCTATGATGTTACCCTTAAACTTGAGTTTAAGAAATTCATGGAGCCTTCTCTAACAAACCATAGTTTAAAGTAACCATCACCAAATGACTTTCTGATTTATACACCCATGGTTTCAGGACCCCCCACAGATTCACGCACACGTTCATTTATGCATCATATATCGACAGGACTATGATACTTCTAGTCTGATTCCTCAGCGTTTCATCACCAGGAGCCTGTTTCATATTTACAGATCCCTCTTCCCTCCCACATTTTAGCTGTCAAACAAACTGCACTGGTATTCCTATTTTTTAAATCTGAGCTTCTATCAATACTACCTAGGTTGTTACCCACCAAATGCATCTTATCTCCACCAGCACGAAGAACCTGGGCAGCCTTATCTTGGAGTGACAGTGTTTCTGCTGGGCCTTTGGAATATCGGCGCCAGCTCATCAGTTCTGGCCCTATTCTTGTGATCACAGATGGCCCCATACATCTGCTGCAATGTCTCATCTTCCCATCAGTCCTTCTCTCTCCAGCATCTCTGGCAAAGGCATGGCCAGCATTGCCCAGAATGTACAACCATGGCTACTGACGGGCTGGGAGGATGTAAAAGGCCAGAACATGGAGAAAAGAGGCCATAGCCAAAAACAAAGAACATCCCACGAGTTTCGCATTTTTGGCTTCATGTCTTTCTCCCCAAATGTTTTTTAAAATGTTGAATTTTCTTCATATTAAATTATTTAGCATTAAAGGCAATTTTGAAAAAAGAAGTAGAAATTGGCACTTCGCTGGTGGTCCAGCGGTTAAGACTCCACACTTCCAATGCAGGGGGTTTGGGTTGGATCCCTGCTCAGGGAACTAGATCCCACATGCCACAAGGTGCAGCCAAAAAAAAAAAAAAAAAAGTAGAAATTGCGCACGATCTCAACACCCTAATCCAATCATTATTTCTGTATTTGTGAATCATTCCCAGAGATTATGACCTTATCATTCTTATTTACTTTTCTTCATTTTTATTGTTTTTGTGGAAGTTATATAAGTAAAACAGAAAACTTAAAACAATGAGAATCTCTTTTCCTGTTTCTTTGCCAATTCTAATCCCTACTTCAAACACTATTAATGATTTGATTTAAATTGTCATACAATTTGACATATATTGTATGTAAAATAGATATATATATATTGTTTTGTCTGCCTTCCCTTATTTTTTCCTTTTTTATATAAGTAAAAACATACTAAATAAATGTCTTCATCTGCAAGTGGCTTTTTTTTCTTGCTTAATATTCTTAGAGCTCTTTCCATGTTCTACATGTAGATCATCTCTATTTTTAGGCCCTTCTGCATTGTTTTCTACGCTACGGTACAAGATGTACCATACTGGTTTTCTTTCTTTTTAAATCATTCCTCTATCGATGGGTGTTTTGTTGTTTCTAGTTTTTAACTATCACAAATAATAGTCATGAAAAAAAATCCTTTTTTGTACATCCAAATGACCACACTGTGGTTTTTACATAGTTACCACTCATCCCTTCCAAATCTTGCCCTTGACTTAATTGTCTACCTCTGGCGCCTACATCCTAGTGTGACCAGACCATTGCCTGTGACTTCTCTGCTAGGTTTCCTGCGCCCAAGCCCCTGGATGATGCTGGCCTGTTCTCTTACCTAACGCTGTCATGGCTCAGCTCAGTCATGATCCAAGGTTTACGGAAACGCTTAGATGAGAACACCAGCTGTCAGTACATGATGACAGTACATGGCCTCAGCTCAAAATGCCCAAAGGTAAAGTCATGTTGGCCAAGCCAGTGGGGTTGGTTAAAGACATGTCTTGGTGGATGGTGACCAGAGTTGCTTAAACGTGTGTGTTTAGGGGTGGTCCATCCCCAGACAGCCAAAATATATCAGTTCTTCCTTTGTAGCATGAGGCCGCACTCTAGTCTGGAGGTTCTTAATCTGGAGTTAAGAAATAATTTACATATTTTATATGTATGGGCTAGAGCTCTTTTTTTGGAACAAGAATTCACATCTTTTATCAGGTTTGCCTGGGGGCCCAGGACTCTGAGAAGTTAGAAATTACTGCTTCTTGTCCCTTTTGCCTTTTTTTTGTGGATCAAGCATTTAATTGTGTCACTGATGATTAAATTTTGGTGAGTGGCCTAGGTTCTTAATCCTTGAGCCACCACTAACTAGTTGTGGGATTAAATTTCCTGTACCACCCACCTTACAAGGTGATAGGAAGATCATATGGGGGAAAATGAGTGATTTGAAATGTCCTGTACTCCTGTTACTACCTCTAGCTGCTTATGAGATACCCCAGGTGTAGATGGCATTTTCCAAATGTGTTCCAGGAAATGGTGGTCCCCTCAGAGCCTCCCTGAAAAGAGCATTCAGTGGTCAGGGAGCTTGTGAACTGTTGCATGCTGTCTCCAGGTCTCAGAGATTTATAAAGAAAATCAGTGTAGTGAAGACACTGAGAATACAGAAACTGGTTAAACTTTGACCCATTGCTTCTCAGACTTACTCGGGGAAAAAAAAAAGAAAAGTTTCCAGGGAGCACCTTTTGGATAATGTCAGATACTGGTCGGAATCTCACCTTTTACCAGCTATGATGTCAGATGAGTTACTTACCCTCTCAGGGTCCTGTGTTTTTATATATAAAATAGTAAATTATAAAAAATTAAACTCACGGTCCTTCATAGGATTGTTGTAAGAATCAAGAGGTAATAGATTCAGTGTAAAGCACGTAGGAAAATGCCAGATGCATAACAGGCAATCAGTTAAATGTTAGCTTGCTTGTTCTTCCCTAACCATTGTGAGGACAAGATCTCCTGATTTTTTTTTTTTTTTTTTTGCGGTACGCGGGCCTGTCACTGTTGTGGCCTCTCCCGTTGCGGAGCACAGGCTCCCGACGCGCAGGTTCAGTGGCCATGGCTCACAGGCCCAGCCGCTCCGTGGCATGTGGGATCTTCCCAGACCGGGGCACGAACCCGCGTCCCCTGCATTGGCAGGCGGACTCTCAACCACTGCGCCACCAGGGAAGCCCGAGATCTCCTGATCTACTTTCCTTCACTTCCTGTTCACTGATGCTGCCTTTTGAATTCTATAACTCACAAGGCCTGACTGCCAACACTTTTGCAATCACTCCATTTTTTGGATGTTTCTTTGGAAAGGTAATTATCCATGCATTCACACCTTTAGAGGGGTTTCTTTCTATATGCTCTCCATTTAACAGGTGGTGTTCTGGGGTGTGTCTTCCCTAATCCTTCAAAAGGGCTTTGGATTCTATAAGGACATGCTGACAAACTGTCACCATCATCACTGCCACCGCTCTCGGCAGCATCACCATTAGCACCACCATCACCTTCATCCTTAGGACCCTCATGATTCTTCACATTTTTATTGTTCTACAATTACAGAGCATTTCCCCATCCATTGTCTTCTTTGACCATCACAATAGGGTTATGAAATAAGCAGGGCAGATATTATTTTCCCCAACTTACAAGTGAAGAACCAGGATGAAGAGAAATGAAATGATGTTCCCTGAATCACATAGCTAATGAATGGAGGAGGTGAAATTTGAAACCAAGTCTCTTGAATCTAAGTCTAATAATCATGGCCAGAAATTGATAGAGTTGCTAGGAGAGCTGTGGGCAGGCTACAGAAAACTTGGATTTGTTTAGTCAAAGTATCAATAGAAACAACTCTAGAGCTTGTTGTCTCTGTGGATTGTGTTATGTGTGGGGTTAGGGCTGGAATGAGGAGATGTGGCTCCACGGTCTGTCCTGAGTAATATCATCTACAAGCAATAGAAGCCTCCATCACAGACAGGTGTCCGGGGGGACATTTTTGCTTTGTTGAGCTAGGGCGCAGGCTGTTCAAGTTATCTGGTCCACATAGGTGGACATGGGATGGTGTAGTTTTCATTACTCAGGAAGAAAGAAGAGGCCTGGAGTTTTGATTGCAGGTGAAAGAAAGTAGGACAGAAAGATTTTCATGGTATTGGTTCCCTTCTGGTTTTAGGCTAGGCACGAGTATGCATGGCTGGAGGGTAAAGAGTAGAAAGGGCTAGAACTGCTTGCCATGAGAGACTTGGTGAGATTCTGGGCAGAGAATGAGACCCAGATGCTGACAGAGCTGTTTGAGAACATGCAAAAACAGTGCTGCTACCAGGCCCTGGCAGCAAAGGGTGGCCAAACAAGGGAGGCTGTTCTGTCCACCGTGCTCTCGCAGTCTAAGGAGTAGCACCTTCCGGGAGCATCTGGAGTCCCTTGGCGTAGTCCTTGATGTTCTCATCATGGGCAGTGGTGACCGCTTTCCAGACAGTGGAACCGGACATAGGGGCGCAGGAGCCAGGAAGTCCAAGGGCCGATGCCAGCACAGTGCCTGCAGCTGACAGATTGCAGTGCAGATGCATGGGAGGCATCCAAGGGCCAGATTAAGACGCTGGAAGCCTTGAATATCACAATGACTATTGTCCAGTCCCCTGTTCCTGCCTCAAATATAATTCAAAATAAAAAAGAAGTGTAAGAAAGTCAACATAATTTTAATTTTTTTCACGGTAAGTTCTTTGATGCTTTTCTGGAAAAAAATGAAATGTTTTGAAACCCAAATGAAATGTTCTTGGTGTTTCTGTTTGGCGGGTGTAGCAAAAACCTCCCAGGCATCATTAGCTTGGGATGTCAAAATAAGGATACACTTTTGGTTGGATGATCCAACACTGGGGCACCCTTTTGGGGACTTTGAAATAAATGAGGGCACTTTTTGGAGGTCAGAGTTCTGGGTTTTATGAATCTTAATTTGCGTATAAAATGGAAGAGTGACATTATTCAAAGCCTTAGGCGGTTTCCTCAACCTACTGTATTTCAGGGTAACAAAATAGTTGATGAGGGAAAGTTACTTTTTACAGAAGAAATTTGAGCTACTAAATAGAAAAGGAATGACAGAATTAGACAAATCACCATTTTGCCAGTGTTGTTGGAAGTGGATGTAGGCAACGATCATCAGTGATGGGGAACTGGGCAATGAATGAATCAGGCTGACACACCTTAACTCACTGATCAAGCTTAACATAACTAAAAGTGGGACAGCAGACGTTGTACGTCTTCTGATGTGATGCAAAAGGACATACACTACATCACCTGTTAAGTATTTTTGCCAGCTGACTTGAATTCTGAATTTTATTAAGCCTCTAGATCTAACTAGCAGTTTAATAGGAAATACAGGGAATAGAAATTTATGTTAGACAGACCCACAGGGATGCAATCAGTCAAATCCAGAATGTGGAAAACTCTACAGGATAAATAACTCAGTTTCTTTGACAAGTAAATGGCAGAAAATGCAGAGGAAGGGTAACTGTTACAGATTAAAGTGAGATGCAAGAGGCCTATCAGATTTGTCTTTTAACTGCGATGAGTGGACCCTATTTGGATCTTGATTTAGGCAAACCAACTGTAAGAACATATTTTTGAAATAATTAGAGAAAGTTGGATTAAATGCCATTAAGGAATTATTCTTACTATGTTATTAATATATAACTATTAATTAATAGTTACTAATAATGAATAGTTATTAATTCATAACTATTGTTATTATGGTTACTATGAGGTTTTTTAAGGCTTTATCTGGAAGAGATACACACTGAAGCATTTATAGATGAAATGATATCTCTTGGATTTGCTTAAAATATTCTAGCAAAAAAAGAAAACAGTGGAGGGGAGGAGAGATGAAATAAAAATGTCAAATGTTGATAATTCTTAAAGCTGGGGGAATGCATATCTGGGGAGATACCCTATACTGTTCTCTCTGTTTGTGTTATGTTTGATTATTTCTGTGACCAAGACCCTAGACTAGCAAGAACTAGGACAATTGGGTGACACATACAAAGAGATTTCATTTGCCTCAATTTTCCTCTTTTCAAGGCTTCGTCTCCTTTGGGAAGAAGAGGTCTCAAGGCATGGAATTGACAAAGCTTCAATGCTTCGAGTGATGCTGAGATTCCAGGACTGCTGCTTCTCTGCCGCGAGTGTTCTGGGGCCAGTAAGTGGCAGGCTTGGGGAGGTTTCGGGACTCCAGGCCTTGGAGGTTAGCATGTTGAAATCCATGCCAAGAATTGGGGATGCCTTTGTCTCTCAGCTGCTGCTCAGAAAATGAAGACTTTCTGGGGACAGTGGAGCTAGTAGTAGTTAGAAGTGTGAATTCTGCAGCCACTGCTTGGGTTCTAACCTTAGTTCTGCCACTTAATTTCTGGGTGACTTTGGGCAATTTGCTTACCTCCTCTGTGCCTTGGTTTCCTCGTGAACCCCATGACACTCTCAGCCGTAGTCCTCATAGAAACCCTCACATGTGAAATGGAGAGCCCGAAATTACCTGCCTCATAGGATGACATTAAATGAGTTAAGCATATAAAACACTTAGAACTCGGCCCGGCTCAGTATACACGAGCTACTTTGAGAAATGGCTGAGCAGCTCTGGGCATGTAGGTCTCCTCCATGTACCATGGTTGGGATGAATGGGCTCACTATTTCCTATCAGCTCCTCAGCCCAAGATTCTCACTGCAGACAGTGAGTCTGGCTGTCCCAGCTGGGGTCACGTGCTCACCTGTTGGCCAACAGTGGAGCATTTTGATTGACAATCCAGCCTAGACTGCGTGCATTGGGGCAGGCGAGAGTCTCCCCAGAAGAAAACTGAGGCGCTGTTATCAGCTCAGGGAAGGATGGAGGTAAGTTAGGAGGACGCAACAGCTGACACAGAGATAAGTGACTTGGGTGACAGTTAGTGTGCTGCATATTCTCCATTTGTCCCTCCAGATCCACTCTCCACCTTTCTCTGCACCGCCCTCTGCACCTTTATGGATCACATCAATGGGGTCCCCCTGCTTCTGGCTTCTGGTTGGATTGGACCAGTGGGAGATTCTAACGGGAGGCTGGAGGGAAGGAGAAAGTGAGGGCAAGATATTTATTGCTCTGACTGCCTCCCTTCCTGTCACTGGACGTTGGTGACCAGATCCGAAAATGAGGGGGCCTTTCTGTATGACCTTCTCCTTCTGGGTTTCAGTAACCTCACCCTGTCTCCTCCCCTTAGTTCCCTGCTGTTGCTAGCTCTAGGGTGCTTCTCCATCCCTGTTGAATTTCCTCAGTTCTGCCCACACCTTTGTAAATAGTCTTATTATTAACTCCTGAATTACCCCATTCTTTTTTGTCCTCTGTTTCCTGTCGGGACTGATGCTGAAACTGCCTCCGTGCACCAGTGCCGAATTGAATCTCGGAGACAGAATTTTGGGAGAAGTAGAAAAGAAGAGCTTTATTGCTTTGACAGGCAAAGGGGGACACAGTGGGCTAATGCCCTCAAAACTGGGTGTCCCTTTTGGGGGGGATTTGGTGAGGAGTTTTATAGCAATGGTTCAAGGGCGAGGTTGCTGACAAGGATCAGGGTACATGCAGGGCCTGCATTCCTTTAATCTGGCCTCAGCTGGTATCCTGATGAGCTCCTGTGGTTCTCAAGGTTGTCAAACTGTGACCATTTCTCTGGAATGAAGAATGCTTCATCAAGTAGTTAACATCTTCCATTTATTGGGGGTTTTAGTTCTGCAGAAGAGCTCAAAGATATTGTTGTGTGTATCCCTTGAGGCAGAACCAGGACCCTGCCCCAAGGCTGCACTATTGTTTCTTGGCTGTTCCTCCCTTGTCTCCACATCCCCTCCCTTCCCTGATTAGCAACTGTTTGAACTCGCCCTTTGGAACTCAGGGAAGGTCATGGAAGCTGAAGCCTATTTCCTACAAACAAGAAACGGGGGACACAGAAAGGCTTCTGTGTCCAGGAGTCCCACAGGATCCTGCTTGGTTTTAGGACCAGCTATGAGGTGGTGGAGCTGGGATTCTGATCTGGGTCAGTTGAACTCCTAAGCCTCCTCCGACTGGACTGCAACCTTCTGGAGTGCAGGATTAGGACTGAGTTAATTGTGATCGTTCAATAAGCCCCCTCCCTTGACTTGAGGACCTCACACATGGTGCATATTGGGTTGGTGTTGCCTGAAAGCAGGCTTGGGAAGTCTGAATGATCCAAACTCCTTTTTCCTTTTAGATGCTGCTTATACCAAAGATCCTGGAATATACTGAAGAACGGTTGGGGGACATTGCCTATGGAGTAGGGCTTTGCTTTGCCCTTTTTCTCACCGAGTGTCTGAAGTCTCTGAGCATGTGCTCATGCTGGGTCATCAACCAGCACACTGGCAACAGGTTTCGTACAGCTGTCTTCCCCTTTGCCTTTGAGAAGCTGATACAATTGAAGTCTTTAACACACATCACCATGGGAGAGGTAAGTGATGAGGCTGCACGTGGAGGTGAGTTGGTAGTTTCCTCCTTCTCCTGGAGACATCACTTTCCTGGAGGCCAAGGGAGGGAGAAGAGGGAGTTAGGAGAGAAGGAAGAAAGAGAAAGGAAATCATTCCCAGGGTGAATGTTGATAACCACCAACAATTGCCTCTGGGGTTGTAAGAGCAGTTCAACAACAACCCAGGGGGATGCCAGTTGTATTCAGAACCTTAGAGAGGATTTATCCATCCATTCAACAAATAGTTCCTGAGGCCTACTCTGGGCCAGGCCCTGTTCTAGGCCCTGGGGATACAGCAGTGAACCAAAAGGCACAAATCCTGAGTAGAGGCACAACATAAAGCATATCCCCTCAAGACAACCTGGGGAAGAAGGTATGGGAGGACTTGGTAGCTCAGGGAAATCTAGGGAAAAGCGAGCAGAGATAAACCCTCTCAGTATTAATTTTCTTATCTGCAGAGGAGGAATACTTACAGGCCTGGTTATTGTTATTGTCTGGGGCTCCCTTACAGCATAACACAGACAAACAATGGCAGAGATTGAAGGAAGATATGACCAACTGTGGCCCAGACTCATGGGGGGGATATTGGAATTTTCTATATTTAATTTTACTTTCCCTATTTTTCTTCTGCTTACCAATTTCCTTGAAGAGCATGGATTACTTTTATATTGAAACACACATTTTAATTTTCGGAAAACTCAGGACTGCTTTGGCTCTTTACCCTCAAGCCAAACTCCTTTGTGATCTGGCATCAGCAACTTTGCAGCCTCATCTCCTTCTGTGTCCCCTCCTCTAGTCCTAGGTTGGCTTCCACCCTCCCAGCCTGGTGGGGCTAAACCTACAGTCCCTAGATAGACCAGACATGTCCATCCCCTGGCAGCTTTGCTCACATCACTGCCCCTGCCCTTTTAAAGTTCTGTTCATCCTTCAAGGCCCAGCTGAGACGTCCTCTCCTTCATGATAGTGTCTCTAGATCCCACCCTCTGCCCCCACTCCCCACCAAGCACAAATCTGGCTGTTCCACTCAAATGAGCCCCCTTCAAAGACACGAACCATTTCAGATTCACTACTCTATCCCTGGAAAAGCCCAGAATCCAAATTACACAGGACAATGTCCAAAATAATGTCTGCTGTATTAACCATTGCCACCAAGTAGATGATTTTTCTAATTCAAATGCTTACAAATGTAAGATATTTATTGTTATCATCATTATTGTTATTCTTCACCATTTTATTAGTTCTGTGATCTTAGGCAACTTGTTCAGCCGCTCTGGAGCTGTGGGATAATAATAGGGCCAGTCTTATAGAATTGTTGTCTCATAGGATAAAATGAGTTAGTATTTACATGTAAAGTATGTGGAAGGGAGCCGGTGATTCATGTGTTAAATGGTATCATTAATTTCTGTTAGGGCTTAAGCAGGAGGCTGTCCTCCTGCACTTGACTGGAGTTAAAGGACTCACAGCAGCCCTTCTCCCTGTTCATCTCAGCAGAGTCATACAGAAACTGCTAACTTCCTCTGAGCCATTGTCCCAGGGGCTTTACTTAGCTCAGTTGGTCCTCTGACGACCCTCTTATGCGGTAGTTTCCTTTATTGTTCGCATTGTCACAGAGGTGGAAACTGAGGCCAGGAAAGGGTATGAAACTTGTACAAGTCACATGATTGGTAAGCAGCAGAGCCTGGCTGCAAATTCCAGGCTCTGAACCAGTGCCCTCACTTGCCTCGCTGAGGAGACTTTCTGCACCGAGGCCAACCCTGGCTCCTTTTCTGTTTGCCTCTGTTCTAGGTCCCTACTGTATGTGAGGCCCAATTTCCCCAAACATCTTCACAGAAGCAGAAAACAACATGACCCATTTGGAACTGGAGATGGAAGTAGTTGCTCATATGAGGATTTCTAGAGAGCTGCCCCCATAAATTTTTTTTTTTTTTGCAGTACGCGTGCCTCTCACTGCTGTGGCCTCTCCCATTGCGGAGCACAGGCTCCAGACGCGCAGGCTCAGCGGCCATGGCTCACAGGCCCAACTGCTCCGCGGCATGTGGGATCTTCCCAGACTAGGGCACGAACCCACATCCCCTGCATCGGCAGGCGGACTCTCAACCACTAAGCCACCAGGGAAGCCCTCCCATAAATTTTATATTAAAATTAATTTTGAAAACACCTGAATACATTCTTCTTGGAAAAAAAATAAAATAGTATAGATGACCCCCTACACCTCATCACCCCCCTTATGCCTGGAGGTGACTACCATCACCTTCCAAACTTTTTAAAGTACATTTAGGTACACATGCAAGTTACCCATAGAAAACATATTGTATTTGTGTGCGTGTTTTTCCATAAATGATACTGCATTTTACATAGTGTTCTGCAACCTGGTTTTACCAATAGAAAATGTAGAATATAGATTTTGGGGTGAGATTTTTACATCAATATTATCCAATACTTCTTGGACGCTTTAACCTTTCCCCAACAATGGACATTTAGGGTGTTTCTGGGTTTGCTGCGATAAGCAGTGCTGCAATGAACATCCTTGTATATGTGCTTCCTCCAGCACAGGAGAATGTTTCTCAACAGAGAAATGAAACTGGCAGGTCATGGGGTTTGTGCAATCATTAATTTTAAAAGATACTGTTAAATTGCCCTCCAGAGTGTCTCTACCAAGTTATGTCCCTCAACACTAACAGTTTTTTTTTTTATTTTGCGGTACGCGGGCCTCTCACTGTGGTGGCCTCTCCCGTTGCGGAGCACAGGCTCCGGACGCGCAGGCTCAGCGGCCATGGCTCACGGGCCCAGCCGCTCCGCGGCATGTGGGATCTTCCTGGACCTGGGCACAAACCCGTGTCCCCTGCATCAGCAGGTGGACTCTCAACCACTGCGCCACTGGGGAAGCCCCAGGTGTACATTTTAATTAACTTAATGCATGTGAGAACTTCACTGGTCACGCGGGTGTGCTGGTCGCTGACCTCAGATGCACGATTCTGTATCTTCACAACCTTTCTGGCCAGGAATATCTGCAGTCGGGATGCAGCAAGAGCATCTTTTATAAGGGCAGGAAAGTGTGGCCTGGCATTAGTGTGGCAACTAAGAGTACTTCCAAAGGTAAACTCCAGTTGTGGACTGAATACCTGGGTCTAATCCTGCACTGTTTGAACCCATTGTGACTCTCAGTTCCGGGTCTCTACTGAAGGGTTCCAATGGAAGCCTCTCCACGCCATCATGCCTTGGGCACCTGCCTCACACATCCTGGGGTGGGGGGTGGGAGGCGTTCTCTTCTGGGTCCCAAGCTAAGCCATGACTAACTAAACAGAAATATGACTCCTCTGCCTCTGGGAGCCCTAAACTCTCTACCAATTACAATCACCTTTTTTCAAAAAAATTTTATTGAAGTATAGTTGACTTACAATGCTGTGTTAATTTCTCTGCACAGCAAAGTGACTCAGTTATAGATATATATGTATATTCTTTTCCATTATGGTTTGTCATAGGATATTGAATATATAGTTCTCTGTGCTGTACAGGAGGACTACAATCACCTTTTGATCAGAATACCTGAGCTAAGGGAGGAAAACACTCCATTTCAATAATTCAGAGCACACAAATCCAAGAGTCACTTCCTGTTTTGCCCAACTTTATTTCAGCTGAATCGTGGGCAGCAAATTTGCTTCCTTTCCCCCATTATACTGTGGCAATGTTAAATGTTATCTGTTTTATTGTATCAGCACATTCTGGGTAGAAAAGAAGGAACCAAAATCTTACACAGAGGATGGCTACTGAGGAAAGTCTGTGAAGCAGATAACCATCACAGAAACCTACGAGGTAGACCTCACCTCGTAGTGATTCACCTCCATTTATGAGGCCAGCACTGTGGCCAGAGAACCATTTGAGGTAGGAATTGAAGCTGAATTTCACCTGCAGTGGAATGAGCAGTCAACAAGAGTCAACATTCCCACTGAGAAGTACCCTGGATTCCAGAGCCCTAGGAGTTCCAGGGAATGTCCAACATCAAATGGGTGGCAAAGGAAGACATTACCTCCAGTGGTAAACTCAGGACAGAGCAAAGCACGACAATGAGCGCTGTGGGTCCAAGAGTGAGGCAGGAGGTGATGCTGCAGGCTATCAGCTGTAAGCAGGTGAGCAAGGCCAGGGGCCCATAGTACACCCCTTCAAACAGGCAGTGTATGTCGCTGGTGAAGAAGCTGATGGCCTATAAGACAATAAGCCCATGGACACAGGTGTCACCTCTCCAGGCACCCAGAAGAGGCTACATGTGCATGTGGCAGGTGGGCTCGCCATGCCTTCTCCAGGCAGGAAGGCTTGAGGCAGGGTGGGAGAGTGGAGACAGACACACCAGGTTCACAGCTCTCCTGTTACTAGCTGTGTGACCCTGGACAAGTTACTTTGCCACTCTGAGCCTCAGCTTCTCCACCTGTAAAGCTGGAATGATTATACCTGCTTTATATGGTTGGTGTGACAATGTCAATAAATATCTGCACACATAGACTGTGCCCAATAAAAGTTATATTTTTCTATACTACTGCTACTACTACTAACAGCCACATTCCAGAGAGCAGCTTATAGTCTTCTATTCTAGTCTAGTCTATTCCATTCATTCTACTACTTCTAATACTACTAACTGCATTTCTTGGCAGGAGCTGAGGCTTTTTCTCCTCCTCCTTTCTCTTTTTTGCTATAGACTCTTTGGCCCACTCGCTACCTCCCCAACATATACTGCCTAGTTCGGTGTATAAAAGCTGACATTCCAAGTCACAAAAGTTTTGAGGAATCGATTCATTAATGTCTTTTGGAATTACCAACCTGAATCCCTAAGAAGTGATGTCCTTTTAACCTTAACCTGATGTCCTCCCAGTTCCCAGGATGTACCCCAGGCTGAGCCTTTAAAAACTGTTAGTGTTGGGCTTCCCTGGTGGTGCAGTGGTTGAGAGTCTGCCTGCCGATGCAGGGGACACAGGTTCGTGCCCCAGTCCGGGAGGATCCCACATGCCGCAGAGTGGCTGGGCCCGTAAGCCATGGCCGCTGAGCCTGCGCGTCAGGAGCCTGTGCTCCGCAACGGGAGAGGCCACAACAGTGAGAGGCCCGCGTACCACAAAAAAAAAACAACAAAAAACAGTCTTAAAAAAAAAAATCTTAAAAAAATAAATGTACACCTGGGAGAAACAATTTTAAAAAATCATTAAAGGTACAGAAACTCTGGCTTTCTGCTCAGAGCCTGGGAATGTCATGGCAGGCCAAGCCTCTCACCTTCTGGGGATTTCTTTCATGTTCCGGGGCTTGCTCTATGCTCTTGGGAGAATGTTCTTGTGATGAATTCCAGATCTCAGAAGAAAGGAAATGGAGCTCTTGGAGAAGTGTGGGTTTATCCTGAGCCTGACCACTATCACCTTGTTCACAGCCTCCTCCATGGCCTCAGTAGTGACGTTCCTCGTCCACACAGGCTTACGGCTGAAACTCACAGCTTCAGTAGTGAGTGTTTGGGGTACTTTGTTTCCTCCCCCATATTGACAGGGAGGTTTCTCATGTGTCCTTTTCTAGTCTAGGCCGCTGAAAGGTCTGAAGATTTTGCAAATGAATAATACAAATTGATCTTGATCTTCCAGACTTTTAGGGTCTCGAGCTTTCTTCCTTCTCAGTCCATCTGAGGAACTGATATCCCTTGCATAGCAGCTGTGGGGCAGGGGAAACAGTCATCTGGGGGTGCAGGGGAGGTGAAATTTGTGGTTAACATGAGGACGACACTGAGATTGAAAATCCTAAAGTGGGGAGTTCCTCTGATCCCAAAATAGGGAAATGAAAATGCATTTTAAATACAAAAGTCTAGCTTCTTCTGTCTTTTCTTTTGTGGTCTGACCCTGGCCTTGGGAAGCAGCAGCTGCCTTTCAAGGTTAGGAATCCAATTCTTTGAGAATAGGACAGAGTGCTGCTCTTAGAGAGGTTGGAAGCCAGCCAGGGAGGCCAGGAGACCACAACTGAAGTAAGGGGGGGAGCATTTGAGAGTCTGCCACCAAGGGCTCCTCTGCACTCCAGACGGCATTCACCTCTGCTAGGCCCCGGCACACACCAGGGAAACACCCCGGCGAGTTGGTGGGTGGACGGCAGGCTGTGTAAGGGAACTCAGTGGAACTTTAGGGTCACACTGCACTCACACCATGCCAGGCTAGACCAAAGCGTTCCTGCTCCATTGGAACTGAGATTAAGCTGGACCCAGAAGTGGGTGGAGATGGGCCATGAACGGCATGAATTGGAAGATCCCCAGGGTACCTCCAGGAGGTCACATTCTGGGATCCTGAGAGCCGAAGGTGGTTTGCCGTAGTCAGAGGAGGTCTCCTGAGAGGGTGAGGCATGGATTAGGCTTAATGCTTAGGAAGATTTTTTTTTTCTTTTTCTTTTAAAATTTTTACTGGAATGTAGTTGATTTACAATGTTGTGTTAGTTTCTGGTGTACAGCAAAGTGACTCAGATATAGATATAGATATCCATTTTTTTTCAGGTTCTTTTCCCATATAGGTTATTACAGAATATTGAGTAGAGTTCCCTGTGCTATACAGTTGGTCCTTGTTAGTTATCTGTTTTATACATAGCAGGGTGTATATGTTAATCCCAATCTCCTAATTTATCATTTCCCCCCTTGTTTCCCCTTTGGGGACCATAAGTTTGATTTCAAGATTGGTGAGTCTCTTTCTGCTTTGTAAATAAGTTCATTTGTATCATTTTTTATTAGATTCCACATATAAGTGATATCATATATTTGTCTTTCTCTGTCTGACTTACTTCACTTAGTATGATAATATCCATGTTCCTGCAAATGGCATTACTTCATTCTTTTTTATGACTGAGTAATATTCCATTGTATATATGTGCCATATCTCTTTATCCATTCATCTGTCGATGGACATTTAGGTTGCTTCCATGAACACTGGGGTGCATGTATCTTTTCGAATTATGATTTTCTCTGGATATATGCCCAGGAGTGGGATTGCTGGATCATATCATCGTTCTATATTTAGTTTTCTAAGGAGCCTCCATACTGTTCTCCATCATGGTTGTGCCAATTTACATTCCCACCAACAGTGTAGGAGGGTTACCTTTTCTCCACATCCTCTCCAGCATTTATTGTTTGTAGATTTTTTGATGACGGCCATTCTGACTGGTGATACCTCACTGTAGTTTTGATTTGCATTTCTCTAATAGTTAGTGATGCTGAGCATCTTTTCATGTGCTTTTTGTCCATCTGTATGTCTTCTTTGGAGAAATGTCTATTTAGATCTTCTGCCCATTTTTTGTTTGGGTTATTTGGTTTTTTGATATTGAGCTGCATGAGCTGTTTGTATATTTTGGAGATTAATCCCTTGTCAGTTGATTCATTTGCAAATATTTTCTCCCATTCTGTGGGTTGTCTTTTCATCTTGTTTATGGTTTCCATTGCTATGCAAAAGCTTTGAAGTTTCATTAGGTCCCATTTGTTTATTTTTGTTTTTATTTTCATTACTGTAGGAGGTGGATCAAAAAAGATAATGCTGGGATTTATGTCAAAGAGTGTTCTGCCTAAGTTTTCCTCTAAGAGTTCGATAGTGTCTGGCCTTACATTTAGGTCTTTAATCCATTTTGAGTTTATTTTTGTGTATGGTGTTAGAGTGTTCTAATTACGTATAGCTGTCCAATTTTCCCAGCACCACTTATTGAAAACTGTCTTTTCTCCATTGTATATTCTTGCCTCCTTTTTTATAGATTAGCTGACCGTAGGTGTGTGGGTTTATCTTTGGACTTTCTATCCTGTTCCATTGATCTACATTTCTGTTTTTTGCGTGGGGAGATTTTAAATATTAGAAAAGAAAAGAGCATCTAAGGCAAATAAGAATAGATACGATTTTAACAACAATAAGAGTACAAAGCTACGTCTCCAGTAGACAAAGCTCTCTCACATGTAACTTTTCAGGGCTTCCCAACTATTCCTGTACCACCTTTAGAATTTGGGGCATTATGCCAATGGGGACACGGAGCTTGTGGTGAGGGTGACCTGTCCGAGTTACCGAATTACCCAGTAGCTAAGCTACAAGAGCGACCAGGCCTTCACTCAGCGACTTTACGATGACTGCTCTTTCCCCGCCTTTTCCCAGTCTCCCCGAAATACCAGCTTGGCATCCGCCATGTGAAGGACCTGCTTGTTGGAAGCTGCAGGGTCTGGCTCTGTGGCTTGAGGCTCAGGGATGGGGTCTCAGGGGTTGGGGGGAGCAGGATGGGGCTGCGACACTCACTGCTTCCTCTCCGCCTCTTCCAGGCCTTCACCACCGTGGCCACTCTGAATCCGATGCGGCTGTCAGTGGTCTTACTACCCTTCACAGTCAAAGGCCTCGCAATGTCCAGGTCGGCCTCGGAGAGGTTCAAGGTGAGCTGTCAGAGGCCTGGCCACACAGCCCTTCGCTCCGCATGCTCACTTGCCTTCATCCCTACGATAGACCTCCTGAATGTGACCCCAGGCCAAGGCAGAATTCAGCCTGGCTGGAGAGGGACCCTCTAACTCAGTGACCTACTGTGCCCAGGCTGGTTGGGCTTGGGAAGACAGAGGAGTCAGGCTGGCTCCCAGGCCCCAAGGACATCTTAGGACAGTGGATCCAAACCACATCTCAGACCCGTGACCTGCAGACCCTGTCTAGATGTGTGTAGAGTTATGCTGATGGTTTTGCTTTTAAAAAATTTTATCTGTTGCTGGCATTTAAAAAGTTGGAAATTGTCTGTTAAAAACTCAGATTTCTGGATTCTCTTGAATAATCAGGCGATCTGGCAACAGTGGACCCGTGTTCTCCTGTGGCCACGGCAGCTGGAGATAGCTGCCCCGCGTTTAGTCAGGGCACTCAGGTGGGGTTGCTACCTGAGTAGCTACCTGCTACCTGAGCCTCCACCACCCCCTATCTCACCGCCAGGCCTGGGTCTGTCTTACCATCCATCCTCTTTTTAAAAAAATTTTTTTAAAGTTTTTAAAATTTTTTATTTTTTAATTTTTTTTTTAGTTCATTCATCCTCTTAGCAGTTGCTTCCTTTACTTCTTTATGCTTCTGGTCTTGCTCCTACAGGCATCGGAGTTAAAAAACTCTAATCTAAACTGATTTCTAAAAGCATTTTGTAGTCATCTCACTTAAATGTGTGCAGTCCCTAATCTATATCATTCATCACTCATTCATTTATTTAAAAAAAAAAAAATTAGGGGAGAGTTCCCTGGTGGTCTAGTGGTTAGGATTCCAGGCTTTCACTGCAGTGGCCTGGGTTCAGTCCCTGGTCAGGGAACTGAGATCCCACAAGTTGCACAAAGTGGCCAAAAAAAAAAAAAAAAAAAAAAATTTAGTGTACACCTACCACCTGCCAGGCACTGAGAACACCACAGTGAGACTAATCAGTAGGGTTCCTGCTCTCAGAGGGTTACAATCTGGTATCAGAAACAGGCAATGCACAAGTGAATTAACAGTCAAAGAAGATAACATCAGCTCACATGAAGGGCTGTGATGCTGATAAAGCAGAGTGTGGGGGGAGGGCTGGGGCCACAGTGGATAGGCTGGTCAGGGAAGGCCTGTCTGCCAAGGCGACTTTTGAGCTGAGTGATGATGACAAGGCAGAGGGAACAGCATGTGCAAAAGCCCTGAGGCTGGAATGAACTTGGCTTGTCTGAGTAACACTGGAGAGTCCTATACTTGCCAACAGCCTCGGGAGCTCCCCTAACCTCTCCGCTGTGGCCACTCGGGCCCCTGCTGCCTCCGCCTCCCTACTGGTGCCCTAGTTCTCCCACCCTCTCCTTCTGTGCCCGTGTCCACCTGCAGGGGTGGGCACAGATGAGGAGGCTACAGCCTGGGCTCAGAAGGGCAGGTAGGCATGTTGGCCGCAGGAATGACCAGGGAGACAGCTGGAGTGTGGGAAAGGGTGGGATAGGTATACTTACAGTAGAGAGGAAGGGGAGGGGTCAGGGCAATGATCTTGGACCCTGAGCTGCACTTCCTCAAAGCCTCAGGGGGCCGGGGCTATGTAGGACTGTCACTCTGGACGGGTACTGACCCTACAAGTCCCCTCACTTCAGGACATCTTTAACTCTTCCTGTTTTAGTCACCTAAGTTTTCTGTCTGACCCATAGGCATTTGTCTCTGAGGTCCCCGGGCTGGAAGGGGGAGGAGTGATCTCTAAGGCCAGATGGCTTTTTTTTTTTAAATAAATTTATTTATTTATTTATTTATTTTTGGCTGCGTTGGGTCTTCGTGCTGTGCGCAGGCTTTCTCTAGTTGCGGCGAGCAGGGGCTACTCTTCATTGCGGTGTGCGGGCCTCTCATTGCGGTGGTTTCCCTTGTTGCAGAGCACGGGCTATAGGTGCGCAGGCTTCGGTAGTTGTGGCATGTGGGCTCAGTAGTTGTGGCTCGCGGGCTCTAGAGCTCAGGTTCAGTAGTTGTGGTGCACGAGCTTAGTTGCTCCGCGGCATGTGGAATCTTCCCGGAGCAGGGCTCGAACCCGTGTCCCTAGCATTGGCAGGCGGATTCTTAACCACTGCACCACCAGGGAAGCCCCAGATGCCTGTTTTCTCCTCTGTGCCCCCCTGGGCTATACCGAGGAGCCAGCTTGGAGGGCAGGGTGCAGGGAGAAGGAAGCTGTGAGCCCTCAGGGCGGCCGCCTCCTTGCAGGTGGCCGCAGGTAGGAGGTGAGCTGGCTGCTGGCTGCTGCTGAGGCTGCACCCTGGGGCTCCAGACAAGGCCCCTGGGCCGGCACTCCAGATCACCTTTTCCTTTGCACTGGTTATTAAAAAAAAAAAAAATAAGTGAAAAATCACTGAATGGCATCAATAAAGTTATAGATTGAGAATTTGCTTAGACTATTTGGGGGTCAAGGACACCCTGTTTTTGGTCCCCATAACCCAGATTATCAGTGTTGATTCATGTCCAGACGTTTGCTTGTCACACTGACACGTTAAGTCAGCATGATCTTTGTGTTTTTTTAAAACAAGGGAATGAAAACCACAAATTCTGGGACAGTGGTTACACAAGGGGAGGGCTTGGAAAGCGAGGAGGACTTTGTCCACACCAAGTGGGCAGATAAGATGGGGAAGGACCCCATCGATCGGTAAGAGTCATGGCTCTTGGGTTCAGTGGTGGGCTCACAGATATTCATTATGTTAGTAAAAATAGCTAAAGAAGTAAGTGCCCTACTAGCTAAACGAAATAAAGTGGGACATGCAATTCCCACTGATAACTCTATGCCTTGACTCAAATGTTATTGTTAATTCAGTTCAATATACCTGAGGTCCAATTAAAAAAATAAACAGACCACCTCTTTTTTCTTTTTTAAAATTGTATTTTATGTTAGAGTATAGTTGATTTACAATGTTGTATTAGTTTCAGGTGTACAGCAAAGTGATTTTTATATATATATATATATATATATATATACATTCTTTTTCAAATTATTTTCCTATATAGGTTATTACAGAATATTGATTAGAATTCCCTGTGCTATACAGTAGGTCCTTAATGGTTATCTATTTTATATATAGTAGTATGTATTTGCCAATCCCAAACTCCTAATTTATCCTCCCCCGCCCACCTTTCCCCTTTGGTGACCATAAGTTTGTTTTCAACGTCTGTGAGTCTGTTTCTGTTTCCTAGATAAGTTCATTTACATCATTTTTTAAATTAGATTCCACATATGAGTGATATCATATGATATTTGTCTTTCTCTGTCTGACTAACTTCACTTAGTATGATAATCTCTAGGTCCATCCATGTTGCTGCAAATGGCATTATTTCATTCTTTTTTTATGGCTGAGTATCATTTTTCTTTTGAAAATACCTTTTGGTTGCATTTTTGTAAGATGCTGTATTGTAAAATACATTGTAAAATACATTGTAATACATTGTAAAAATTCAGACAAGGCAAAAAGATACAGAGAATAAAAATTGTTCAGCATTTACTACCTACAGATAAAACCAATTGTCCAAAATGTCTGTAAGTGTCTTTCTAGATCTCTTTCTGAGCATATCTCCAGGTGGAGACATGTGAATATAATTTGATCAGTGAGATCATACTTCCCACCCACCTTTTTTTGGTGCTAGAATTCATGCAGTTCAACTTTTGTGTTTTACAGACAGGGAGATGAGATGCAGAGAGAAGTGATCTGCCAATGGCCACATTTTGAAATATAGGACCCCAAACAGCATCTCTCACAGAATGGTGCATGGACAGACCTTTTTACTTTTAATACTTATAAAAGAAATTTAATGAGAAAAACTGCCCATCAATATTGCGATTCAACAGCCGTTATCACTTAAGATGAGACTAATGTAATTTATGCCACTAGCTGATGTAAAATACTCGTAGTGCGGGAAGATTACAAACATGAAAGAGTGGCCTGGTAGTCTGAGATCTGAAAAACCTTGATGTAGGACTTTCGCCAGCAAATCTAACCTCTTCTAATTGATGGTGGTTCTTCAGACTTTTACGATTTATTAGAAGTTCATAAACCAGGCCAATGGGCAGGCCAGTAAAATGGGTACATATTCCTACTGGATTAGAGAACTGAATTCCTCCTCCCTTCCTTTCCTTTCTTCTGTACAGAAATTTTTCCTCCAGGAGAGTCCTGTCATAAATGTCAAGGCATCGAAAGACCCCAGCAAAACAGTGGTTTGGGGGTAGGCCACCTTGTCGTGGAGAAAGACCTGCCCCGGGATCGTCAATGGAGCCTTGGAGCTGGAGAAGAACGGACACACTCCTGAGGGGATGACCAGGGCTCAGCCACCTCTGGGTGCCCTCAGGCCAGAGGACAAAGGGACACCCGGGCCCCAGAGTTGCACAAGATAAACCTGGTGGTGTCAAAGGTAGCCTCATCTGGGCCATGCAGGCGGGCTGGCTGCCAGACTTTTGGGGCCTGAGGCTGGGAGACTGACCTGGCACCCTACCATTTCCTTGGCTAAAGACTGCCCTCTCCGAGATCTCCCTTTAAAATAGAAAATTTCCATGGAGAGAAAAAAAGAGAGAGAGAGAGAGAGAGAAAAAAAGAAAATTTCCATGGAGGGCAAATAGGAAGTCTTTCAAACTTAAGTGTAAATCAGTTGATCATCTAAACTTGTTTTGTAACAGCATGACAAATGATGATGGTCCCTTTTAAACTTTTACATTTTGGCATGACATTTCAGAATACTGTGGGACCATGAGACAAAATTAAGTTGGACCACATTCTTTATGTCTTACTTTTAAAGAAATAATGTTAATTTACATTTTCCTAGTTGAAGATAGTAATTAGGTTTCTAAGTTGTATACTGTGTTTATTGGTGGCAGTGACACCAAAGATAGAGGCAGTGGATAGAAGTTTTTAAACTGGAAAGAAAACACGAATGACACTACGTTTTCAAAGTCTCTTGTAATTATTTAGTCTATAACAAAATTTGATTCATCTGTCTTATTCCACTGCTAGTCTTTTAAATATGTCTTTAACACAGCGTATCCTTTAATTCTTCATTAAAATGGATGTAAGTGGATGTTTCAAAGTCATCTAAAAAAACAAAAACAAACAAAGAAACAAAAAACAGAACAGCAAGCTGTGTGTGCACTGGTCTTTGGAGGGAACAAGGATAAGGGGAACGAAACTAAACTAACATTTATTAAGTTCCTAGTGTGTGCCAAGCACGGTGCTACGTGTTTCAATTTGGTTATTCTGTGAACTGACATTACTTGGCCTCTTCTCTGACTAATATTTGCAAGGACTGGCTTCCCTGCTCTGTCCAAATCTCTTATTTTCTCTATTATCTATTAATATCTGGTAAAATATTATAGATATTAATGTCTAATAATAATATAGATACAGAATGTAGACATATATCTAAGACAGATATATCTAAAACAGGTATAAATATCTAATAGTAATCAATATAGACATCTAAGAGTAATAAATATTAATAGTACTATCAATTAATATCTAATGTCAATTAGATATCTATACTTTCCCCCTTGGTGATCTCCTGCAGTCCCATGGCTCTAAGTTCCATCTCTATGGTATTATCTCTAGCCTTGAAGTCTCCTCTGAGCTCCAGACTCAACTGTCTATTTACCATCTCCTCTTCAATGCCTACCAAACATTTCAAACAAAACAAGACCGAAAAAGGACTCTTGGTTTTCACCCTCTCCGACTCATTCCCCATGTCTTCCCCATCTCAGGAGGTGGCATCACATCTTTCCAGTGGTCGAGGTCCTGGAAGTCAAACTTGATTCCTGTCTTTTCCTCCCACCAATCCAGTCCGTCAGCAAGGCCTGGCAGCTCTGCTTCAGCATCTCTCCCGGACCAGCCTCCTCTCACCACAGCCCCCTCCACTGCCCTAGCCCCAGCCACCAGCATGCCATGCCCAGCTCCTCTAAGGGCCCCCTTCCCAGCCTCTCTGCTTTCACTTTTGCCCTCTTACAGTCCATTACACACAGTGGACAGAGAGAGCTTTCTAAAACAAACCAATTCAAGTCACTCTCCTGTGGTGGTCCGAGCGCAGGTTGGAAAAGAACTTCCAGGCACAAGGCAGAATGTAAGGAAGATAGAGTTTATTAAAGAGAAGCGTTGCTGCAAGAACAGCTGGCTGACTTCCCGGTAGCCAGGGAAAGTCGACAATGAGCAAGGGTTGCTTGTCTCTTTCTATAGCCAGGGAACCTGCAAGTCATCCGCTGACTGGTCAGAGTATGTATACTTTCAGTGTGCTGAGCAGGAGAAAAACGGGCCAAATGTCTTTCCTTATATGGGATGGGAAAGGGACAGGGCATGCTGCTTGGGAGGGCTCTGGGACATTGCAATGGTCCCATTGTGACAGAGTGATAGGAGTCCCATTACTCTTTGCTCTGGCAATATTGGCCCTTTGAGTTTATCTGTTCTTTGTCCTTGGAGCTCACCACATCGCCTGCTTAAACCAATTCAAGCCACTCTCCTGCTTAAGCCCTTCAGTGACTTTCCACTGCACTTAGGATAGAGTCCAGGTCTCCCTGAGCACCTGCCCACATCTCCAAGCTCGTCTCCCATTCGTTCCCTCCACACCAGCCCTCTCACCACTCTTTGGCAGCCAACCTTGTTCCTGTCTCAGGACCTTTGTTCCTGCTGTTCCCATGGTGTGAAACCTCCAGATCTTCCTATATCTCTCTCCTTCTTGTCATTCAGGTCTCAGCTGCAATGACACGTGCTTTTAAGAAGCCTTCCCTGGCCAGCTCATCTAACATTGCTTTAACCTCCAACTGTCTGTCATGGTAGCCAATTTCATTTTACTAATATCACTTACCACCATCTGAAATTATTTATTTGTTTTCTTATTTATTTCATGGGTTGTCTCTCCCCACTAGTTGTAAACTTAATGAGCGTTCTTTTCTTCATTACTTGGTACACGAAGAAATGCACATGACTATTTGATGGATGAATGAATGAATGAATGAATGTATGCTCAATTTGGTGAGGTTGGCTTCGTTATCCCTTTTACAGATGAAGAAACCGAGGCACAGAAAGTCTAAGTGACTTGCCCAGGAACATAGAATAGAACAGATGCAGATCTGGAATTTGGGTTTCTTGCCTGACAGGACCATCTATCCATGATTCCTCTCCGCCACTCCCATGCAATTTCCTTCCTCTGAGGTTGCCCCATCCCACCTGTACAGACCAGCCTCTGAGCTCCTCTTGAGACTTGTTTGTCTGAGGGGCCTTGGGGGTGCATGTGGGTATTTTGTTTTCTGTCTGTCATTTTGTGTTCAGACAATAGACCCGCCCTGGGTGAGTCACCTGTCCTAATGCTGGTCTGTCCTCCTTGGCTTTGCAAGGGACCATGCTAGGGGTCTGTGGCAACACAGGCAGTGGCAAGAGCAGCCTGTTGTCAGCCATCCTGGGGGAGGTAAGTGTCTTGTGGCCCATGCGTGTCCACCCGCAGCAGGGCCAGGGGCTCCCAGGCTCCAGTTCCCCCAGTAAGTTGCACCACCACTTTCTTCCACGAAGGGGGTCTAAGCCAACAGAGTTTTTATAAATTGAAAACAGTTGAGCATGCCCCGAGGGGGAGGTGAGTTATGAATGGTGCTTCCCTTTCACCCTCCAGCTGGGGGTACTGCCTCTTAGGACACCTAGAGATCCACCCTCATCTGTTCTCCATGCTTTCCCGGCCCTGTGTTGTAATCAACCAGCTACCAAGGTGATGATACAGGGCATCTCAACATTTAATATGATAACAAAAATCATCTCACGAAGCCAGATTCGGAGTGGGACACATGTCCCTTGGGAGACAGCATGGGGAGTGAACTGTGGAGGGAGAGAGAAGGGGAAGAAGGGAGGGAGAAGGGGAAGGAGGGAGGGAGGGGATGAGGAGAGGAGGCCCGTCTCAGTCCCACTCCAGCAGCAGAATTCACATGCCTGCCGGGTGCCCTGCCATTGAGATCTGAACCGTCTAACTGCATTGCCTCTGGACATTCTGAAGGGCTGCTTCGTCTGCAGTTGTGCAGGCATGTGGTTCAGCCCACCCCAGTTTCCAAGAAAACCAACCCATTTCCCCAAAACACTTGAGGTCACGTTGCACACCTCCTAGTGAACAGCACCATAAAACGGCCACGACCCCTGGTATATGTGTATGGCTCCCTCCCCACCGGGGTCTCACCAGCACTTCCATATTCAGCCTCAGTCTCACCCCGCCCTGGGGCTTCTCTCGCTCCCCCTCCCTACTTTGCCCATCGTCCCTCCTTCCCAGTGCTTGGGAAAACTAGCTGGTGTCCTTCGTTTACTGTGCTTCTCACTCACCTCCTCCTTCTGCATGTCCATAGCCAAACTCATCACCTCCTAGGAAAGTGGCCATGTTGTCAATAGTTCTCTCCTAATACCTCATTCTGATGGGTCATTTGTTTGGCTCCACATGTGATGGCCTTTCCCCAACTTCTTTGCAGCTGGGGAGAAGAAAGACTCCACTTTTTTTTTTTTTTTTTTTTTGCGGCACACGGGCCTCTCACTGTTGTGGCCTCTCCCGTTGCGGAGCACAGGCTCCGGACGTGCAGGCTCAGTGGCCATGGCTCACGGGCCCAGCTGCTCCTTGGCATGTGGGATCTTCCCGGACCAGGGCACGAACCCATATCCCCTGCATCGGCAGGCGGACTCTCAACCACTGCACCACCAGGGAAGCCCCACTTTTTTTTTAACAGTAAAAATAGTTTGAATAGTACTTGCATGCGAGGCCCTGTGCTCAGAGCTTCCCATTGTTTTCCTTTGACCTGAAAGCAACCCCATGAGGAAGGCATGGACATTAAGGTCAGTTTATATGTGTGTAAATGAGGTTGAGAGAGGTGACTTGCCCAAGATCGTCAGCAGGTGAGAGGGGGAGCCGGGGCTGACACCCAGTCTAGCTGATGTCAGAGTTCTGCTTCTCATCATAGCTATGTTTCCTGGCAGCTTCCGTTCAGGGTCACCTTTCTACATGGCCAGGGGCATATCAGTTTCCTCTTCAAATGAACCAATTGCTTTCCTTCCAATAAAGGAAAACAAAAAGATGTCATTTTAAAGTTTTGTTCTTATTAAATTAAAGCCTGTCTTCAAATCAGAAGTAGGGAGCACAGGATAATAAAGAGAAAGAAGTACACGATGATGAGGTCCTCTGCTGGGGTCCTGGGCATGAGGGTTATGGCCTTGATTTATTTTAATGTGTGCTTTTAAATTTATTATACAGAAAAGCAGGAAGAACACTGCAGTAAAGACCCGTACGCCCACCACCGAGATTCAAGAGTTGATACAGCGTTTGCATATTTGCCACATCTATGTAGAAACATACTTTGTAGAAGTATTTTAAATTACAGAGATTATGACACTTTTCCCACTAAATACTTCATCATGATGTCCAAAAAGTAAGGGCATTTTCCCATCTAGCCAAGATGACATTATCACACCTAACAAACTAGTAATAATTCTGTGATATCCAAGGATAGACAGAGATGGCCTGGAACTTTCCATCTCACGGTGAACATCAGGGAGGCACTCCTTGCTAGGGATTGGGGCTGGGGAAATAAGAGAAAGAAAGTATGGGGTGACTTCAATGCAAACCTTGGATTCAGGCACAGCAGAAATAGGTCTGGCTTCACTCCAAATACTGCCCCACGTCCTCAGGCCTTCCCTCAGCCTCACCAGTGGGCCTGGCAGGACCATGTTAAGATCCCGTTTACGTGGGAAAGCCCCCAGGCTCCTGGAGCACAGTGGGGCCCTGGGCACTGTGGCTGCTGAGCCAGGCGGGGTCTGTGCCCTGGTTGACCCAGTCCTGAGGCTAGACTCACTCCGCCGCAGACGCACTTGCTGGAGGGCTCGGTGAGGGTGCACGGAAGCCTGGTCTATGTCCCCCCGCAGGCCTGGATCATCGGGGGAGCATTTGGGAAAGAATTCTCATAGGAAGCCAGTACGACAAGGCCCGGTAAGCTTCTCGAGGGGTAGGGCGGGACGTCGGGGTGTGTGGCTGGTTTGCGGAGGGACCCCTGGCAACTGCTAACTCTTGCTGTGTGCTCACTTATATGCATCCCTGTGTTCCCTTCTCGTCGGCAAAGAAATATTCTTACCATATCCATTTTCTAGGCAAGTCAGGTGAGCCCCCAAGAGGTGAAATAATTTGTCCAAAATCATTCAGCTGCTAGGATATGACAGAGCCAGAATTTGAACCCGGTTGCTTTCAGAAACTTCAGGCTTAACTATTATGCTATTCTGGCTCAAAATAACCCTCCCCTTCCAAAAATGTTACTTTAAAACTGCGTTAATTAATTCCTAACCCCTAAGTCAAAAGGGAAAACACATGGGGTGATGAGGTTGTGCAACATAGAGGGAAGGAGTTTGGATTCACAGCCCAGTGAGCCACCCGCCTCCCACCCACACCCCTCCTTGCCCTTTGCGACCTCTCCCTGCCAGGGTCCCGGGGTGGACCTGCTTGAGACATGCACTTGGAAATCGTGAGTGAAGTCTAGTCAGTGGAGGATCCAGGAAAAGTGCCCTGATTGCTGCAGCCGTGCTTCCAGCTCTGCTGGACTCTGGCCTCCTTCGACTGTTTGCTTGATTTTGCAATCTGCCCCTTGTAACAGTGCTGAGGGGCATAGATATGTGGGTGTATAAATCGGTCATCTCCAGCCAGTTGTTCTGTGGGCACCTCAACATCAGGTCCAATGCCGACTTGTGAGCACCCTGCTAACCCAGCCCCCACCCCGCCTGCTTCTCTTCTCAAATTCCCAGATAGGCTTAATGGCATCACTGAACTGTGCATCCCAAGGAGGCTGACGCCTCCACCTCTGATACCTTCCATATCTAATTGGTCAGCAACCCTGCATGACTCAACCTCCTAAAAAGCTCTTGTATTTCCCTTCTCTTCTCCATCTCCACTGCCAGTTCTGGGCTGTGACCTCCTGCTTAAACTGTGCCCACTGCCCCTGCCTTTGGGTCCCTGTCTCTAACTTTCGCCCTCTCTGTTCCTTTCTGTGCACTGCCGCCAGGTCAGTTGTCCTAAAAGACAGCTCTCATCTTGTCGCTGCTCGGCTTTCAGACTGACATGACTCATAGAGCAGTTTTGAAATATCTGTCAAAAATAAAAATGGGGCTTCCCTGGTGGCACATTGGTTGAGAGTCCGCCTGCCAATGCAGGGGACATGGGTTTGTGCCCCGGTCCGGGAAGATCCCACATGCCACGGAGCAGCTGGGCCCGTGAGCCATGGCCGCTGAGCCTGCGCGTCCGGAGCCTGTGCTCCGCAAAGGGAGAGGTCACAACAGTGAGAGGCCTGCTTACCGCAAATAAATAAATAAAAATAAAAATGCACCAACTTTTGACTCAGAAAATCCACAGCTAGATATTTAATGCATAGATTATGTCCCCCATGAACACCAAGACCCATGTACAAGAATGTTCACATCGAATTATTCAGGGTAGCAAAAGATTAGAAGCAACCCAAATGTCCAGCATTAGGGCACTGGTTAAACAATTTATGGCACATCCGTATAATGGAACACTGTAGTGTCATTAAAACAGTGTAAACGTATATCTGCTGCACGTGTACATGTATCAGTAGATTATTTCTGAATATGTGCATAGGAAACTCTATTAGTGACTGATTCCGAGGAAAGCAACTAAGGGTCAAAGATGCGAGGGAGACTTGCTTTTCACCTTTTCTTCCTTTTGTTCTGTTCAAATATTTACCAAGCGCATGTGCTGGATTAAAAGAAATGAAGGTTCTCAAGATTGCTTTGGCCTTAAAAAACTACAAATAGAGCTACCATACGACCCAGCAATCCCACTACTGGGCATATACCCTGAGAAAACCATAATTCAAAAAGAGTCATGTACCAAAATGTTCATTGCAGCTCTATTTACAATAGCCCGGAGATGGAAACAACCTAAGTGTCCATCATCGGATGAATGGATAAAGAAGATGTGGCACATATATACAATGGAATATTACTCAGCCATAAAAAGAAACGAAATTGAGTTATTTGTAGTGAGGTGGATGGACCTAGAGTCTGTCATACAGAGTGAAGTAAGTCAGAAAGAGAAAAACAAATACCGTATGCTAACACATATATATGGAATCTAAGAAAAAAAAGGATCATGAAGAACATAGGGGTAAGACGGGAATAAAGACACAGACCTACTAGAGAATGGACTTGAGGATATGGGGAGGGGGAAGGGTAAGCTGTGACAAAGTGAGAGAGTGGCATGGACATATATACACTACCAAACGTAAAATAGATAGCTTGTGGGAAGTAGCTGCATAGCACAGGGAGATCAGCTTGGTGCTTTGTGACCACCTAGAGGGGTGGGATAGGGAGGGTGGGAGGGAGGGAGATGCAAGAGGGAAGAGATATGGGGACATATGTATATGTATAACTGATTCACTCTGTTATAAAGCAGAAACTAACACACCATTGTAAAGCAATTATACTCCAATAAAGATGTTAAAAAATAAAAGAAATGAAGGGAGGAAGGAAATGAAAAAAGCCTTCTGTGGTTTACCATTAAATGGAGGATCGAGGCCAAATTTCTCAGCATGGAATGCAAGCCCTTCCCTTCCAAACTTGGGAAGGCTGGAGGGTGTGCGCCTGGCCACTTGTCTCTTTAGCTCCCTGTCCTTCGCAGGTACCTCCAGGTGCTCCACTGCTGCTCCCTGAACCACGACCTGGAAATTCTGCCCTTCGGAGACATGACGGAGGTGAGCTGGAGGCGAGCGTCCCCCAGCCCTGTTGTGACAGAGCCCCTGTCATGGTGTTCTGGGGTCCCCAGCCTGCCTCTCTGGGTAGGTAGAGGAAGGACCCCGGCTCTTCCTTCCCAAAGCAGCCCGAGCTGGCTCTGCAGCCTCAGAGCCTCCCACACCGAGGGAGGGAAGTTGGGGCTCATCTGACCTTGGGAGCTGACAAAGAGGCTATCTTGCCCCACAAGGGTGGGAGCTGACCTCCGACTTCTCCTTCTGAAGCAAGAGAGGAGACCCTGTGAAGATAAGAAGCTTCCGGATGTTCACCTTTGCCCCACCCACTGCCCTGCTCCTCTCTGGCAGCACTTCCTTTGACAGTGGGAATGACAACCGTGGCCCCACCACGGCAGTGTCAGTTCTGACTGCTGTGTTGTCCTGATAACTCTCCATCTTGCACATCTGTAGCCACCTTTATTCCATATAAGACCTACGTAAGATAAAAGCAACATTGTTGTCTTGATTTTGTTATCTAATAATAGATAGATTATCTTACTGCATTCAAGGTACTATTCTAGCAACTCTAATGTATTGTCTTAGTTAAGCCTCAGATAACCCTAGGAGGTCAGTTCTTTTATTATCCTTCCTTTAAGGATGGGCATGTGGAGGGCAGAGAGCTCAACTGTCTTGTTCAGGGTCATGTTTTCAGTAGGAAGAACCAGGTCTGGTCTGTAAAATGCGTCAGTAATAGTACTGAGCTCATCAGGATGATGTGAGGTTTAAGTAAGTTGATACATACATGCTTTGAATTGTGCCTGGCATAGTGTAGGTGTTACGCCCTCATTAGAGGAACACAGTAGGCATTTATTCAGTTTTGCTGAGTGAGTAGGGAAACTGAGCTTTGCCCAGGTCAAGCAGCTTATCTATGGTCACATGGTGAACTGGAGGCGGAGCAGTGACAACAGGTCACCCTGCTGTTCTTTAAACTCTACTTCTTCTCTACAGAGTCTCCAGAGTTCATGGTAGAGCAGGGATAGGACTTAGACCTTGGCTGCCTCGTCCTCAGAGCCTGGCTGAGGGATGCGCCAGCCGGTAGCTGTCTGGGGTGCCAGTCTGCTAGAGGACCCCAGGCATTCTGCCCAGTGATTCTGGTTTGCACCCTCGACTCCTGACATGATGGGTGTCATGGAAGGTGGCCCTTCCCAGGGCAGCCACAGCAGAGCCTTCCCACCACTGCAGCTATGGTGCAAACAGTCTTGGGCAATATCCCAAACCCAGGCCAGTGGTCCTCCCAGTTGGTGGTTGCAGTCAACGGAGATTTAAAACATGGATAAGATGTAAGAAGGTGCTGTTTCTTGGGAATAAATGATTTACTTTACAAACTAAATTGTCAAAAGTTTAATACACCTTCTGAGAAGCTGACTGATTTAGAAAAATTGTATCTAATTATGAATTACAAATTTTAGTTAACTGAAAATCAGTTTTTTCATCCCCTACTAAGCAGATTTTGAAAAATATTTTTTAAATGCCAGGGGTGCCAAATCATTAGGTGTCCAGGAGTGTGCATCGAGGGGGCTCAGTCTGTCCACCTGCCCACCTGGCTGGTGGGAGCACACCTGGCTGGGTCACACTCTAGACACAATGCCTTTGGCTGCCTGTCCGCAGATCAGGGAGTGGGGCCTCAACCTCTCGAGGGGGCAGAAGCAGAGGATCAGCCTGGCCTGAGCTGTCTACTCTGACCGCGAGCTTTACCTGCTGGACGACCCCCTGTCGGCCGTGGACACCCAAGTGGGGAAGCACATCTTTGAGGAGTGCATTAACAAGGCACTCTGGGGGAAGACCGTCACCCTGGTGACCCACCAGCAGCCGGTGACCACCCTCCCAGGGCTCTGGCCATGACTGGCAGATAATGTAGCTCCGCAAGCCCCTACCGTCTCAGTGTGATCAATAGCCTCCCAGAAGCTACCCCCTCATCTCAGACAGACGCCGAAGTCAGGGAGAACTTGATTTCCTCTGCTTTCCACGTGGAGAAGATAGGCTGGTAGGAATTGAAACCAAATTTTAAAGTCTCCTTCATTTTCAAAATTGTGTGGGTGGCCACTGCTTTTGAAGTTACAGAAAAAAAGAAAAAACTCCCTGAGAGAAGAATTCCCCAAGTCTCACATTCTTCCATCAAGCACAGTGGCTGTGCTGGGTGCTGCCTCTCACAGGTCCTTTTCCCTAGATATGTTCATACCTGGTTTTGGCCTTAAGACCCTATTATTATTTCTCCCTCGTCTTCTATTTTGGCTTTACTATTTTTTTAAATTAATTAATTTATTTATTTTTGACTGTGTTGCGTCTTCATTTCTGTGCGAGGGCTTTCTCCAGTTGCGGCGAGCGGGGGCCACTCTTCATCGCGGTGCACGGGCCTCTCACTATCGCGGCCTCTCTTGTTGCGGAGCACAGGCTCTAGAGCTCAGGCTCAGTAGTTGTGGCTCACAGGCCTAGTTGCTCCACGGCATGTGGGATCCTCCCAGACCAGGGCTCGAACCCGTGTCCCCTGCATCGGCAGGCAGACTCTCAACCACTGCACCACCAGGGAAGCCCTGGCTTTACTATTTTTTTGGTATAAAATATTTAAGACATAAAAACAGGTTAGAAAATAATCTAATGAAAGCCCATGTATCTACCACCCAGATGACACAGTCCGACGTTGATGGCCCTCAATTACACTCTCTTCCCTCCTTCCTGCCCCACTCACTCGGCTATTCATTGTTCCCATGTATGTCTTCACACTTTTACAACATACGTATGAATCTCCAGATGTGAGCAAGTGTCCTTTTGCATATTTAAAAACTTTACATAATTGACATTTTCCTTTCTGTGTCCTTCGGTAATTTGCTTTTCTACTCAACTTTATATTTTTAAGAACTTCCATGTGAATACATGGAATTTTATTTCATTCTCACTTGCATTGTATTCCAATATCTGAATATTCCAGAATTTATTTCTCCAGGATGGACATTTAGGTTGTTTCCCATTTTTCACGTTTACAAGAAATGCTTCAACATACGTGCTTCTACATGTGCTTTTATGCACGTGTTTGAGAGGGCTTTTTTTAGGGTTGTGTTTTAGGAGTAGAATTATTGGTTCATAATTCTTCAAAAATCTTTAACTTTACTAGATATTGTCAAATTGTTTTTCAAAGTAGATGTACCAGTCTACAGCCCTTCCCCCACCCCGAACTTTATAAGAGTTCCACTTACCCCAGCCATTACCAACACCCGGGGTTGTCCAGTGTTTAAGTTTTTGCCAAACTGGTGGCATAAAATACCTTGTCATGATTTAAATTTATATTTTCCTGTTGAATAGTGAAGTTGAATAGCTTTTTTGTATGCTTACTGAAGACCTTAGTTCTTCTGACTCTTCAGTATTTAGAGTTTTGTGACCAGACCATTTTGTTAGAAGATGGGAAAATCTGTGAAAAAGGAATTCACAGTGAGTTAATACAGAAGAAGGGGCGATATGCCCAGCTCATCCAGAAGATGCATGGGGAAGCCATACAGGTGATTTCCAACCCACCCCACGCTCACTCCTGACCCAACGGGGAGGACCACGCCCTGCATCCACAGCTTGTGTTTTCTCCCCAGGGAGTGTTTCAGGGCATAGCAAAGGCAGCAGAAGAGCTACAGGTGGAAGGTCGGGCCCAGACCACTTGTCCAGAAGAGCGTCTCAATGAAAACGCTGGTAAAAGTGCTGGGGAACAGAGTGAGAACCTCTGCCTGCCTGCATCTTCCAGAGGCCCTGGCATTTCCTCCTGGATGAGAGACCAGGCCATGTCACTCATTGAATGGGGTCCCAGACATCACACATACAGGCTACAGATCCAAGTATCTGAGAGCTGTGGGGAGTGAACTGTGCTGGTCAGGAGGCCTGAAGCGTCCAGGAAGTGAGTGTTGGTGGGGAAACAGCTGAGCGTGTGCAGAGGCAGAGGCAGGATGGGGGTAGCTTTGACCTCGAGTGGCTCAAACTTAAAACTTTGCAAGGCATCTGGGCCATTAATTCATTACACTTTTTTTTTGAGAGCAAAGGTATTGAAAGTTAGAAATGATTTGGGCTCAGTCCTAGGCATCCAGAAGCTCATGGCCTTGCTCTTTTCTGAGACAAGGTAGCAGAAGAGAAAGTCTTTCTTTTTTTTTTTTGCTGTACGCGGGCCTCTCACTGTTGTGGCCTCTCCCGTTGTGGAGCACAGGCTCCGGACGCGCAGGCTCAGTGGCCATGGCTCACGGGCCCAGCCGCCCCGGGGCATGTGGGATCTTCCCGGACCAGGGCACGAACCCGTGTCCCCTGCATTAGCAGGCGGACTCTCAACCACTGCGCCACCAGGGGAGCCCTCTTTCATTTTTAAAATAAGACAAGTTCTGGATTTGAATTCCAGCTCCGCTGCTCACAAAGCTGTGTGACCTTAGCCAAGCAAGTTAAACTCTCTGAACCCTCACTGGCAAAAGTAGAAGTAATAATGCTTACATTACAGGTCATAGTGGAGGTTAGAAGAGGACAGGTATAGGGAAGGTCTCAGGACAGTGCCTGGCACATTGTAGGTTTCTGTCACCAATAGAGTCTTCAGCTGCAAAGATCAGAAACCAATTTGGGCAGAAAAAGAATTTATTGGCAGAAAAGGGTGTAGATCACAGAATGAAAGGAAAAGTTGAAGAACCAGGCCTCAGCAACTTTGGGTTCTAAAGTAGCAGGAACACGTACAGAATCCTTTTGAAGAAAACCTTCTCCAAACGTTTTTCATCTAGTTTAATTTCCCTCAAAATTAAAATTCCACAAAGAGAGCCCTCTTCTCCAGGGAGAACTGTGGTGCTGCTATTAGAAGGGAGAGCGTTGGGCAGAAACAACAGATGTCCCCCCCACAGGGCTGTCTCCTGTTATTGTTGTAGTTGTCATTGGCAACATCTACTGATATCTCCAGGCACCTGGTCTCTCTGCCCTGCTGTAGGCCAAGAGTCTGCTTGGGCTGGTGTCACAACTGTTTTTTGAGGAGTTGTCTCAGAAGTGTATTGCTACAAAGCATCTTAGCAATCATCTATAAGCCCGCCAGTTGTCAGATGAGGAAACAGAGAGGTTAAGTGATTTGCTTGAAGTTGTACAGTATCATGATGATAATTCTGGAACCCAGGTTTTCTAGTCCTAGGTCACTGCTTTCTTCATTCTCTCCTGCTGTCTCTCTCAAGCCACCAAGCCCTTGGGAACCGCAGGCCCTCCAGGGTTTATTGAATGGCTGGCGATGGACCCCCTTTTCAGACTTTGGAGCCGGAGCAAACCTGGAAATCCTGCTGGTTAGAGTCAGACTTGGGTGGGGCACTGGGTGGCAGCCAGAGCAGAAGGCTTTGCAAGGACTCCTCTTGACCCGGGAAGGAGATGCAGGAGATTGGGAGGCATACTGTTTCCTTCTTTTCGCTGATCCAGTGCTAGAAAATCAGCTCACACAGAAGGAGAAGATGGAAAAAGAGACCCTGAAGTGGAGCATCTACCACCAGTACATCCAGGCAGCCGGAGGTACGGGCTGTCAGATGCTCCAGGCCAGGTCTATCCCTGAAGCTGGGTCAGACCGGAACGTGCAAGGTCATGTGAGGTAGAGAGACCCAAAGGGTCATGCCATTCATGAGTTTAACTTACATAATTCCAACCATACTCAACTATAATAACTCTACCACCATATTCAATGCCGGAAGTTATGTTTTCATGTGTACTCGGCATTTCAAAATCAAATATGGTAAGACATAGACATGTAAATTATTGTCGCTAAGGGAAAAGTATTACTATGGATTCCTAGAAATAGGCATGGTATGCTATGAAGGGGAAGCACCAGGGCTGGTCAGGAGGCAGAGGGGCGGTAAGAGAAAGCATGGCCCAGAGCCTTTATTAGGTTTTTTGTGGGAAGGAGAGGGTGAGGCAGCGTAGGTACACTGAGTAAGCTTAGGATTGGATGGTTCAAACAATTCTGGCAGGCTCTGGGCTATAGGGTTGGTCCTAGTTGTCTGGTACCTGGTTCTGGGGTGATTTAGGGCAGGGGGAATATTGGTTTGGTGTGTGAGAGTCTGCTAAAAGAGGTGATTGGGAGTGTGGGCTGTAGATTGGTTGGTTTGTATATCAAAGATGTGCTCACAAGGAGTCATTTGCTCTCTCTAGGAATTAGCTAACCTTGGGAGGAGCAGTCTTCAGGATTAAGACCCCAAATAACACAGCATTAGGAATATGGAAAATAAGAAAGTATTGTTAAAATATTTCCTTGAAATAAAGAGTGCTAACCATACTCTTTATTTCAGTGTTTTACAAACTGCAGGTCCTGGCCCACTAGTGGGTTGTGAAATCAATTGAGTGGATTATAAGTAGCAATGAGAATAGAAATGAGAATAGAGTAGAAAATATCTGCATGTATCACAAAAGTAACATTGGTGAAGCTTGCATTTTCGTATGTATTAAAATGCATTTCTGAAGGTGGACGGCAATAAAAAGTTTCAAAGCTACTGCTCTATTAAATGTTGTATGTTACCAAATTCACACACATAACTAAACAAATTCATGCCATTCATGGGTTTAACTTACATAATCCCAACCATACTCAACTATAGTAACTCTACCACCATAGTCAATGCCGGAAGTTATGTTTTCATGTGTACTTGGCATTTCAAAATCAAATATGGTAAGACATAGACATGTAAATTATTGTCACGAAGGGAAAAGTATTACTATGGGTCCCTAACTAAACTATACAGTGTTGTAAACACAAAACCAAGTATATGATACTGTGCTTTTTGAGTAATTTAATTTTTGACAGTATTTTGACTCCATGCCAACTTTTTATGCTTCATTGACTTTGGAACCTAACCCTGGGTAAGGTGTATCTTCTCTCTACCTGTCTAGGGGAGGAAGAGGTAGGCTGCACATAGGACATCACCATCCTCACCCCTTCCACCGTGGGCATCCCTGCAGGACGTAACACAGAGGCTGACCAAAGCAGGGGAGCAGCAAATACTTGTGAAATGCATGAATGAATCAAGAAACCAATTGATCTGTATTCAGGAAGTACCTATTATGGACTAGGCTCTGTGCTGAGCTCTGGAGGCAAGGGGGTATAAAGTCACCTAAGAAACTACCCTGTAATCTAGTTGGAGAATTAGGACGTTGCATCCACCAGTAGCAAGAGAGATCTCTGGGACCAGGAATAATCTCAGATGTCTCAGATCAAAGAGAGGTGGCCCTTGAGTGGAGCTTAAGGAAGGGTAGAATTCAGTAAAAAGAATATGGGCATGGGACACAGACTGGAGAGGTGGATAGAGTGCCAGGGCAAGAGGCAGGTGCTAAAGGATGGCATGTACCCTTTGTTTTCTCATCCTTGGCTTCAGCACTCACCAGCTCTGTGACTTTGGGCAAGTTACTTCCTCTCTTGGAGACTCAGTAAATGGGGCTAGGAATTTCCAATTCAAAAATAATGCATATATTTAGTACTCTGCCTGGTGCATGGTACATAATAGTACCTATCAAGTGAAAGGAAGCTGTTGTTTTTATTTTGAACGTTGAACCCACAGGACCTGAATAAGGGGAACTAACTTCTCTAGAACACTGCTTATGCACCAGGCACTGGGCTGGGTGCCTGACACATGTTACCTCATACCATCTTCAGAGCAACCCCTCATATGAGGCTGGCAGGACTGCCATCACCATCTTATATGTAGGGGAGTGGAATGTCACTGACATTTGGTCCCTCTCCCAGGCTCTCATAGCTTGTAAGTAGTAGAGCCAGGATTTGAACCCAGGGCTTTCTAACCTTGTAGCCCAGCTCTTTCCAGTCCTCTAAGGTGTCTGAGGGAGATCCAAGTGCCTGGGATGGCTGTGCACCTTCTTCTGGCACCTGTGTGTCACCTTTCTCTCCCTCCCCAGGTTACCTGGTCTCTGCCATGGTTTTCTTCCTCCTGGTGGTGACGGCCTTCTTCAACAATGTTCAACTTGTGGTGGCTGAGCTATTGGCTGGAGCAGGGCTCAGGGGTGAGTGCCATGGTGGGGGTGGGGTGCATTTCTGTGGGCTTGGTTGGAGTGGGGGGCTTCTTATTCCTTGGGGCCCTGTGGGCACGGGTTAGGGAAGCCCATGGCAAGCCCAGTGCCTGCCCTTGTGGTGTTGATGAAAGGAGCTCTAGAGGGAAACTCTGGGAGCCAGAACTCTGGGGCTCCCTCCCGGTCTGGCCTCCTGTGTTCACAGAACACGTGGTCACCTATGCAGTCTCATAGGGACAAAACCAAGAGGTTTCTGTCCCCAAACAGCTCCCAAGATTGCTTTACAGTCTGCCTGGGTGACTTTCCTTTGGCAGCTCTCTTGCCTTCTTGCTCTGCGTTATTTAAAATAAGCTTCTGTACTCCCCTTTGGGGGGCTGGGAGGCCACGCCCAAGATGGACATGGCCAGACATTAGTTAGAGAAGGGAAAATAGGTTTTATCTGTCACTCCTGATGGCGGGGAAAGAGCTGAGCTCCAGTCTGGTTTGCACAGAGGTGATTTGGGCATTTTAAAGGGAGAATGATGGAGAAGGGAAAGCGGGGGCTCAGTTGCGTCAGAGAAGTGAAAAAGTACAAAAGGCTGGTGAGTGTCAGTGTGATTAGGCCAGCTGTGTCTGTAGCCAGCAAGCTGTCTATCCTCCCACAGAGACTGGGAGACAGAGGCTCTGTCCTTTCTGATGATTACATTTCAAAGGAATGGTTCTCAGGTCCTTAAGAGAGATGCTTCTGAGTTGCAGGAGATACATAGTCACAGCTGTGAGCCTTTCTTAGTAAGTGCTCTGAGGAAGGGAGATCAGGGGCCTGTCATCAGGTCTGGGCTGGAAGAAACAGTAAATTTTCCTGGCAGAGGCATTTTAATGAAGGTGGGGGGAGCTGGGATCCTCTGAGCGACACGCCTTTTCCTCTAGAAGCCATGCTAGAATCTGGTCAAGTCTTTTAGTGCAGGAGTTCGCACAGAGTTGTTCCGTGTTGAGGGTTCTGCGGCTCTCAGCCATTATGTGCCACGTTAACTCATTAACCTTCCCAGCTCATTCTGAGGTCGGTGTCACTGTTCGCATTTTATATTTGCAGAAACAGTGCTTAGAGAGGCTAAGGAGGCTGCCCTGAGATGTGAAGGTGCCTTGAACTCTGTGCTTCGAATCCAGGCCATGTTTTTCAAATGCTCTATTTGGTTAACTTTTGAGTCATTTGTCAGACACAGTTTGATCAGGAAAGCAGGAGCCACTTGAAATATTTAGAGCTTCCAAAGATTTAATACACAAATTAGAGGCTACACAGCCATTGGAAGGGCTGGAGGGGAGAGGGGAAGCAGGTTCCAGTGGTCTCAGAAGCAGGCAGCACTGAGGGAGCTGATCCTTGGAAGGGTGCCTGCAAACCACTGGCCGAACTCCATGTCCCACGCACCTGTCCACAGTTGCCACTAGCATGTGATGGCTTCTCCTCTTTGAACCTTTAGATTTCCTGTGAGTGTCTCTCCTTGGCAGAATCTAACCTCAGACCTCGCTCGCACGGAGTCTGGCAAACCGAGTTCCCGAGCTCTCCCCCGAATTGCAGTGGAGGGTGTGGAAGGGGGCAGAGGCGATGCTAGATGATCCTTTAGCACAGATTTCTAACACCACAGAGTGAAGGAATTTATCAACCATTTTCTACCCTGACAGAAGAAAAGAGGCCACATTAGACAGCAGGCTGCCTTGGGACAAAGAGGCATTGAGAGAGGGATGAATAGAAGTCCTAAAGGTTGTGGGGTTGAGTTTAGAGCAGTCAGGGTGGAGTGGGAGATAGAGTGGAGGCAAGAGCTAGAGGCAGGGAGACTGCTGTTGTAGTGGTCCAGGGGACAGAAAATGAGGGCTTAGTCCAGGGCGGGGCAGTGGGGAAGGAGAAGGGAAAAGCAACAGCGCTGAGCAGGGAGGTTGTAATGTATAGTTTCATCTTCTACCAGCTACTGAGTCTTAGGTAGCCCCAGGAAGAAGGATTTTTCTCCCTGTTGAATTTCACCCTGGACTCAGATGGTCTGACCCTCTAAAAAAGAAAACTCAGTTTTCCTCTATTCACACACAATGTTTCTGATATCCACTGTGCAGGTTTTTCCCAACATCAACCAGTTCTCCAACTCTCTGGACACTAGCTGGGTGTACTACAATTCAATTCAATTCTGACTCTACTTACCTGGAGTTAGCACAGACCCCACAGGTTAAGGGCTCAGTTCCACAAGACTGCTCCCATTTCAGGTGCCAATCACAAGTCTGACTTTCTGTACTTCTGATGAATCAGCTGTAAATTGGGGATTCCCATGACTGCCTCTTTGGGTGTGCTAATTTGCTAGAATGGCTCACAGAACTTAGGGAAATATTTTAACCAGTTTTTAAACTAAGGGATATAATAAAGGATACAGATGCACAGCCAGATGGAAGTGTACATAGGGTGGGGTCCAGAAGTGTCCAAAGTGTGGGAACTTCTGCCACATGGATGTGTTCACCAACCTGGAAGCTCTCCGAGCCCCGTGCCTTAGGGATTTTTATGGTGGCTTCAACAGGTAGGCATGATCGATTATTAACTCAATTTCCAGGCTCTCCCCACTTCCCAGAGGATGGGGGCGGAGCTGAAAGTTCCAAGCTTGGAGTCATGGCTTGGTCTTTCTGGTGACCAGCCCCAATCCTGAAGCTATTTAGGGGCCCCCAGCCACTAGTCATCCGATTAGCTACAAAAGACTCTCTTATTGCTCCAGAGACCCCAAAGGTCTTAGAAGCGCTTGTGTCAGGAACCAGAGTCAAAGGCCAAATACTACCACAAATGATGCTCTGAGCACCCCCATCACTTAGGAAATTGCAAGTGTTTTAGGAGCTCTGTGACAGGAATTGGGGACAAAGCCTAAGCATATTCCTTATCATACCACACCCCCTGTCCTTTCTTGAAGACCGATAGCAGTCAAGAGAGCAATAGGACCACTGCAGACCCAGGCGACGTATTGGACAATCCTCAGCTGCCCTTTTGCCAACTGGTGTACGGCCTCAGCGCCCTGTTTGCAGTCTGCATGGGCTTCTGCACCTCGGCGGCTTTCACCAAGGTCGTGAGGAAGGCACCCACAGCGTTGCACAACAAGCTCTTCAACAAGGTATGGACCTGGGCACTGGGCGTGGCCAAAGGCTGAGCCCTGACCTTGCTCAACTTTTTTTTTTTTAATTACTAGACTTTCTTTTTTTTTGGTCTACAGAAAAATTGAGCAGAAAGTACAGAGTTCTCTTTTATCCCTCACCACATCCTCAGTTTCTCCTATTATTAATATCTTGCTTTAATGGGGGACATCTGTTACAACTGATGAGTCAATATTGATATATTATCAACTAAAGTCCAGAGTTTACATTAAGGTTCACTCTTTGTGTTGTACATTCTATGGGTTTTGACAAATGTATACTGGCATGTGTCTACCATTACGTATCATACAGAATAGTTTCACTGCCCTAAAAATCCCCTTTGCGCCACCTATTCATCCCTCCCCCTCCCTTCCCCCAGACGCCTGACAACCACTGATCTTTTCTGCTGTCTCCATGGTTTGGAGAATGTAATGTCATATAGTTGTAAGTGTATACTGGGTCACTAGCTGGGTGGGAGCAGGCCAGAGAATGAGATAGGTGCATTGAAACTCTCCTACCAGTGGAGGCATGATTGTAAAAGTTTAGTGTCCCTTGCTGGAGGGTCACCTCTCAGCTACCAATGCTGGCCTCTGTTGGCTGAGCACTGTCACATAAAGGGTTATTTATAATTTCCTTAAGTTCCCTTTGAAGTGGGTATTTTAGCCTCATCTTACATATGAGAAAACTGAAATCCCACAAGTGTTATGGTTAGAATGTGTGTTGTGGTTAGAATACCAAATTGTCTATGGTATTTCACTACCTCTTGGAAATATTCTTTTTCTCTCTCACTTATCAAATATTACTATGTGCCAGACTCTGGGGTGGGCACTGGGTTTACAATGGTAAATGAACAATGCAAGTATGGTTTGGGTCATCATGGCCTTATAGTATAAGGAGGGAGAGGGACAAGAAAATAGGCTGTTGTAATATGGTGTGCAGAGTTACCCATGGGGTGGGGCACACAGGGCCATAAAGACATGATGCACCTAACCCCAGCTTGGTGGTGGTGGAAGGAAGGTGGGAGTCCAAGAAGGCTTCTTGGAGGAAGTGACCCCTATGCTAAGGCCTGAGGATGAATGGGATTTCGCCAGTTCAAGATTAAGAGGTGAGAAGAAGCAGAGCATTTCCAGGGAGCTGCGTGGAGTTCAGGAAGGCTGGAGCTCAGAGCTGTAGAGAGGGGGCTTCTCAGAGGGATCTCGGGAGGCAAGGAGGCTACCCATCAGTCCTTGTAGATTGAATGCAAATTGTGTTTTCATTTTAGGAGGGTGAGGCCAGGGCATTTCCCCACAACTCATATAAAACAACTGTCTTGGTGGAGCCAGAAGGCAGGAGAGGGGAAATTCTACCCAAGGCCCGGCACTCTTCACCACCTGGCCTGTGGTGGTGACACCAGCTAGCTGGTCTCTAAGTTTCTGACTCTGCATTCCCAGATTCTAGAAATATCTAATGCCCAGGCCTCAAAGAGATATTCTGTATTTTAATTTTAAGAAATGTTCAAGTTTTTTTCATTAGAAAATGCATTTCATATTTAAAACATTTTCCTTTTTCTCATCCTTTTATGGCTTTATTGATTTTAAATTTGCCTTTGTAGTTTTAAATAATCACAAGTAAAGGACAAATCTCTGAAAAAATTGGCTCAACTGCAAAATCAACAAACTGCAAAAACAAAAACAGAACCAGATTATTTTGATACTTAAGGAGGCAACCAGAGCCCCTGTGGCTGTGTCCCCACCATTTTCTTCTAATCCCTCGTGAGAGTGGGCTCTCACAGACCCCTTTCATGCCACAGCTGAGCTGAGTCCTGCTCCCAAGCCCTTCTCCCTGCACCCCGCTCCCCATGAGCGCTCAGCATCCTAGAGAGGGTGATTGTTTTAGTCTTTGATTTGTCACAGTGATTGTGACAATTCTTTTTGCTTTAGTTAGCTCATGTATTTAACAAAAGATTCTGGAGATAAAATTAAAGACAATTTAGAGGCAGGAAAAGAAAACAAGGAAGCTCACAGCCGGCCCCTCTGAAGTTTGCTGCTTCCCACTTTAGACAGCAAATGAACTATACTTGGTCAGCAGGATCCAGGTGTTTGCCATGAGGGCTGCTGTAAGTAAGGGACACTTCATGACTCAAATAATTATAATTTATTAATAGGCAAAATGTATTTTCTTCCTTTCTCCCTTCACCTTTCATTGCTTCCTTTAGTTTTGGCTTTATTAGATACTAATAACTTCTATTCATTTCTTTGTTTTGTGTTATGTCTTGAGAAATACATGGGGAAATGAAAGTGGTCAGTGGTCAGCAGGTCCGTGCCTTGACCTTTTAAGAAATGCCTCCAGTGAAGAGCGTGGCTGTGCTGGGGGTGAGGGAAGCCTTGGGAGGCCTTGTCCTGTCATGGTTTTGTCGTTAACTACTTGGGTGACCTTGAGCAAGTCACTAAGCTGCTCTCCCTTCTCTGGGCTTCAGTTTCCTCATGTGTAAAATGAGGAGGGTGAACTAGATGGTTTTCTTAGAACTTTTCTAATATGAAATGCTCTTTGATCTCCAAAGGAGCTCACATCCAGTGCTTTTAGAGGTCAGGTTGGGATGCCACCTTCAACAATGGGAAGTCATAGTTAAAATCTACCCAAGATTCCATCTTATGCAATTGTGGTGGAATGACTGCTACTAATTTTTGGTGATACTGAGTGGAATGGTCCCGTCTTTTCTATTGAGAAAAAAGTAAGAGTAAGAGTTGAAAAGAAATGTAAAAGTTAGTATTAATAGCAATACCAGGAGACAGGTATTGTTCTGAGGACTTTTAATGTATTATCGTTTCCTTCCTTTTTATTTATTTATTTTTTTGAACATCTTTATTGGAGTATAATTGTTTTACAGTGGTGGGTTAGTTTCTGCTTTATAACAAAGTGAATCAGCTATACATATACATATATCCCCATATCTCTTCCCTCTTGCGTCTCCCTCCCTCCCACCCTTTCCTTCCTTTTTACTGTTTGTTTTTTGTTTGTTTTTTTGTTTTTTCTTTTGCGGCACGCGGGCCTCTCACTGCCACGGCCCCTCCCACCACGGAGCACAGGCTCCAGACGCGCAGGCCCAGCGGCCATGGCCCACGGGCCCAGCCGCTGCACGGCTCGCGGGATCCTCACAGACTGGGGCACGAACCCGTGTCCCCTGCATCGGCAGGCGGACTCCCAACCACTGCACCACCAGGGAAGCCCTCCTTTTTAAAATAATAGTTTTATCAGGATATAATTCACATACCATGAAATTTACACTTTTAACTTGTATATTTTTAATATACAATAATATAATATATAATATACAATAATATACCCTTTTATTATTTTTTAAAATTTATTTTATTTTTGGCTGAGTTGGGTCTTCATTGCTTTCCCTAGTCATGGCGAGTGGGGGCCACTCTTTGTTGCGGTGTGTGGGCTTCTCGTTGCAGTGTCTTCTCTTGTTGCAGAGCATGGGCTCTAGGCACATGGGCTTCAGTAGTTGTGGCACGCAGGCTCAGTAGTTGTGGCTCACAGGCTCTAGAGTGAAGGCTCAGTAGTTGTGGTTCACAGGCTTAGTTGCCCCTCAGCATGTGAGATCTTCCCGGACCAGGGCTCGAACCCTAGCCCCCTGCATTGGCGGGCAGATTATTAACCACTGCACCACCAGGGAAGCCTGATAATATACCCTTTTAAATTGTATATTTTCGTATATTTGCAGAGTTGTGCAACCGTCATCACAGCTCTGAAGCACTGTTATCATCCCATTTTACAGATGAGGACACGGAAACTCAGAGGGGTTAAGTAACTTGCCCACAGTCCCATAGTAGTAGGTGGAAGAGCAGGGCAGCCCTGGAGTCCAGGCAAATTGACTCTGGAGCCCCTGCTTTTAACCACTGCTCTATGTTGCCTTCCCTGAATACCCTTCAGGCTGCATCCTGTACCTCTTCAGAGCCTGAGGGTAGCTGGCGTCTTCATCAAGCCCCAAGCAAGGCCTGCAGCCAGCCTCATGACCTGGGTTGCTTTTGTCCTTGCAGGTGTCCCGCTGCCCCATGTGTTTCTTTGACACCACCCCAGCAGGCCGACTCCTGAACTGCTTTGCAGGGGACTTGCATGAGCTGGACCAATTCTTGCCCACTGTGGCTGAACAGTCCCTGCTCCTGATCTTGGTGGTGACCACCCTCCTGATGATTGTCAGTGTGGTGTCTCCCTCTGTCCTGCTGATGGGAGTCGTAACACTCATTGTTTGCCTCGTTTATTTTATGTGAGTGGGTTCTTTTCGCTCGTGAATGAGGTTTGTGACTTGGGGTATGAGTCTAGGACCAACCTAGAATTGGAGGGTCCCAGAGGCAGATGGCCCAGGTCACTCACTCCCATTCTCGATGCAGAATGTTCAAGAGGGCCATCAATGCATTCAAGAGCCTGGAGAACTACAGTTCCCCTTTATTTTCCTACATCCTCACCACTCTGCACAGCCTGAGCTCCATCCATGTCTATGGAGAAACTGAAGATTCCATCAGCAAGTGAGTCCCTCTGCTGTCTGAGGGTGATGGGCACTCTGGGGGTGGTGGGGCACAGGAAGCCAGGAAACAGAGCATCTGGAAATAGGATCATCTTCAGAAGAATCAGAGAGAGCTCTGTTTTATCCCATTTGTTTCTCCGAGCCTCCAGAACCTCATCTGGAAGATGGTGCTTATAAGAATAAAAAATGTAAGTGATATGAAAAATGCTTGTCAACCTTAAAGATCTGTGGCTATGGGTTTCCGTGGTGGCGCAGTGGTTGAGAGTCCGCCTGCCGATGCAGGGGACATGGGTTCGTGCCCCGGTCCGGGAAGATCCCACATGCCGCGGAGTGGCTGGGCCCGTGAGCCATGGCCGCTGAGCCTGCACGTCCGGAGCCTGTGCTCTGCAACGGGAGAGGCCAAAACAGTGAGAGGCCCGAAAAGATCTGTGGCTATTATATACATATATCAATATAATTAATGGTAAGATGTGTTACTGTGTTAGCACTTACTACATTGGTTTTCTTTTTTCTTTCGCTTCCAAACAGGTATCTAAATATAATAAAATAATAAAGAACAAGGGCTCTCTAAATAACACAATTTTCTTCACTATTCACAGCCACAGATTTGCCTTCTAATGTTTGTTGCAACAAACAAACAAATCCTACGATTGTTGCTGAAGTTTAATTGTGTAACATAAACTTATCTACTTGTAAAGATCAGTCAAACACGGTCTGCGCTGAACTACAAGAAGCTTACCGTCTAATGGGAGACAGGAGACACAGACGTATGTTTTTGTAATAAGACAGTGTTGAATATGATAAGACAGCATAGGAGAGGAGCAGGTAAAATGCCCTGGGGGTTCAGAGGAGAAAACGACGACCCACATCTGGGGATCAGGGAAGGCTTTGGGGAAGAGGCAGCATCTGAGGTGGCCTTGAAGCCCGGGAAAATTGGGGCACGTGAGATGGTGTGTGCTCTGTTGGCTGAAATATTGGATAAGCCATGGTGCCAGCTCTCCCAGTGGCACTGGAGAGACCCAAGGACTGCGCAGACACTAGGACTAAGGGGATCCTGGAGTGACACATTCATTCAGTCAACACTGAGAACCTACCGGGATACAGCAGTAAACAAGGTGGAAAAGTACAAGGAAGGGATCACTCCCCTTCACTCACTCACAAATCTGGGCATGTATTCACTCTCATTGGCCCAGTTGTGGTAACTTGCCCACCCTGGGCCAATCATCAAGACCAGGGGGAGAGAACTGCTGATAGGCCTAAATCGGTCAGAGACCACTCCTAGATCTGGGATCAGGTGAACTCCATGGCTGAGAAAGGGGTAGGAAGGAATCCCCCCAATTTTCTTTGTTGGCTCTTTGATGAGAGTGGGGAGCTGGATGCTGGAGGAAGCAACCAGTGCCCGCCTCGGGAAACCCTGGGTTAGACAAACACATGTGGCTTTCAGGTTGTCCTTTCCTTCTCAGGTTTAAGAGGCTGACAGATACACAGAATAACTACTTGCTGATGTTTCTGTCTTCCATGCGATGGGTGGCACTGAAGCTGGAGCTCATGACCAACATGGTGACCTTGATGGTGGCCTTGCTCATGTTTTTTGGAGTTTCCTCTGCCCCCTACTCTACAAAGCCATGGCTATCAGCCTTGTCCTGCAGGTGAGAGAGGGACTCTCAGATGGCAGGTGGTGGCCAGTGGTCTGTGGTCAGACTCAGGGGTCCATGGGACTTTGATCACACCTTGGGTTTTGGCCATTTTGTGATCTTACGAACGAGGTGCTTGGCTTTCTGAATCCGCAGCTTTGTTCTGGTTCCTTTTCACCTTTGAACTGAGAAGTCTGTATTTAAAGGTGTTTAACGGAATCATAGAATATTGAGATTGAAGGGGAGCCCACAGACAACAGAGTCCAACCTTCCTATTGTGTAGATGGGGAAATTGAGGCTCAGAGAGGGGAAGGAGTTGTCTGAACGGACATAGCGTTAGAAGCAGAGCCAGGGCAAGACCTCTGACCTTTTGGTTTCCTGTCTGGTGTGTTTTCACTTTACTATCAATACCATGATTCAGTTGTCAAACTTTTCTGAGGTATCTGGGTGAGGGAGCTGCGGAAAATGTAGGTTTCCCAGTCCTCCCCTGGAGCAGGCCTCTCAGACTTCAAAGTGTATAGGCTTGAAACTGAGCACTCGGCCCAGCCTGCCAGGCTGATTCAGCCAGGCCCGTGGGGCTGACAAGAGGGAGCATAGCTGGAGGGATTCGGAGTCAAGTCCTTGCCGGGCGGGGTCTTGGAATCTAATTTTAAAAATGGGCTCTCAGGGGGACTCTGGTGTAGCAGTTGGCAGGCCTCATGGTCTGACTTCCTCCATGCCAGGCAGTGGGGCCAAGGTTCATGTCCAGAGTCCTGGGGAAGGGCTCTCCATGAAGGCCAGATGCTGGCTCAGGGAACCCTGGCCGTCCCCTCCCCCAGGGGTACTCATTAACTATCCTCTCTGGATGCTTTCTCTCTCACTGGGCTTAGGTCTCGTGTGCCCCACGCTGAGGCATCCTTTTGGGTGCCGAGGGGCTCCCGTGTGCTCCTTGTTGAGCCCTGTGGCAGACACATGTTTGCACACACATACGGTGCTGTGCCCACATGCCCATGCCTGTGTGCACACCCTTCCGAGGGCGCACGGGCCACGCAGGAGGCTGTGCAGTGTTCATGCCCACAGACAGCTGCCCCGTGCCATAACCAGGGTACTGGGGAGCTTGCACTGAGCCCGCGCCCTGCTGGGTACTTGCTGTGCTTTTTTCCATTGAACTCTCACCACCTTCCGTGAGATGCGGCCAAGCAGTTAAGAATGTGTGGTTTGGAACGTGCAGGTTCACACCAGGCTCTGTCCATTATCAGCTGTGTGACTTTGGGGAAGTGTGTTACCCTCCTTATGCCTGGGATTCCTCTTCTATAAAAGGGAGATAATAAAAGTTCTGAAATCATGGACTTGTGAAGAATGTATGTAAACTTGAGGGTTCATGCATGTTAAAAACCTTGGCCCAGAATAAGTGCTGGATAAATGTTTGCTGTTATTGTTCCCAGCTTACAGATAGGAAACTAGAGTTTCTGGAGTTAATTTGCCCATATTCCCACAGCTGCTGAGAGACAGATTTGTCCATGGTGGGGCACACTCTTCTCTCTCTCTCTCTCTCTCCCTCTCTCTGACACACGCATACATAAGCACACACTCGGCCACGCACAAACACATGCACACATGCCCCAGTGCAGAGTTGGCCCTGAGCCTTCCAGAACTCTGGGGAGAGGCCCCACACTGGAGTCCTGGGGGACGCAGAGTCACTAAGACCAGAGATGCCCCTGCCTGCTGCACCCTGTGCCCAGGTTGTCCAGTGCTGGTGCAGGAAGCGGGTGGAGGCTTAGCTCTCCCAGGAGCACCATGCATACAGGTGTCCACTCAAGGTCGACCAGTTGTCCCACCACAGGCCACCAAGGAGGAGCTCTGCCTGGGGGTGTGATGACATCAGAATGACCCCAGGTTCATCCTTTCTTCTTAACATCTGCTGCCCTGTTTGAGTGTCTCATCTCTATCCTGGGTAACAACCTCCTAGCCTCCCTGCCTCGCCCACCCCCGAGCCCCTTCCCATCCACCTTCTACACTCTCTCCAGAGTGATCTTTAATTCTAGTTTTCCTCATGTTACTGCCTTGGTTAGAACCTCTAGAGACTCCCTGTCTCCTTATGCACCAAACCTAAGCCACAGACCTACATTCCAGGCCCTCAAATCGGGTCTCAGACCCCACGTGCACTCTCTCCTCTGGTCAAACTGGTACTTTGACTTCTGCGCGCACTCTTGAGGAAATTCGGGCTTTGGGAGGCAGGTATCACACACCATGTTGCTTTGTAGCCCTAAGAGTTTCTTAGTAAATATTAGAGATGTTTCTGGTTGCAAGCCAAAGTAAGCCAAAGAACCAGTTCAAAATGGCCTTGACAATCTGGCAACTTATTATCCCATGTGACCGGAAGGCTGGGGTAGGGCTGTTCTCTGTTGGCTAATTTACTGGCCTAGCATGAACCCATGATCATTTGATCTTTCTGCTCTGGCATTCACGCCTGATTTTTGTCCTCAGGATTGTCTACTCAAGTTCACAAAATGGTTGCTGAAGCCCCAAGCAGCACATCCTCACCCAGAAACTGCCAAAGACTGGAGAGTAGATAATTTTTCCATGTGTCCCCTTGTAAGAACAAGGAGTAGCTTCCTGGAATGCTGGCATCTGAGTCTTCCTTGTGCTTTGTTGGCCAGAGCTGTGTCATGGCTCACTCCTAAACCAGTCATTGGCAAGAGGAGAGAGATTAACATGAGTGGTTTGGAGTAACCAAGCCTTCCTGGAATTCCAAGCTGTAGACACCTGAACGTAACAGAGGATGTGTTAGCAAGGAAGGAAGAGGGGAGCAGCTGTGGATAGGCAATCAACTGTGTCTGATATCCCTTCCCAGCTCAGTGTCATTTCAGGATAGTGACCCCTTCTCTGACTTATATAGGCTTTCCCTCCCTGGCCTCCCTGGTGCGTACGTGCCCTTTGCTTTAGCCGCAGTCAAATGGCCTGCAGGGTCCTGAATGTATGCTGCCACTGTACTACTGTCAAGACTTTGTCCCTCTGTTAGGAACACCTCTCTCCACCTGTGTTTACCTGGCTAAATCCCACCTCTCCTTAAAAATGTAGCTCCAGTGCCAACTCCTCCAGGAAGCCTTCCCTGTGGCCCTTGTCTGGTGACTGTCCCCTGGCCACGACGGTGCTGTGGGCTGACTCTGTCGTGCTGCCTTCTCTGCTGACCTATCTCCCCATCCAACTGGGCACTCCTCGAGGGCAGAAACTGTGTCTGTTGCACTTTAAGCATGGAGTCTGGCCCAACACCTCCATGAGAGTTTGTTGACTGACTGTATAACGGAGTTGTTGCCCAGCACCTTCTGCATGGCCGGGGGGGTACAGAGCATAAAGACTGGGCCCCCATCCCAGCTCTGCCTTCGGCTTCCAGGTGATTCTCTGTGTACCATTTCTTCTATTTGGACCTCCATTTCCTCATCTATAGTGCCTCCAATTCCCAAGAATCCCTGAGATACCTCTTAACCTGGGTTTCCCTGAAGGCAGAGCCTGAGACAAGGACTCAGATTCAGGTAGACTATTTGTGAGAGGTTCCTTGGAAAGACGACCAAGGGAACAGGAGCACGAGACAGGGAAGGAGGAACTGCACCATGAGAGTGTGTCATTGAGGTCACTGTCTAGGTCTTCAGCACTCAACTCCCAGGATTGTCCCCCAAAGGCTGAGAGACAGGAGACTTCATCTGCTGGTTCTTTTCCCTGTTAGTTGAGGGTTGCTCCCAAGGGCCATAACTCCTGTGTTTCTGGGCTGCACATGGGCTGAGTGGGCTCCTGTGGTGTGGATGAACGTTTTGAATGGAAAGCAGAGGGTTCCTGAGGTGGAACGGGGTTGGTAGGGTTGCTCGCCTACAACTGCCCACCACAGCTTCAGTGAAACTTAGGAGTAGCCTCGGGGGGGCGCCAGAGGTACCTGCTCCATCCCTACAAGGGAAGTTGCCTTGGTTTGAAGAGTTGCTCGGGAGGAATGGCAACTCCCAGTCTTCAGGAATGGAGAGAGCCTGAGCTCACCCCCACAGCCTGCTAGCCTGATGCTTCTCCTTCGTTCCAGCTGGTGTCCAACTTCCAGGCCTGTATCCGGATTAGTTCAGAGACAGAGGCGTACTTTACAGCTGTGGAGAGGATGCTGCAGTACATGAAGGTGGGACACAGGTCTGGGCTTTATGCAGGGAGATCTAGAAGGCTCACATCCAGCCTGGGGCTCAGCTCCTGTGGCCTCTGCAAGCCCCAACACCTCAGGGGCCCTGAGATTTTCCCAGGAGGCAGCTGGGTTCCTGGTCCTTCCTCCCCATCTCCCCTGGAACTGTCCATATCATCTCTCAGAAGCTCTTCCACACCCCTTGGCTCATTTTGACCACATCCCTCATGGCATTCTTAGATGTAGAGGGAATGATCTGCCCTTTTTAGAAGTGAGGGGTTTGCACAAATATAATGATACTAATGATGACAATAATGATTGTTATTAATATTGCTTCTATTTATGTCCTAGTATTTAAGAGCCCAGATTTTGGAGCCAGATCACCTGGGCTCAGGTCTAAGCTTTGCCGCGTGAGTCAGCTGTGTACCCTTGTGAATTACTCAGCCTTTCTGCTCCCCGTCTCTGAAATGGGACAGATCACAGTATCTACTTCATTGGGTTATTACAAAGATTAAATAACATCACATGCAAATCACTTAGCATAGTGCCTGACCCATAGTAAAGGTTCACTATAATGATATGTAGATTATTTCATGGAATCACAAAACAACTTAAGGAGGTTGACTGAATTATTACCCCCAACATCCAGAGGAGGAGACTTTCCTCCCAATACACCCACCGTGCTCGATGCAGAGCTGTGGGCTTGGAGCCAGGCAGCCCTGGGTTTGAGTCTGCGGTCGTCCACTCACCAGCTGTGGGGTGTTAGCATGTCATCTGACCTGTTTGAGCCTCTATTTCCTCACCTGTGGAATCATCCAAAATTGCCTACCCCCTAGGATAGGGATCGAGAGAGATTAAGTCTGCATGAGGGCTCTGAGCTATAAGACATGCCCCACAGGGGTGAGTTAGCTCTGCTGTCCTTATCATCGTTATTCTGGATTCTGTTTCTTTAGAGTCTCATACAATAAATTAGAGAGAGTTTTCTATGTTAATAACAGGGGGACTAGCTATATGGTTTCTCACTCTTTAGGGATAAAATCATGTGCATTTCAGGTGATTGGGGGTGGGATGTTCCTCTTGGGGTGTCCTCTGATCACATGGTGGTGGCTTGACCCTGGTTCAGGGCAGGCTGGGGTGCATCACACACCCCACAGCTAGAGACCAGTGGGTCAGCAGGGGATGGGCAGAGATGGAGGATAACTACTGATTTCTTTTTCTTTCTTTAAAAATGAGATGTGTGTCTCTGAAGCTCCTTTACACATAGAAGGCACAAACTGTCCCCATGGGTGGCTGCAGCATGGGGAAATCACATTCCAGGATTATCAGATGAAATACAGAGACAACACGCCTATTGTCCTCTACAGCCTCAACCTGACGATTCATGGCCAGGAAGTGGTGGGCATCGTGGGAAGGATGGGCTCTGGTGAGCTGAGTGCCTGGGGTACCCCCGTCTTCATTGTTGGCCTTTGGGTGTCAGACCTGTTTTCGGACTTGTGCTTACTCAGTGACCCCAAAGATATTTATTGGGCCCTCACTTTGTGTTGGGAGAACAAAACCCAAAGTCTCTGCTGTCATGGGATTCCAGTGGAGGGGACAGACGTTAATGGTCATCAAATAAGGAAATGAGGGAGGTGACTGACTTGGTGGTGAAGGCCGTGGGGATGGAGAGGGGTGTGTTACGGAATAACGGGGTTGGTGGGCCCTTGAGCTACAGTGGTCTGAGCTCTGAGGCCAACGTCTGCGGGGAGACAGGAAGGGTGAACAGGGTGCAGGAACGAGCGCTTCCAGCAGGGGGCGTGCAGGGCTCCGGCTCCTCTAGTCCTCCTCCCCTCCCCCTCTAGACCTCTCTAGTCAGCCTCCTCCTTCGCCACCTGTCTCTCCCCACTTCCTTTCTTCTGGTTGACTTCTTTCCTCTCTTCCTCTCCTATCACTTTTGGGAGGTCTGACCCTAGGGTCATCCCGTCCCACATTCTGCGTTGTTCAAAGACAGCGCTCAGACCCCAACCTTGTGTTCCCGGGGCTGCCTCTCCAGGTAAGCCCCCAGGATGACTGGAGCCTTGTGGGTCTCTGCCTCCTCAGGCCCCTGCAGGCCTTGCACTACTGCAAGGTGAAGAGTTCCCAGCTATATTCTTTCGTGTGTTCTTCCCTTTCTACTTCTTGCCCACAGTTGGGCTGAGAGGACTGGATCTGACATAGAGAAGCTCTCAGTAGAGATGGTCCAATTGACTGTATTCATCCAGTAGGTATTTACTGAGCACCTACTATATGCCACGCATGGAAACACAAAGGTGAACAAGACACATGGCTGCCCCTCACACTGACCTTATCTTTGAGAGCAGAGGTTGAAAACTCAAATGCTTTTAGGGCCCAGCAAGTAACAAAGATGCATGCAGTGGGCCTGGGGTGTGATGAAAGGAGGGTGGGGAGGGCAGCGCACTGAACTTGAAGGCTGTTCTCTCTCAAGGAAGCAGCTACACTTGGCTCCAGCTGCCTATTGCCCCGGGAGATATGGGACCAGTGTTGCCAGTTCTACTGACTTTCAAGAGAAGCATGCAGTTTGAATTTTTGTATATTGGGCCTTTGGATTTTTTTTAAATGCTGGCAAGGAATTTGAAAAACAACAATAACGTTGTGTGTGTGAAACAAAACATATGTGTGGGCTGGATTTATCCAGGGGCTCCATTTGTGCCTTCTGGTTGAGGCAGTAACAAGCTGCTCGTGGTTTTGGGCACCCCTTGGAGCGGAGACTCCAGGCCTCTTCTGCCCTCTCAGCGCTTATGATGACGAGGAACAGGCCACGGTGGGGGTGGGTCAGGGCTGGATGCCAGGTCAGACCTGTGCTACCCCTCCTGCAGACTCAGGAGACGGAACCCCACAGGCTCCATCTCCTTGTTCTTGCCCCACAGGGAAGTCCTCCCTGGGGGTGGCTCTCTTCCGCCTGGGGGTGGCTCTCTTCCGCCTGGGGGTGGCTCTCTTCCACGGGCCGCATCCTCATCGATGGCGTGGACATCTGCAGCCTCAGCCTGGAGCACCTGCTGTCCAAGTTCTCGGTTATCCCTCAAGATCCTGTCCTGCTGTCGGGGACCATCAGGTGAGTGCTGGGCCGAGGCCAGCCTCTCCGGGGCTGGGCTGCCTCTGGTCAGCTGTGGCCAGAGCCTCAATTTCTGGGCCTCCGCTCTCTCCTTGCACACAGGGCCTCTCCTGCCCACCTGACCCCCCTCTCCGAGATGTTCCTGAGGATTGAATGCGGCCCAGATATACACAAGAGCACTTTGTGAATCATGATGTCCTAAACAAAAGCCAGGCATTTTTTATTTTTAAAAAATCTGATGGGATTGGTCAGATTTCAGGTCACTATTAGCATTTGCCCTGTGGCTCACCACATCCTTCCACGTATGGATGTGGTTCATCCTCTTCTCTCATCCACTGGGTAAGGCCGACCGGGGCGTTCAGGCTGGATGTTACGATGCACTTTGCAATCCAGGCAGTCCCGTCAGTGAAGCAGGCAGAACTGGGTCCCTTAGCCTCCCCTCCATACTTTCTATTTCCTTGGAAGTCAACTCGGGGAATAAGCTTCATCCAGATTAGTGCTGCTGCTTGGTGCTCGCTAACTTGTTCCAACCCAAGGCATGGAGACTGAGGAAGAATGAGGCATTAAAAATGAAGCTGAGGGCTTCCCTGGTGGCACAGTGGTTGAGAGTCCGCCTGCCGATGCAGGGGACACGGGTTCGTGCCCCGGTCCAGGAAGATCCCACATGCCGCGGAACGGCTGGGCCTGTGAGCCATGGCCGCAGAGCCTGCGCGTCCGGAGCCTGTGCCCCACAACGGGAGAGGCCACAGCAGTGAGAGGCCCGCGTACCGCAAAAAAAAAAAAAAAAAAGAGAAGCTGGACCCCACGTTCCAGGGATATTTAAGTGGCATTCTTAGAGGCAAGAGGATAACTTACCCCAGAGCTCTGATCATCTGTTTATTTATTTTCTCGTTGTTCATTGATTCCTTCATCCTTTTACCCACTTAATTTGCCTTTTCTGAGCCTCTGCCAGGTCCAGATATTGTGCTAGGGACTGGGGACACTTTGATGAATGATTACTGCCCGTGCTCCCCCCAGAAGTTCACAGTATAGTTGGGGGTGGGGACGTTGTAGAGATGTAAGACCCGTCAAATTATAATACAAGGAGGTAATTGCTAGATCAGAGATATGAACTAAGTGCTAAGGGAGCCCACAAGTAGGACAAATAACTCTGCCTGGGGGAATCCAGAAAGTCTTCTTAGAGGAGGGGGGTGGGCATTTGAGTAGGGTCCTGAAGGATAAGTAGGAGCTTGCCTGGCAGTAAAAGGGGAGAAAGTCTTTCCAGGGAGAGTGCATAATATGTGCACAGACAGAGAATTTTGTAATGATTGTGTTGTTTTAGAGGAGTGAGATAACATTTAATGATAGATTACTGTGTTAAGGTGGAACTTGGCCAAATCTATGGTGCCAACGTATAGGAGAAGTAAAAGTAGGAATTAACATTTATTGAGCATCTATTTGTGCCAGCCCCATGCTTTAATATTCTGTGTCATTTAACTGTCACAGCAATCCTATGAAGTAGGCGCTGTTATTAACCCCTGTTTATAAGGGAAGAAACTGAACTTAGAGAGGAAAAGTGAAGGAGACACACACATAAATGGTAAAGATGAGATATAACCACAGGTAGTCCAACCCCTTAACCAGCGATGGCCTCCCCCTTGCATCAGGAAGAGTGGACTGGAGTACAGGAGACCTGGGTTCTCTGCCCTTTAAGGTTCCATTTATCTCTGAGTATCTTTGATCCCAGCCTGTCTCTCAGACTGACTTGTGGTGTGACCTTGAACAAGTCACTTAACACTGATAAGCCATAATTTTCTCATCAATACAAGGGGTATATCCGTCTCATGGGGAAGAGTATGTCAATGAGCCCGTCTGTGAAAATGCTTTGGAAACTATCAAATATCACGCAAATAGGGCATTTTACCTTCTGCTTCTTTAATGCAATCTAGCTCTACACGCAAAATGTATGTGGCTGCCAGAACTGGGGAAAGATAAAGCAGAGGTTAAGAGCGGGTTTCAATCGGGACTCAGTGGTTGCGTAACAGGGAAGGGTTTGTAATGTTTCCTATGCCAAATGCCAGTGCAAACCTTAATAGGTATAAAGTCCAGTTAAATCCCAATCTGATGTCAGTCGCCTGGATGATCAGTTAGGATTCTTTCACTGCAAGAGACAGAAAAAATGACCTTATACTTACTAGAATGGCTATAATAAGAAAAGAAAAAGGAACATAACAAGTGTTGGTGTGAATGTTGAGAAATTGGAACCCTCATGAACTATTGGTGGGAATGTAAAATGGCATGGGCACTGTGGAAAACAATTTGGCAGTTCTTCAAAAAGTTAAATATAGAATTATCATATGATCCACCAACTCTTGTTCTAGGTATATACCTAACAGCGTTGAACACAGGGCTTGTACAGATATTCGTATACCCGTGTTTATGGCATTATGCACAATAGTCAAAAGGTAGAAACAACCCAAATGTCCATCAGCAGATGAATGGATAAACAAAATGTGATATATACACACAATGGAATATCATTCAGCCATAAACAGGAGTGAAAATTTCATATATGCTACAACATGGATAGACCTTGAAAACATTATGCTAGGTGAAATAAGCCGGACATAGAAGGACAAATATTGTATATTTCCATTTAAATGAGGTACCAGGAATAGGCAAATTCATAGAAACAGAAAGTAGAAAAGAGGTGACCAGGGGCTGAGGGAGCGGGGAAGAAGGAGACTGATTAATGGGCAGAGTTTTTATTGGTGATGATGGGTTTTAGTGGATTGTTCCACGACATTGTGAATGTACTGAACACCACTGAAGTGTACACTTACAAATGGTTAAAATGATAAGTATTATGTTATGTATATGCTGACACACACACACACACACACACACACACACACACACACACTCCAGGTGGCTTAAGCTAAAAGGGCCTCTTTTGGCTCACGATACTGGGAAGGCCAAGGCTGATTCAAGGGCCCAGGGTCCCGCTCACTCTGCCTTGGCTTCATTCTTGGGCTCCCATGAGGGCCCTGGGGGGGCGCCATGTGTCCCACTCCCAAGACAAGATGGTTGCAGCCTCTCTTGCTCAGTTAGTGAGAAAGAACAAGCCCCCTTCCTGGTGATTGTTGTCAAAATCCTGAGATACACTCTGATTGGTTCCCTTCCCACCCCTAGCCAATCACTGTGGCCAGGGAGTACCGTGTGCTTGTTTGCTTTTAACTGAGTCCTTGCTCCACCCTGGTGCTGGTGGTGAAGCTCCAACTGGACCACATGGGCTTGATGGCTGGGGAAGAGGTGGCCCCCAAACAAGACTTGGGGGCTGCTGTCTGAAGAAGGAAGGGGTACTGGGAAGGCACAAGAAAGACCATTCTTCGGAGTTCAATGTGCTTCTCTGGACCCGGTAATCCAGCTCTAACCATCCTTGGTCACTTGCTGTGTGGGGGGCAGACCACTCAATGGTCAAGGGTGCTTCTTGAACACTTCTCTCCCTCTCCTGAGGCAGGTTCAACCTGGACCCTTTTGACCACCGCACAGATGAGCAGATCTGGGATGCCTTGGAGAGGACGTCCTTGAGCGAGATGGTGAGTAGCGGCAAGTCTGAATTCTTGGTGTTAGCCTGATGGTCCTCTGGGCTCCGCTCATTCTGCGTGGATTAAATCATCTCACGGGAGGAGATGGTTTGGGATCCCTAGATAAAGCATAGAGGTTGATGACACCAGCAGTAAGCCAGGTATGTTCCAGCTCAGAGGGCATAGCAAGGGCAAGGTGGGTACGGCTTTGTCCTTCCGATGCTTACATTCAGGAGAGACGCTTTCAGACAGAGGCAAGTGCTGTGTAGGTTGTGTTGAGACCTGCAGACTGCAGCGAGTGGCCAGGCAGGGCCTCTGTAAAGATGCACATTTAACTGAGACCAAATACTGAGGGGGCAGCTGGGCACCAATCTTTGAGGGAACATTCCAGGCACAGGAACTAGCAGATGCAAAGACCCTGAGAGGGGAGGGAGACAGGCACAGTTGAGGAAGAGAAAGGCCAGTGGCTGGAGTGTAGAGACAGACAGACGGGGGTTTGGGGGAGTGTCAGAATGTGACAGGAAAGGTACGAGGAGATTGCTCAGGGCTCAGCCCACAGTGGTGCATGGGAATCTTCCCCAATATCACAGATCTCAAAGTTGCCGCAAGGCCTGCAGGCAGAAGTTGTGGAAAATGGCTCGAACTTCTCGGTGGGGTAGTGGCAGCTACTCTGCATCACCCGGGCCCTCCTCCGCAGCTCCAAGGTGAGAGCTGGCAAGGCGTGAGGGGTCCAGGGGATGCCTGGCATGGGAAACACACTGGCTCTTTCTCCCTCGGGCACATGGGACTCTGGGTGCCATGCTGGGTTCCGTCCACAAATCTGAGAAGGGTTTGCTGTGTCACTTTCTGCCATTCCATGCACACCTGCCTGGGGAGGGGGGAGCTTCCCCACCTGGGCCTCTGGATCCTGGCATCCCGACTGCCACAGCCAAGCCCCAACGCGCTTCTCCTACACGAAGCCACAAGGCTAGAAACGTATTCACTCAAAACTGCCCACTGTACTTTCCTTTTAAAACTTGGATGCAGGATACTCCCTCATCTTTATTAGAATTGAGAATCAGATGACAGCTGTTCTGGGGCAAAATGATATATATATTTAAAGTTTCATCTGACAGTGTTTCTTAAGGTTTCCCAAATATTTCACCTGTAATTTCAGGTACTACAGGGGCTAGTTAGGAGCCAACTTTCCCTGACAAGTGGGGTGATACGCACACACATACATACACACACTTCACACGCACACGTATGTACATACTTGCACACGTATACACATGCACATGCAACACACACATGGTCAATTAATGAGCAATGCAAAAAATGTTGTTGCGGACTCTCAGAGCTGTGGGGAAGAGCAGGCAAAGCTCAACAGGGCCAGAAGCAGGGAGAAAGTTTCAGAGGAGGGAGGACTTGCCCCCTCTTGCTAAGACAGAGGGGTGACAGGACTTGCGGTATGTATGTAGCACTTTCTTCACCTCTCGGTTCCGTATTTCACAGTTACTTAGCCACTTGGCTTGAAAACTGCTTTCTCTATATAGTTTCCCAAATTTGAGTCATCACTTAATGGTTTTTGTCATATCTGCGTACCACCTACCCTATGATTTACTCGTGATGACTTCTTTTAAAAAACGGCCTCATCTCATACGGGAGCATTTGTAAAATCACACTTTCTGTGCCAGTTAGATTTTTCTAATGCATATTGTTAACGAAAGAAATACAAAAATGTTAAAGTAAAAAGTACCTTTATCCATATACTGGCTACACCATTTCCTGTGCCACCCAGAGTGTGTGCCTGGCCGCCCCCCACTTTGGGGAACATTGCTCTACGTTAATTCAGACAGACAGGAAGCTGGTTCATAAAACAAGAAGTTGCCACTGGCACATTTTCATTTTTAAGAACTTAATTTTCTGGTCACTAAAAAATAGTTAGCTCTTGGTTGAAACAACATTCTCTTCATAATGTGATGATAACTTAGAACTCAAAGTCCGTTCTTTTTTTTTTTTTTTTTTTTTGTGGTATGCGGGCCTCTCACTGTTGTGGCCTCTCCCGTTGCGGAGCACAGGCTCCGGACGTGCAGGCCCAACCGCTCCGCGGCATGTGGGATCTTCCCGGACCAGGGCACGCACCCGTGTCCCCTGCATGGGCAGGCGGACTCTCAACCACTGCGCCACCAGGGAAGCCCTCAAAGTGGGTTTTGAACCTAGTCCAAAGATCTCATTTTCCAGCTAAGGTACTTGGTGAACTAGTGGTAGACCCAGGACTAGACCCAGGTCTCGGCCAGAGGAGGCTGCCTTCACCCCCGTTTCGTACCATCACATCATCCTTATTGATGAGGCCCCAGCCTCCACTGACTTGGAGACGGACACCCTGATCCAGCGCACAACCCGTGAAGGCATCCGGGGCTGCACAGCGCTGACTATCGCACACCGCGTCACCACCATCCTCAACTGTGACCGCATCCTCGTCATGAGCAACGGGAAGGTGAGGGGACACCCCTGGGGCCACTGGGAGGATGGCGCCCAGGCCGGTGCCACAAGAGGCCTTCAGGTCCCTCAGGACCAAGCTCAGCTGTGCCCCCGCCCCCTCCCCTCCTCTCTCCGCCTCCCAGGTGGTGGAGTTTGACAGGCCTGAGGTCCTGCAGAAGAAGCCCGGGTCCATGTCCGCAGCCCTGCTGGCAACAGCCAGTTCTTCGCTGAGCTCAGGAGAAGGGAGACCGCAGTGAAGGCTGGTAGCCGAACCCATCACGGTGCACGGGAGTTGCCTGGGAGGCTGCAGCCTGCGACCTCCTTGGCAGAGACAGCTGCTTCTCTGGAAAGCAGGGCTGGAACATGCTTGGGGTGCTGGTGATGGGAGGGAAAAGGACACTGAGGAAGCAAAGCCTAGAATAGGGTACCTTGTGGCTCCCCAAACCTGAGAACCCCTGCACCACTGAAGACCGTGGGGTCAAATGACCATGTGTCTCTTTTTAAGTGATACATTGAGGAATCTCGTAATAATGGTAAAGCTTATTAATAATAGTTTCCTGATCGGTGTTAAAAGTTTTGCAAATGATATACTGACGTTGTAAAAAAAATGAAAGAAAAAGTCACATTCTCAGTTCTGCTTTCTCTGTTAGCTGGTACTCATTCAGCTACAGGGAACAGAAACGCTCTTAAGTTTTCTGGTAAAAGGGACTTTATTAGCTCATGTAATGGAAAGTTCCAGAAAAAGTTCTGGGTTGAGTGCCAGTATCAAAATGATGTCTGCCTTGCAGACTCTGCCTTTCTTCTCTCAGCTCTACTTTTCTTTGCTTGGCTTCACTCTCTAGGCTTCTCTCCTCATGGTGACAGTATGGCTGCCAGCAGGTCTAGGCTCACGTCCCACCAGCTCAGTACTCCCGATCTTCTTTCTCCGGGGATTCCAGCAGAAGGTCCAGGGCTAAATCTCACTGGGCCAACTTGGGTCATGTACTAATCCCTGAACCAGTCACGTGCTAGGCTGCTGGAATACAGTGATGGGCCAGGTCTGAGTCACACGCTCACACCTGGGCCTGGGGATGGAGTCAGCTGCCCTGAATGAATCACATAGACAGAGAATGGAGGAGGTTGTTTCCCCAAAATAAAATTGGGGTGTTCTTACTACGGTAAGGGAGAATGGAAATGGATGCTGGACAGGCCCAAAACAGTAGCTGTCTACCATATGTTTGTTTACTAACTGGAGCATAGATGGGTGAAATAAAGAGTTAATTTATAACATGTGCCAACTGGAAATAAGATTATTTGTCGCCCCTCCTGGTTATAGATATATATAAATAGAAAAGGTAATTATTTTCAATTTACTTCTAGAGAGGCCTCATTGTTCGGGGGGAGTATATTTCAAAGCACTTTCCTTTTGTCTTCAGATTAGTGTCCGATTTCGCCATAAGAAAAATCAATTCCATAAACAAGTATTTCTGTTGCACTGGGGTGGGTGCTGGGGATCTAACGCCATGAGGTTCCTGCCCTCATATAATTTGCCCTCCAGAGAGTAAGTAGTAAACAAGTAAACAGGAGGTTCCAGAACCAAGTGACAGGAGGCAAGGACAGGGTGCAGGAGATGGTGGCAGTCAGAGCAGGCTTCCTGGTGGAAGCGAGGTTGTGGTTTACTGAGACCTGAAAAATGAACAAACATTTGCTCAGATGAACGGGTTTAGGGCAAGGAGGACTGTCCCAGGCAGAGAGGACAGCAAACAAACCCCTGTGGGAATGAACTACCACAGGGCTGATGCAATCACTGGACCTGGAGCTAGTGACACGTGTGCATCACCTCTGTGCCCTTCCTGGTTCTTAGGCAGCACCCGCTTCTCTTCCCAGGGTGTTTCCCGGCTAAATGTCTTCCTTCTCTCTTAGGAATCCTTTTGTTTGGTTGATCCCCTCCCCCTTTGTCCTCGCATTTTCCTTCTTGGGCCATGAAGAGGGGCCCCTCCTGCTCCCAGCCTGGCTCAACTCTGCAGGCTTGCAGAGCCGCTCATCGGCAAGTTGAAGGTCACGCTACACTCCCTGCCCTGCCCCCTCCCAGAGCTGCCTTAGCGGCAGATGCCTGAGTCCTGTGTGAGAAAGTGGTCTGCACGCTCGGTGACCGATCCTTGACTCCAGTGTCTTTCCTTAGGCCTAAGTTAGCTGCCTGTTTTCCTTCAGTGGACCAGCAGATGGCAGGCTCTTCCCAAAAATGTGGGGATGGCCTGCCGGCTCCAGATCTATTGGGTTGGCCAGAAAGTTCGTCCGGGGTTTTCAGTAAGTTAGTTGGCGTTTTTCCAGTAAGGTGTGATGGAACGACCGAACGAACTTTTTGGCCAACCCAGGAGATCCACTGAGAATCCCTTAGAGCAGGGGGTCCCCGCCCCCCGGGGCCGGGGACCGGTACCGGCCCATGGCCTGTAAGGCACTGGGCCGCACGGCAGGAGGTGAGCAGGGGAACCAGCAAGAAGCTTCATCTGCCGCCCCCCATCGCTGGCATTAACGCCTGAACCGTCTCCCTGCCCCCCGCACCCCCCCTGCCCCGTCCAGGGAAAAATTGTCTTCCACGAAACTGGTCCCTGGTGCCAAAAAGGTCGGAAACCACTGCCTTAGAGGACAAGAACTAGAGCCCATTTCCACTCGGGCTTCAGGGCCTCATCCCACCTTCCCCCCCAGCAGCCTCCCTTGGGGTGGGGGGAGGGAGTTCTCAGTCTTGGCAGCATGCTGGAGTCTCCCACAGTGTTTAAAACACCCTGATTGATGTCCACTCCTAGGTGCTTTGATTTCGTTGGTTTGGGGTAGAGACCATTGGGATTTTTAAAGCTGTAGGTGGATCTATTGTGCAGCAAAACTTGAGAACCATTGGCTCCAAGCAGCAATAAGGTAGAATTATTTGAAAAATCGTATATCGGGTTTTTTCAACAGTATTGGAAATATTTTATTCCTTAAGTTGAGTGATGACTATATGAGTTTGGTTTCTTTAATTCTTTTTTTTTTTTTTTTTGCGGTACGCGGGCCTCTCACTGCTGTGGCCTCTCCCGTTGCGGAGCACAGGCTCCGGATGCGCAGGCTCAGCGGCCATGGCTCACGGGACCAGCCGCTCCGCGGCATGTGGGATCCTCCCGGACCGGGGCACAAACCCGTGTCCCCTGCATCGGCAGGCGGACTCTCAACCACTGCGCCACCAGGGAAGCCCTTCTTTAATTCTTTATATATTTGTGGGCATCTGAACTATGTTATAATAAAATTTTTAAAAATTGATATTTGATATTTCAAAAATAACATAAAAATAATTGTAATGAGAGAATGTAGCTCTACTTCCGTATACTTACTTAATGATTTGCTATTACTCGTATTTTCAATTACATCCCTGTGGGGCTGGGGGAGTATTTTTAGTGTCCAGGGGTTCTAAAGGCTCCATCTGTCCTCAGGGCCTAGCCCCCCTCCTGGTTGAGTGCTGTGGGCAGACTTCAACACAAGCTATGTGATGCCGTGCAGTGACATCAGGCAGACGCAGACGTACAGATCAAAGGAGACAGTCGTCCTGCTGGCCCTGGCCCTGGCCTGCCCTCTGTCTCCAGCTCTGGACGCTGTTTTAAGAGAAACACTATTAAATGGAGGCTCTTCAAAGGATGACCACTAGGGGTCCTGAGCCATAGTGTGAGAGGGACCAGGAAGGAAGAGGCAGTCTTCACTTTCCTGCAGGGCTTCTTCTAGAAGCAGCTCCAGAGGGCAGCCCCAGGCCAAGGGGCATGAACATTGTTGCATCAGAAATGTCTGGCTAGGGAGCTCCCCCTGGTCGGAAGCCTTTTCTGACTTGGACAGCTCTCCCCGTGTAGGGCGAGGGGCACTGTTGATATCCCCAGGCTAGGAGAGGGTTTCCGCAAGACTGAGTGCCGGCAGGGATTCTTTATGCCTGGGAAATCGGACTAGATAACTTCTAGGGGGTATATGACTCTGGGATGCCATGGTGAACGTAATAATGCCAATGGCAGGGGTTCTTAAGCTTGAATGAGCATCAGAATTGCCTGCAGGGCTAAACACAGCTTGCCAGGTCCCCTACCCCCCAATACCTTCTGATTCAGGAGGTCTGGGGTGGGCCTTGAGAATTTGCCTTTCTAACAAGTTCCCAGATGTTGCTGACGCTGGACCCAGCACCACACTCTTAGAACCCAGGGTTCAGCAAGATCACTCTGTCCCATATGCTCTAGACTGCAAAGGTTCAAACCCTCATTCTAATGTGTTCCCCAGAGTTTCTGTGCATTTCCAGAGCACTTTTATTTTTATGACCTTTTTTGGTTCAGACCTCTGGAGCAACTCACTGGGCCATACAGACTCTCCTTTTCTACATCACATTGACTCAGAAGGAGAACTCAGCACTTTCCCTTATTTCCTTTGTACGTGTAGATGACTTCAATGAAGGTTGGGCCAAAGGGGAGTTTCAATCCCAGTCTCCTCCGTGCTGCTCACCAGCACCCTCGGAGTTCTTTCTGCTTCCACCTCCCAGTCCCTGGCACGTGCTACACAGAGCAGTTTAGTTCTTGCTGTTGATGCCTTTTCCTCCCAAGCAAGTCCTCAGGGTCTCATAGCTTACCTCAAGAGACAGGTCAAGGCAGTTCTCTAATCAAAAATCAGTTTCCACCTTACAACAGGTGCCAGCTGTTAGGATAGTAACATTTCACCCCCATTATCTTAAACGTCCTATTCTATCCAAGTCTGTGGAATCCAGCTATTTCAGAGTCAGAAGCAACTTCAGAGATTGTCAGTTCAGATGTTCTTCGCCTGTGGTCCATGGAGTCCTTAGCTAGATTCAGGGGAGCCATGAATTTGGATGGGAGAAAAATGATGTCTTTATTTTTAATAACTGAAATTTTACTAACAGAAATTTCCGCTGATTATGAAGGAGGCAACAAACTATAACAGTGTCAGCACTACCTGTGACTCTTCGTCCTCAACAGAAATCACCAGTATTCTCAAGTCTCATTTCCATTGTTTCAGATGCCTCAAAATATCATTCGTATGCATCACGGCTTTGAAGTTATAGTAGTTATTCGACCTACTGCTAGATCTTGTTATTTAATGCATCAGTATAGAAGCATATATGTGACAATATCTGATTTTGACTTTTTACACGTAGTTTGATGACCATGTTTCAGTATAATTGCTTTTCACTGCACTCCTATGTATTTTAGTTTATACATTAGAAACACTATCCTGAGGGCACTAGAATGCCAAAGAGATCCATGGCACAAAAAGGGTTAAGAACCCTCATCCAGCTCCATGCTTGATTTTACAGAGGGAAACTGAGTCCAAGACAGAGAAGGTTTCTTGCCCACAAGTATGCCATTGGCTTTTAGCAGGCTGGCTTGGGACTCGAATCTAAAGTGGGGAGGAAAAGAAGGGACAGGAGAGCAGCAGGGGCTGGAGAGAAGGGTCTCACCCAATACCATGGCTGGGCACAGTCTGCTCAGAGCAGAGGGTGACCCATTCACACAAACTCCTGTGCTGCTGCCTAGCTGACCCTTCTCCAGTTCCTGCCATCACTGCAGCAGCTCTGAGCGGTATCAGGGCAAAACCATTTCTCATTACAGCAAAGAGGAGTATAATTTTCTGACTTAATAACAATGTTCCCTGGCCAGTCTTTGGGTCCTGGATGCTGTGCCATCTGTGCTGTGCTCTAGCAACAACTGACTGATCCAGAAGCTTCTCTTCCAATAGGAGAGTCCCAGTCTCACTTGGCATTCACTGGGATGTTCCCCACCCCTTCTGCCTACACCCATCAACATACTTCATGGTTCTGGGCTTTTGCCTGATTCATGATTTAGAGCTTACAGAGCACGTCCACACATGCTCTGTACACACAAAATGCACACCATAAGATTGTGCACCATTGCTAGAGTGGGCTAAGAGTTTTCACTTTGAATTCCTTAACAGTTAGCACGAAGAAGGAAGTACGATGTGTTACCAGATCTTCATGACCCAACCTTTTAAAGAAAAAATGTGGTTGTTCACAATAAGCAGAGGTTTCCTGGTCTTGAGAATGGAGGGTCATCTTTTCTACATGTGGGGCAACTTGGTATTCTCAGGTTCATCTCTCTAAAGATGTGCTCAGATCTTTAAGCTCTGAGTGGTAGAGCTGAGCCAGAACACAGGTTTTCTGTCCAAGAACTTGTTTTGTGCTTTCCTAGAGGTTTGCTCTCTAATTGCTATATGCATGCATTTCTGGTTCACTCATTTATGTTTCTTCAACTTCCTGTTTTAAAAGCCCATCCAAATTCCAGAGTAGTTTCCAAAATCATTTGACATCAACTTTGTTTGCTCTTCCCCCTGTATCTCTCTCCATAGTTCACAGGCAAAAAAACAAAAATGAGAACCCCAAACCCCTTCCTTTAGCAGATACTTTGTGTCCTTCCAACAGCAGCCCAGGAGGTGGAATTCTTATTTCCTGTAAGATCCTGCTAATTAAAAAATTATTGTTCACAAATAATAGCTACTGTTTATTGAGTGTTTGCCATGTGTAAGACACTGTGTTAAGCACCTACATTATCTAATCCCCAATTAATTTACAATGTTTGGAAGTTAGTATTCTCATTTTGTAGCTGGAGAAATTGAAATTTAGAGACTTTGAGCTCAGATCTGATTCCAGAGTTCCTATTCTTAACTGCTACATGCTGTTGATTCTGTGCAACTCCACTCGCTGATCTCTGTGTGCTTCCTGGGGCATTCGAGCCAGGTCTCTCTGTCTGTCTGCCTCTGTTTCTGTGTCTCTCTCTGTCTCTATCTCTTTCTCCCTCTATTATATCTCCCCCCTCCCTTCTTTCTTTCCTTCCTTCTTTCCTTCCTCTCTCTCTCCTCAAACACACATACATGTTTTTAAAAAATTATTAAACAATTTTTTGAGGTTGATTGAGTTCATGCCTTTTATGCTTTACTGCTGAAGGGCAGGAATAGGGAGGATTTCAGAGACTGACTTTGGAATAAAGGCCTCACACAACCTCAGAACTGGAAGATCCTCCAGAGGAGTGGTCCTGAAACTTTGCACCAAGCACAGCATCACAGACTCCTAATACAGGCATGTACATTTATTTACAATGATGTACGGCATATATGTGTATTTCGCTGGACTAACATATCTGTACACACAAAAAGTAGAATTTTTTAAGGATGAGGACAAATTTAGAAAGGATTTCTAATATTTTTATTAGAAATAATAAAATTATTATTAATTTTATATAAATAATATTTATATATTATTAATCCCCCACCTTCCATGAGTGTACGCACCGCCTGGACAGGAGCTTGTCTACCCTTCTCCTAAGGTGGAGTTTCCCTTGGGTGGAGACTGCACAAGCCCTCTCCATCATCCCATGCCACAGTCTTCTGCTCAATAGGCCAAATGATCTTCTTGATGTAGTACGCAAAACTGTCTTGGTAGAAATCCACCGCTGCCAGACCTTCCGCGGACATGGAAGAAAGCTGCCCATTGATCTTCCATAAACCCGACAGCTTTTGAATCCTTTTGGAACTTGTGAACGCGAGTCTGTGCTGTGTTTCTGAGACCTCCTGGGGTTGTTGTGAAGATCAAGTGATAAAAGGATGCAGAAGTTCCTGATACACAAAGGACCCTGCAAATGTCAAGTAATATTATTAGCTGTGATTTGCATTTATGGAGGAAGGAATGGAGCAAGTAAAACGAGACCCCCTAGACTCGCATAGCGAAAGCCTCTGGGGGCCCAGCCCACCCTGAGGCCAGGGAAGCTTCCTCGCAGGAAGGTTTTCCTATACGGCACCGTCTACAGACCCTCCCCATTTCCCACCTCCCTTTCAGGCATGAAGAGTGAGGGCAGCCTCCTCTGTGAATTTTTTAAAATTTATTTTATTGAAGTGTAATTGATTTACAATGTTGTGTTAATTTCTGCTGTATAGCAAAATGATTCAGTTATACATATATACCTACATTCTTTTTCATATTCTTTTCCATTATGGTTTATGACAGGATATCAAATATAGTTCTCTGCACTCTGCAGTAGGACCTTGCTGTTTGTCCAACCTACATACAACTGTTTGCATCTGCTAATCCCACACTCCCAATCCATCCCTCCCACCCCCCACCCTCCTTGGCAACCTCAAGTCTTTTCTCTCTGTCTGTGCCTCCTCTGTGAATTACACCCCCAGGACATGGAGAAGTCAGCCAGCAGGGGGGAGAAATTGACCAGGACAAGACTAGGAAGAGGCCTTGGCAGGCTTGAAATACTACAGCGAAATTTGTCATAAAATCCATGTGAGTCAGATGAAGAAGGTCTTCTAAGGTGTGTAAATAATTCTTAAAAATGAATCAAGATTTGCTATTTATGGATTTAGAGATGTGGCTCCCTCCCAACCATTCACTGGCCACTGTGGAATCCTTGAGCCACCTGTGGGCTTGGCACGTGTTCTGAGCAAGGCACTGAGGCCAGTCATGAGGACTCAGGAAATTGGAAAAGACCTGTGTCACAGAGTTTGCAAGCATGAAGTGAGATAAACAGGAACATTTTATATGCAAGAGTGCCAGTCCCAGACTCACCTTTCATTTAATTCAGGAAGAAAAATTAAGCTCAAATTGCATTTTATTTTTGGTTAAATAAATGGGGAATGAATGAATGAAATTTTCTCTGTTTTGAAGATTGGATTCCCTCCATCCCTTGCCCTCAGAGTTGCTTCACCCTTGTAGGAACATAGAGGGAGAAATGCTTGCCTCTGAGAGTCAGGAGACTTGTCTACTGGTCTGAGCCTTGCCCAAGCCAGTCATGGAAAGCCCTCTGTGCTATGGCCTCCTCGTCTGTAGAATGGGACCTGGGGGAGGATTTTCTCATCTTATATCAAGCAGTGATGTGATGGGCTGGGGAGGGGGTGGCTGTGTAAGCACATCCCATGAGCTTGGACTGTCACCGAAGGAGTGGGACCGTGTCAAAGGCCCGTCCTGGGAGGGGGCAGTGCCCTTTAATGTGGGCAGAGGGAATGTTAGTCCCCCAGGGTTCCCTCCACAAGTGTAGTGGGAGCAGCAGTTGAATGGGGCAGTCGGAGAGGGGGGCTCCAGGCAGGAGGGACAGGAAGCCCAACCTGAGGCCCGAGGACAGAAGGAGACCCAGGCAACAGCAGGGCCACCCTCTGAGCCCCATGACTTCTGACCCCGCCTCCTCTCCTTCCTGTCCTCAGGACGACAGTGTTGCCTGCCCAGGTAAAGCTCCTCTCTAGAGCGATCAGCCGCCAGTTAGTGTTGGGAGCCCTTGTCTCCACCCTGGAGACAGGCTGTGATGGGAAACACTGCGTCAAACGTGGCTGCCCACGTGGGAGGGAGCAGAGACCTGGGGCCCCCAGAGCACAAGGGCAGCCTGGGGTAGTGCCATTTGGCAGTCCCCTGGTGTTGCTGAAAAAAAAGAGTAGAAATGCCGAGACAGGATCTCCAAATCTGATACACAAAAGCCTACAAGAATAAATGAAGCCCTTTAACACACACACACACACACACACACACACACACACACACACACACACACACACACAGAGTACTGTTCGCAATTTAGTCACAGGGTTTAGTTTTTAAAAGACCTCGAATTCATGGTACCCTTTGTGTGGTTCACACAGGTGTATGGGAGTTCTCATCTCTCTTCAATCTCATCAGAGCATCTCTGTAACTGAGCAGACGCCCTCACCTGGAGCCCCATCACAGGTGACCTTTTAGGGCCATCTGGGAATGAGAGGACGTGAGCAAAGCCCCTCCCCTTCCTGCACCCCAGGCTATGTGTTCTCTCACCTGCCCGTGCTTCCTTTTGCCCTCTCTTCCCCTCCATCCTCCCTCTCCAACACCAGCCCTAGGTCTGGCTAACCCCATGGATACTAGGGACACCTGGACTGGACAGACAGGAGAGCGGAGGGGAAGGGGCTGAGGAAAGCTTCCCAGATCTTCTCCTCTGAGCTGAAAGATAGTTAGGGGCTGGAGGAAGGGGCTGTGGGATTTGCAGGGGAGGGCATGAGACCATCAGATGTTGGTAATTTTGATGGCTTTAAGTTAAGAATGGAGTTGTTAAGAGAGGGACAGGGGCCGTAATCTCATATCTGGGAAGGATTTTATGATTAAAAGTGTATCTGCATTTGACTGATGCAGGGGAGTCCTGAGGAAGGATTTCCAATATGGGCACCAAGGGAAACTGAGAATCCAGTTCTCAATCAAGATATCGTTAATTGTTAATTTTCTGGGTTAGAGAGGCAGAAATGGATCATAATGGAGTAAAATGGGTAGGTGTGGAAAATGTTTCTTCTTGAAATGCAGGTATCTTTTGGCTTCCGTCTTTGGAGAGAGACAAGGATAGAGAAAAATGAATCCACTGTAAGGAGAATGGCAGTGCAAATGTGATGATAAATGATAAGTCACCCAGACCCCAGAGTCAGGGAGACATTAAGGAGTGGTGGAGACTATGGCAAACTAAAGCACGTGTGCCCTGCCAAAAAAGGATTGACGCTGCTCTGCGTGAGTTGACTATAGCTCATGAGTATACAGAGCTCCTCATTTTTTGACAAAAGACAGAGGTCTTTTTTCTCTTAATGAGATTATCTTTTAATTTTTAAATGTTTTCCACAAGTTCAAAAAATTAAAAAACCTGTGCAGGCCAAATAAAACAGACTTGCAAGTTGTATGCAGTCCACGATCTATGAGTTTGTGTCCTCTGCTCTAAAATGAGAACTTCCTGCTTCTGCCTTTTCTGGTCTATTGAAGTCAGGTTAGGAATACCCCACCAGCAAGCAAAGGGATACACCAGGAACACTCTTCCATCTCCTGCCATCTCGCAGATGCTCTGAGTGGAAAATGGCAAGCCAGGGACAGAGTCACGATGGCTGCAGGCGCCCCGGCTTGTGGGTGAGGCTCATCAGCGCCCCCCACCCACCCCACCCCCACCCCATGACTACCAGCAAGCAGATTTCTTGCTCCAGGCAGCTCCTCACTCCTGGCAGAGGATGGCACGACAGATGGGGATAGAGACGTTAGCCAAAGCAGGCTTCCTGATTTTAAAAGTCTCATTTTCCCCCTGGGGCTGCCAAATTTAGCAAAGTGCCATTCCAGCTGCAGTGTTTCCAAGTGGTCTTAGGTAATCATAACTCGGCCTTCCCTGTGCAGCGCTCAAGGAGGTTACCTCCCAGCCCTAATTTCCTACGCACTCTGAGTACCCAAACCCAGCCAGGGTTTGGCATCTTGGAGTCCAGACCCCTTAAGACAAGCTGATGACAGCTTGCTGCCAGGCCTCTTTGCCATTAGAGAAGTGAGGACAATAATAGAGGTGATAGGAGGGTTCTCCACAGATGGTGAGGCCCAGCCTCTCAGAAGGAAGATCAGAATTGGAGGCACTGAGGACGTTTAGCCTGCACAAGAGAGGAATCGCACATGGGTTGCTAGGGGTGAGCAGAGGGACACGGCTATTGTCTTCACGTATGTGAGGGCACAAATGTGATCTGCATGGACCCTGAGGGCAGAGCAACTGTGGCACGCAAATCGCTTTCAGTTCCACAGAAGGAAAACAATTCATCCCCTGTAGGGCTATTTCTTTAAAAAAGGTTTAACTTTTTATTTTGAAATGATTTCAAATGTATAAAAAGTAATAAGAATGATGCTAAGAAATCCTAACTACTCTTCACTCTGATTTGCAAATTAACATTTTGCCACATTTGCCTTAACGTTCTCTGTCTACGCATAATCATTATTTTTCTGAAAAATGTGAGAGTAAATTGCAGACATTTTGCTCTATTACCTCTAAATACTTCAATATGTATTTCCTCAGAATAAGAATGTTCTCTTACATAATCATAATCATCAAAATTATCTATTATAAAATTGTACAATTATCAACATCAGGAAATTTTACTCTGACAAAATAATCTTATGTAACCTACGGTCCATCTTCAAATTTCAATTGTCCCAATAACATCCTAACTTTTTTCCTGGTCCAATACAAGACTGCATATTGCTTTTAGCTGTCATGTCTCTTGAGTTGCCTTTATCCTAGAATGTCTCCTTGCCTTTCTATGTCTTTCATGTTGCTGACAGCTTCAAAAAGCACAGCCAGTGGTTTTGGTTTTGTAGAACGTCCCTTTGGATTTGTCTGATATGTCCTCGTGACCAGATTCAGGTTATCCATTGTTTGCAGAAATACTGCATGAAGGCCGTCTTGAAAAGAATGACTGGGGTCTGTTGGCAAGCTTGTTGCATCACAGTCTGCTTGGCCAGAAGGAAATTCTCACTCAGGACACTGAGTTTGTCATGTCTGATGTCTTCTTGAATTTTTAAAATTCTCGGATTCTGTGATTCTCTCTCCCCCAAATATTTTCAGAACTTGTAGTGAGCTCTTTCTTCATCAGCTGATCGGCTTTCCCACCTCTGCTCTGCTCACTCTAAACTTCTGTGCAGACCTCAGGGCACTGCAGGCAGGGAAGTGGCCCAGAGGCCGTGGGAAGCTGTGGGCAGGTGTCTGGGCGTGGCTGTTCATGACCCATGCTGTGGCAGTAACAGGGAGGATGGGGATTCTCTGCAAACAAGAGCATCCCGAGGGACTCTGCATCCAAGGCTGTGCCTGTGAGCCGATTTCCCTCCTCCAGCTTCTCTGGCCAGAGATGGATTGCAGGTATTCAGGGAGCCAATGAGCCATCCAAGGGTGAGAGGACAATTTCTTTACTTTTCTCAGTCGGAGTGTCCCTGCAGAAGCAGGTATCAGCCCCCCTGCCCCTCCCCCCACTGTCTTCCTGCAGCAAAGCCCGAGAAGCCAGGAGAGCATGGTGCTTTGGTTACGGAAGCTGTGAAGGGCTTTCTGGTAAACAGACAATCAAAGTCTTGTGGGAGAGGCTCCTGGGGGACTTTGACCCACGGTTGGGCCTGTGCAGGGGTCAGCAGGCTGCTGTCCACATAAGCAGGAGCAGATCTAAAGCCCTTCACTGCTGTTCCCAGCCTTGTCGCTCTTGACTCTTGCCCAAACCTCATGCACGTGGTTCCCTTAAGAGTCTCACTAGGCCCGCACCACGCACCCAATCTCAGCAGAACGTCCCACCTGGGCTTTCCCTCAAACTCTCCTTCTCTCCTCTCCTCCGCTTCTAACCACCCAGCTCTAGCCTCACTTCCAATTAGAAGTCCTCCCTAAACCCATCCTCTTCCCAGACCGTCCTGATCATTCCTTTCGCAGAACTTGGGTAGCACAGGGGATCTGTATTACTCTGTGATGCTGAGTACAGACAGCCCAGTCCCAGGGTTTATATTCTTAAATACATGATTAAATATCACAATGTCATGGGATAATCCCCGCATGACCTCTTGATCCCATTCCTTTACCTCCCATAGGTAATCTATAGGTAATCGGTGTGTATCGGTAATCTATAGGTAATCTATAGGTAATCGGTGTGTATCTTTCTAATTCATTTTTTAAAAAATAAACTTTATTTTTAAAAACAGTATTATATTTACAGGAAAATTGCAGAAATAGTACAGAGGGTTCCCCCTCTTATTAACGTCTTATATTAGTATGGTGTATGTGTTATGATTCCATATATGTTACTATTCAACAGTAAAAATGAATGAACTAAGTCCACACATCAACCTATGTGAATATCGTAAATCAAGAGAGAAAAAAAGCAGGTTGCAGGAAAATTTATTCACTCTGATAACCATATGTTAAAGTTCACATACTTGCAAAACAGTAATATATTCATTTACTGTTAAATATGTTTGTAGTAAAATCCCATTTCTCCAAATAGCCCTGATTCCTTTTATTGGGGAATGGTATTAGAAACCAAGATCTGGGCACCGGGTGTGTTCTGTGTTACTGGGATATATGTCTCTTGCTTTTCTCACTTATCAATAAATTGTGGAAACTCAAAAAAAAAATTAAGATCAAGAAGAGAAGCAACATGCTGGTATAAATGTGATTCATTTAACTACAAAGAATTAGTATACAGAGTTTACAAAGAATGTGCAAATAAGTCAATAACAAAAACACAATCAATTAGGAAAGTGGACAAAAGATATAGGCAAGCAATTAATTCACAGTTGAGCCAAATAAACACATACAAAAATGCTCAACCTTTGAGTATCAGGGAAGTGTGAATTAAAACCACAATCACAAAAAGAACTATTTCTCATTCTTCAGATCGGCAATATTAAAAAGCCTGGAAATTGTCTGTCTTAGCATATACGTAGAGCACCATATATAAAAATAAATTCAGAGCTCTTAAACTCTGCTGGTGGGAGTATAATTTGTCTGAAGCAATTTGGTGTTATCTGGTCGAGTTGAAGATTACCTTACTAACATTGCCAGCAATTCTCCCCCTTAGGTATATACGTGCTCTGAACAAATTCTGCCTGAGGAAGGGGTCACCTACAGAGTGGCCGCCAACTTTGCCTGCTCCCTCCCACCGTCCTCACAAGTTCTCACTACCTCTGCTAGCCTCTCTTCTCTCATATTCACTGATGTCAACAAAGTTCAATTTAGAAACAAACAATCCACAGAGGATAGACTCTCATGCACAAAATATCCCTGTGGCCCCTCTTCAGAAATATTTGTAGCAGCTCTGTTTGTAACATCTTAAAACACCCATCAGTAGGAAAATGGATGAATTGTGTAATATGGATACAGTATGTTACTCCATGACTCATTTATTTTGTAACTAGAAGTTTGTACCTCTTAATCTCCCTCACTATTTCGCTCACCCTTGCCTCCCTCTGGCAAGCATCTGTTTGTTCTCTGTATCTGTGAGTCTGTTGCTATTTTGTTACGTTTGTTCATTTGTTTTGTTTTTTAGATTCCACCTATAAGTGAAATCACATGGTATTTGTCTTTCTCTGTCAACTTATTTCACTTAGCATAATATCCTCTAGGCCCACCCATGTTGTCACAGATGGCAAGATTTCATTAAGTGAAATAGCTGGATGGTATGGTAGCTCTATGTTTAATTTCTTGAGGAAACTTCATACTGTTTTTCTCAGTGGCTGCACCAATTTATATTCTCCCCAAGGGTGCATGAGGGTTTCCTTTGCTCCACATCTTCATCAACACTTGTTATTTGTTGTCTTTCTTATGATGGTCATTCTGACAGGTGTGAAGTGATATCACATTGTGGTTTTGTTTGCATTTCCCTGATGGTTAGTGATGTTGAGCATCTTTCCATGTGCCTGTTGGCCATCTGTATGTCTTCTTTGGAAAAATGTCTATTCAGGTTCTCTGCCCATTTTTTAATTGAGTTGTTAGATTGTTTGATGTTGAGTTGTAAGAATTCTTTGTTTATTTTAGATATAAACCCCTTACCAGATATATTGTTTGCAAATATCTTCTCCCATTCAATAGGGGGCCTTTTCATTTTGTTGATAGTTTCTTTTGCTGTGCAAAAGATTTAGTTTGATGTTGTCCCACTTGTTTATTTTTTTATTTTGTTTCTCTTGCCTGAGGAGACATAACCAAAAAAAATGTTGCTAAGGCCAGTGTCAAAGAGAATACTGCCCTTGTTCTCATCTAGGAGTTTTATGGTTTCAGGTCTTATATTTATGTAAGTCTTTAATCCATTCTGAATTTATTTTTATATATGGTGTGAGAAAGTAGTCCAGTTTGATTCTTTTGCATGTTGCAGGCCAGTTTTCCCAACACTATTATTTTATTGAAGAGGCTGTCTTTCCCCCATTGTATGTTCTTGCCTCCTTTGTTGTGGATTAATTGACCATGTAAGTGTGGGTTTATTTCTAGGCTCTCTATTCTGTTCCACTGATCTATGCATCTGTTTTTGTGCCAGTATCATACTATTTTGATTCCTGTCTCTCTGTGGTATAGCGTGAAATCTGAGAGTGTGATGCTTCCAACTTTGTTCTTCTTTCTCAAGATTGTTTTGACTGTTTGGGGTCTTTTGTGTTTCCATACAAATTTTATAATTATTTATTCTAGTTCCGTGAAAAATGTCATTGGTATTTCGATAAGGATTCTGTTGAATCTGCAGATTGCCTTAGATAGTATGGTCATTTCAATGATGGTAATTCTTCCAATCCATGAGCACGTATATCTTTCCATTTGTTTGTGTCATCTTTCATTTCTTTCATTAATGTCTTGTAGTTTTGTCAGTACAGGTCTTTTAGCTCCTTGATTAGATTTATTCCTAGGTATTTTATTCTTTTTGATGTAATTGTGAATGGGATTGTTTTCTTAATTTCACTTTCCGATAGTTTGTAGTTAGTGTATAGACGTGCAACAGATTTCTGTATATTAATTTTGTATCCTGCAACTTTACTAAATTCATCGATGAGTTCTAATAGTTTCTTAGTGGCATCTTTAGGAGTCTCTGTATATAGTACCATGTCATCTGCAAAGTGAGAGTTTTACTTCTTCCTTTCCAGTTTGGATTCTTTTATTTCTTTTTCTGGTCTGATTACTGTAGCTAGGACTTCCAAGGCTATAATGAATAAAAGTGGCAAGAGTGGGCATCCTTGTCTTGCTCCTGATGTTACTGGAAATGCTTTCAGTTTTACGCCATTGAGTATGATATTAGCTGTGGGCTTTTCACATATGGCCTTTATTTTATTGAGGTATGTTTCCTCACTTTGTTGAAAGTTTTTATCATAAATGGATGTTGAATTTTGTCAGAAGCTTTTTCTGTATCCATTGAGATGATCATATGATTTTTATTTTTAAATTTGTTAACATGGTGTATCACATTGATTGATACGTGGATACTGATCCACACTTGCATCCCTGAGATTAAATCCCCCTTGATCATGGTGTATGATCCTTTTAATATATTGTTGAATTCGGTTTGCTAATATGTTGTTGAGGATTTTTGCATCTATATTCATTAGTAATATTGATCTATAATTTTCTCTTTTTTTTTGCGGTACGCGGGCCTCTCACTGTTGTGGCCTCTCCCGTTGAGGAGCAGAGGCTCTGGACATGCAGACTCAGCGGCCATGGCTCACAGGCTCAGCCGCTCCACGGCATGTGGGGTCTTCCCGGACCGAGGCATGAACCCGTGTCCCCTGCATCGGCAGGTGGACTCTCAACTACTGCGCCAACAGGGAAGCCCTATAATTTTCTTTTTTTATGGTGTTTTTCTTGTTTTGGTATCAAGGTGATCCTGGCCTCATAAAGCATTCCTCCCTCTTCAATTTTTTAGAAGAGATTGAGATTGTTGTTAACTCTTCTTCAAATGTTTGGTAGAATTCACCTGTGAAGTCATCTGGTCTTGGACTTTTGTTTGTTGGGAGTTTTTTGACTACTGATTCAATTTTATTACTGGCAACTGGTCTGTTCATATTGTCTGTTTCTTCCTGATTCAGTCTTGGGCGATTATACATTTCTAAGAATTTGTCAGTTTCTTCTAGGTTGTCCATTTTATTGGTGGAAATTTGCTCATAGTAGTCTCTTATGATTGTTTGTATTTCTGTGTTGTCAGTTGTAACTTCTCCCTTTTCATTTCTGATTTTATTTATTTGGGCCCCCTTTTTTTCTTGATGAGTTTGGCTCAAGGTTTATCAATTTGTTTCTTTTCAAAGAACCAGCTTTTAGTTTCACTGATCTTTTTTTCTATTCTGATCTTTATTATTTCTTTCCCTTTACTAACTTTGGGTTTGTTTGTTCTTCTTTTTCTAGTTCCTCTGGGTGTAAGGTTAGGTTGTTTATTTGTGATTTTTCTTGTTTCCGGAGGTAGGCTTTTATTGTTATAAACTTCCTTCTTTGAAGTGCTTTTGCTATGTACCATACATTTCAGATCATTTCATTTTCATTTGTTTCCAGGTATTTTTTATTTCCTCTCTGATTTCTTCAGTGGTCTATTTGTTGTTTAGTAGCATATTGTTTAGCCTCCAAGGGTTTGTGTTTTTTTGCAGTTTTGTTCTTGTAGTTTATATCTAGTCTCATAACTTATGGTCAGAAAAGATGCTTGATATGACTTCAATCTTCTAAATTTATTTGGACTTGTTTTGAGACCTAGCATGTGATCTATCCTAGAGAATGTTCTATATGCACTTCAGAAAAATGTGATCTGCTGCTTTTGAATGAAATGTTCTGTATGTATACCTATTAAGTCCCTCTGGTGTAATGTATTATTTAAGGCCAGTGTTTCCTTGTTGATTTTCTGTCTGTATGATCTGTCCATTATTGTAGGTGGAGCGTTAAAGTCCCCTAATGTTATTGTGTTACTGTCAATTTTCCCTTTTATGTTTGTTAATATTTGCTTTATGTATTTAGGTGCTCCTATGTTGCTTGCATATATGTCTACAATTTTTATATCTTCTTGTTGGATTGATCCCTTGATCCCATGTAATGTCTTTCTTTGTCTCTTGTTACAGTCTTTGTTTTAAAGTCTATTTTTCTGATATATGTATTTCTACTCCAGATTTCTTTTCATTTCCATTTGTGTGGAATACCTTTTGCCCCTCACCTTCAGTCACCTTGTGTGTGTGTAGATCTGAATTAGGCAGCATATATATAGGTCTTATTTAGGTATCCACACTCTATGTCTCTTGATTGGAGCATTTAGCCCATTTATATTTAAAGTAATTATGAATAGGTATGTACTTACTGCCATTTTGTTAACTGTTTAGGGGTTGTTTTTGTAGTTCATTTTTGTTCCCTTCTTCTTTTGCTCTCCTTCATTGTGATTTTCATTTTTTTTTTTTTTTTTTGTGGTACGTGGGCCTCTCACTGCTGTGGCCTCTCCCGTCACGGAGCACAGTCTCCGGATGCGCAGACCCAGTGGCCATGGCTCACCAGCCCAGCCGCTCCACAGCATGTGGGATCTTCCTGTACCAGGGCACGAACCCACATCCCCTGCATCGGCAGGTGGACTCTCAACCACTGCGCCACCAGGGAAGCCCTACTATTTCTTTTTTTATGGTGAGAACATTTAATATTTACTGTTTTAGCAACTTTCAAGTGTATAATACAGTATTATTAACTATAATCACCAAAATGTACATTAGACCCCCCAGATCTTATTCATCTTATAACTGGAAGTTTGTATCCTTTGACCAATGTTTCCCTATTTCTCCCCCCACCCCCAGCCCCATGCCCTGACAACCAGTATTCTACTCTCTGTTTCTATGAGTTAGGCATTTTTAGCTTTTCCATATAAGTGATACCAAACAGTATTTGTCTTTCTCTGACTTATTTCACTTAGCATAATGTCCTCAAGTTCTATCCATGTTGTCACATATGGCAGGATTTTCTTCTTTCTCATGGTTGAATAATATTCCATTATATACACAGTTGACCCTCGAACAAAGCAGGGGTGGGTGGCACTGACACCCCATGCACTGTAAACTCATGTACAGTTGTCCATTGGTATCCAAGGGGCATTGGTTCCAGGACCTGGCACAAATATCCAAATCTGCAGATGCTGAAGTCCCATAGTCAGCCCTCTGTATCTGTGGTTCTGCATCAGTGGATTCAACCAACCCTGGATCATGTAATACTGTAGTTAAAGAAAAGAACTGTATATAAGTGGGCCCACACAGTTCAAACTGATGTTGTTCAAGGGTAAACCATATATACACTGCATCTTCTTTATCCATTTATCCATAGACAGATACTTAGGTTGTTTCCATATCTTCATTATTGTAAAGAAAGCTGCCATGAACGTGAGGGAGGGTGCGGATATTTCTTTGAGGCCCTGATTTCATTTCCTTTGGATATATACCCAGAAGTGGGATTGCTGGATCATATGGTAGTTCTATTTTTAATTTATTGAGGAACCTCCATACTGTTTTTATAGTGGCTGTACAAATTTACATTCCCACTAACCATGCTCAAAGTTCCCTTTTTTGTATATCTTTGCCAACACTTGTTATGTCTTGTCTTTTTGATGATAGCCATTCTCACAGGTGTGAGTTCTTATGTCCTCATGATTTTGATTTGAATTTCTCTGATGATTAGTTATGTTAGCACTTTTCTTTGTATTTTATGTCCATTTGTGTGTCTTCTTTGGAAAAATGTCTATTCAGTTCCTCTGCCCATTTTAAAATTAATATTTTTTTGTTTTTGTTTTGTTACTGAGTTCCTTATATATTTTGGATATTAACCACTTAGCCATATGATTTTAAAATTTTTTCTCCTTTTCCATAGGTTACCTTTTCATTTTGTTGATTGTTTATTTTGCTGTGCAGAAGCTTTCTAGTTTGATGTAGCCCTACTTAATTATTTTTGCTTTTTATTTTGCTTGTGCTTTTGGTGTCATTAAAAAAAATAGTCGCTAAGACCAATATTAAGGAAATTTTTCCCGTTGTTTTCTTCTAGGAGTTTTATGGTTTCAGGTCTTATGTTTTAAGTCTTTAATCCATTTTGAGTTAAAATTGTGGGTGGTGTAAGATAGGAGAACAATTTTATTTGGTATGTGATTATGCGGTTTTATCAACACTATTTATTGAAGAGATTATCCTTTCCCCCTTGAGTATTCTTGACTCTCTTGTCAAATTTTAGTTGACAGTATATGTGAAGGTTTATTTCTGGGTTCTCAATTATGTTCTATTGGTCTGAGTCTATTCTTATGCCAGCACCATACTGTTTTGATTAATAAAGCTTTGCAGCATACTTTGAAATCAGGAAGTGTCATACCTCCAATTTTGTTCTTCTTTCTTAGGATTGTTTTGGCTATTTAGGGTCTTTTGTGGTTTCATACAAATTTTAGGATTGTTTTTTCTATTTCTGTGAAAAATTCCATTGGAATTTTGATAGGGTTTGCATTGAATCTATAGATGGCTTTGGGTAGTATGGACATTTTAACAACATTAATTTTTCAGATCCATGAATGCAGGATATCTTTCCATTTGTGTCTTCTTCAATTTCTTTCCTCCAAGTCTTGTAATTTTCAGTGTACAGATTTTTACCTCCTTGATTAAATTTATTCTTAAGTATTTTTATTGTTTTTGATGCTATTGTGAATAGGATTATTTTCTTTATTTCATTTTCAGATTTTTTTTATGTATAGAAACACAACTGGTTTTTATATGCTAATTTTTTTATCCTACAATGTTACTAAATTTGTTGATTAGTGCTAATGGTTCTCTTGGTGGAGTCTTTAGAATTTTCTATATATAAGGTCATACCATCTACAGAGACAATTTTACTTACCAATTTGGATGCATTTTATTTCCTTTTCTTGCCTAATTGGTATGGCTAGTACTTCCAATACTACGTTGAATAGAAGTGGTGAGAGTGGGCATCTTTGTCTTTCTGATCTTAGATGAAAAGCTTTCAAATTTTCTCCACTGAGTGTGATGTTAGGGGTGGACTTGTCATATATGGCCTTTATTATGTTCAGGTACTTTTCTCCTATAGCTAATTTGTTGAAAGTTTTTATCATGAAAGAATGCTGTATTTTGTTAAATGTTTTTTCTACATCTATTGAGATGATCATATGATTTTATCTTTTAGCCTATAAATGTGGTGTATTAATTTATTGATTTGTGTGTGTTGAACCATCCTTGCATCCCAGGGATAAATCCCACTTGATAATGACGTATAATCCTTTTACTGTGTTGTTGAATTCAGCTTGCTTATATTTTGTTGATATTATTTGCATCTATATTTATTAGGGAAATTTGCCTGTAGTTCTTTTTTTCCTTTCTTTTTTTTTTTCTTTTTTGCCGTACGCAGGCCTCTCACTGTTGTGGCCTCTCCCATTGCGGAGCACAGGTTCCAGACGTGCAGGCTCAGCAGCCATGGCTCACGGGCCCAGCCACTCCGCAGCATGTGGGATCCTCCCAGACCAGGGCACAAACCCGTGTCCCCTGCATTGGCAGGTGGACTCAACCACTGCACCACCAGGGAAGCCCTTTTTTCCTTTCTTGTAGCATCCTTATCTGGCATTTGGGAGTGTTTCCTCCTTTCTAATTTTTTGGAAGAGTTTGAGAAAAACTGTCATTAACTCTTCTTTAAATGTTTGGTAGAATTCACTAGTGAAGCCACCTGGTTCTGGGTTTTCTTTGTTGGGAGATTTGTGATTACTGGTTCAATCGCCTTACTCATAATTGGTTTGTTCAGATTTTCTATTTCTTCATGATTCAGTCTTAATAAGTTGTTTGTTTCTATGAATTTACCCATGTTCTCTGTTATACAATTTGTTGGTATATAATTGTTCATAGTCTCTTATGATCCTTTGTATTTCTGAGGTATCAGTCCTAAGGCCTACTCTTTCTTCCCTCATTTCTTCTTTTCTTAGACTAGTTAAAGGTTTTTCAATTTTATCTTAAGAAAAAAAAACTCAGCCTTTGGTTTCACTGGTCCTTTCTATTGTTTTTCAATATTGTATTTCATTTATTTCTGCTCTGATACTTATTATTTCCTTCATTCTGCTAAATTTATTAGGCTTAGTTTGTTCTTTTGTTAGTTCCTTGAGGTGTAAAGTTAGATTGTTTATTTGAGATCTTTCTTTTTTCTTAATGTAGACATTTATCACTATAAACTTTTACCTTGGAACTGTTTCTGCTGCATCCCATAGGTTTTGGTATGTTTTGTTTCCATTTTCATTTGTTTCAAGATATTTTTTATTTCCCTTTTGATTTCTTCTTTGACCCACTGGTTGTTCAGCAGTGTATTGTTTAATTTCCACATATTTGTGATTATTTTCAGCTTTCCTTCTGCTATTGATTTCTACTTTCACACCATTGTGGTCAGAAAAGATACTTGATATGATGTTAATCTTCTCAAATTTGCTAAGTCTTGTTTTGTGACCTATCATGATCTATCCTGGAGAATGATCCATGTGTACTTGAGAAGAGTGTGTGTTCTACTGCTGTTAGTTGAAATGTTCTATATATGTTTGTTAGGTCCATTTGATCTAAAAGATAGTTCAAGTCCAATGTTTCCTTATTGATGTTTTGTCTGGATGATTTATTTAATGTTGAAAGTGGGGTACTGAAGTCCCCTACTAATACTATATTATTATTCATTTCTCTCTTCACATCTGTTAGTATTAACTTAATATATTTAGGTGCTCCAATATTAAGGATATATATATCCCCAGTATAATTATTATATCTTCTTAGTAAATTGACACCTTTATCATTATGTAATAACCTTTATCTCTTCATATATTTTTTGGCCAAAAATCTATTTTTTCTGATATTAGTATAACTACCCAGCTTTTTTGGTTTCTACTCTCATGGAATATCATTTTACATTCCTTCACTTTGAGCCTACGTGTGTCCTTAAAGCTGAAATGAGTCTCTTGTAGGCAGCGTAGAGTTGGGTCTTGTTTTTTCAAGTCCATCCAGCCACTCTATGCTTTTTGATTGGAGAATTTAATCCATTTACATTTAGAGTAGCTATTAATACATAAGGACTTTCTAGTGCCATCTTATTGTCCTTTGGCTGTTTTGTAGTTCCCTTGTTCCTTTCTTCCTTTCTTGCTGCCTTCTTTTGTGAACTGATGATTTTTTGTAATGTTATGATGTGATTCCTTTCTCTTTATCTTTCGTGAATCTACCGTAGGTTTTTGCTTTGTGGTTACCATGAGCTTACATAAGACATCGTATAGATATAATAGTCTACTTTATGCTGATGACAACTTAAGTTTTTGCATACAAAAAGCATACCATTTTATTTCCCCCCTTGTGTTTTTGGTATCATAATTTACCTCTTTTATATTGTGTATTTATTAACAAATTATTTCAGCTATAGCTTTTTTTAATACTCTTGTCCTTTAGCTTTTACACTAGAATTGAATGGTTAACACATTACCATATTATATTAGTAACACATTCTGAATTTGATTATATACTTTTTACCAGTATGCTGTATATTTTCATATGTTTTCAGAATACTAATTGGTATCCTTTAATTTTAGCCTGAAGAACTCCTTTTAACATTTCTTGTAAGGTAGGTCTAGTGGTGATGAAGTCCTTCAGCTTTTGTCTGGAAAAAATGTATCTCTCCTTTATTTGTGAATAGTATCTTTGCCAGATAGAGTATTCTTGGTTGGCATTTTTTTCTTTCAGTGCTTTGAATATACCATCCTACCCTCTCCTGACCTATAAGGTTTCTGCTGAGAAATCTGCTAATACCTTTATGGGGATTTCCTTGTACATAACAAGCTTCTTTCCTCCTGCTGCTTTTTAGATTCTCTCTGTATTTGATTTTTGACAGTTTTATTAAAATGTGTCTTGGAAAGGATCTCTTTAAATTCAGTTTGTTTGGTGACCTATTAACTTCATGAAATGGGATATCAAAATCTCTAGGATTTGAGAAGTTCTCAGTCATTATTTCTTTAAATTAGTTAAATTAGTTTTCTAGCCCCTTTTCCCTCTCTTCTCCTTCTGGAACTCCAATAATTTGCAAATTGTTTCCTTTGGCGGTATTCCATATATTATGTATGTTTTCTTCACTCTTTTTCCTTTGTTCTCCTCTGTCTGGATAATTTCAAAGTTCTTGTCTTCTAACTTACAGGTTCTTCCTCCTGTTGATACTCTCTATTACAGTTTTCATTTTATTTGTTGTATTCTTCAGCATGATTTTTTGGTTCTTTTTAATGATTCCTCTTTGTTAGACTTCTCATATGCATTTGAAGTAGTAGTCACCTCCTCCAGTCTTTACTAACTGCCTTTGGGAGAGAAATACCTTCTGTCAGCCCTGCTAGGGACACCGAGGTTTTCTCAGACGTTCTGTGGATTCCCCTGCAAAATTGCTCTTGTTAGGGGCCAGGGAAGCACAAATGAGGTATGTCTTAGCCATGAATCTGATGTCACTACTACATATACTCTTGAGTAAGTCCCTTTGCCTCTCTGGGCCTTTGTTTCCTCTTCTGTTCAATGAGGAGTTTATAAAAGATTGCATTTGAGGATACTTCTAATTCTGACATGCCATAGGTTTATCAGCCATTAAAACTTCAGTGGGAATTGGTTTATTTTACGTTTATAGCCATGAAAAATTCCAGAGAGAATTCATAAGATGGGGACCCATGTATTTATAATAGTGAGGCTTCTGGTTGCAAGTGACAGAAACCAACTTGGTATATTTAGGTTAAAAAGAGAATGTATTGATAGGATATGGGGAGCAGAATGTCATAGAACTCTAGGGCAAGAATAGAGCTGTGTATCAGGGAAGAACTGGAACTAGAAATAGAAAACCTTCAGGAATCATTCTCTTTTCTTTTCATTTAGGTGATTGGTGAATAGGGTGGTTGGTTTGTGGACTGGATGGGCACTCCCAAAAGGGTCCTCTCTACCTGGATTGTTGGTTTCCCTTTGGGGTAGTGGTTACAAAAGTGGGGGGATTGTGCGCTTGTTCAGATATGCCTGGTCCTGAGAGGTGGTCTCGTTGAAGTTCTCTGATCCTTGGGTGTGAGGACATGGGAACGTGGATGCACAAGCTTGGGTATCTGAAAGAATCAGAGAGAAAAAAGGGTTTGTATGTGTGGCAGACTTCATTCTGGGTCACAATAAGGCAGAAAATCCACCATCTTGGGGTTCTTTTGCCGGGCTGGGACTCAGTCTTGGTCATGGGCTGGCTCCTGGTAGAAAACCTGTAACAGGCTTTTCTGCTCCCAGTCAACCCAAAATGGGTTGTGGGGTCTCTGGCCACGCTCTCCCATGAATGTGGAGGGTTGATTGGTGAAACCAGGTCTGAGTGGTCAGAGAAAAGGAGCTGGTCTGGGTGGAGTAGGGGCTGCCTGATCTCATTCCAGAGTATCTTCTCATCTCCTCATCTCTCTGCTGTAGAGTGAAGGTCCCAAAGCCAGGAACCCAGGGCTCTAGACTGCCATCAAGATGGTGGGTGATGGCCCCTGCCTTATCTCTGATCTGGACTGGCGAGGCCAGCAGAGATCATTTTCAGAGAGATATGACCCCAGCTTGAAGACCATGATTCCAGTGAGACTCTATGCAAGGTAAGCCAGGAGGAGGATTGGAGGGAGGTCCTGGGCAGAACTTCTAGGAATCATTTCCAGCCCATCAGGAGAGTGGACCCTGACCCCGTTCCCCATGTTGCTGCTCTATATGCTTGTCCTTTTGTCTTTCCATCCATCTATCCATCCATCCATTTTTTTCATTTATTGACCATTCACTTCATGAATCCTCCTGTCCTTTGGTGAAAGGGAGACAATAGCAAATGTTTAAGAGAGCTTTCCATGTGCCAGGACCTGTTCAGGTGCTTTACAATCATCTTCTCATTCACTCTTCACAACCACCCTGGAGGTGTTGTGATTATCTTTATCTGATGGGTGAGTAAGTGAGACACAGCAAGGTTAAATAACTTGCACAAATTTAATCAGGTAGATTTTGCTTTGTAACAAACTGCCTCTACATTTAGTAGCCTGAGACAATTCCCATTTATTTAGCTTACAATTTTATGGGTGGGTCAGCAACTTGGGCTAAGCCTAGTTGGGTGATTCATCTGGTCTTGACCAGGCTTTCTTATGCATCTGCTGGTCAACGAGATGGTTATGCTTCTGGGGGTTGACTGGCTGGGGGAAGGTGGGCCACATGGGCTATGAACCTCGAGCAAGCTAACCTGCCCTTGATCACATAGTAATGCAGTAGGTGGCCAAGAGGATGAGACGAAGCATATAGGCCTTCTTGAGACTCAGGCTCAGAACCGGTACACCATTTCTTTCACTGCATTCTATTGGCCAAAGCAAGTCACAAGTCAGCACAGATTCAAGGTGTGGAGAAATGTCTTGAAGGAAGGAGCTCCAAGGGTCTGGGATACAGGTGAGGAGAGAGAATTGGGTCAGTTTTGAACCACAGAATAAGAACCCAGGCAGGCTGATTTCCAAGCTCACATGCTTAACTATAGCGTCATATTATAATATATATGTATTCTTAACATTACATTAACTATAACATTATAGAAAGCTGCCTTTTCTACATGAGAAGTGCCCTATAGCCTGCCCTCTGAGCAGCAGAAGGCCAAGTAGCATCTTTATAATGAGGTGATACAGCACTGCTCTCTCCTAGAATCCATGGACCAAAGATACACCTGTGAGCCCTCTAAGGTGAGAGGTGAAGGTTGAAAAGTGAGGGCTTGGTGTACCATCCTTAGCCCCATGCAGAAGAGCTCTAACTACCCACCGTTTTGGCTCAATTTACAATTTCTTTGTGGAGAGGAAATGTGGGATAGTGCTTAAGAGGATGATGGGACCCTGGAGTCAGCAAGCATTGGGTTTGAATCCCTACTTCACCACTGAGCAGCTATAAGATTTTGGGCAAGTACCCTAACCTCTTTGTGCCTTAATGTTCTTGTCTATGAAATGGGATCATAATATTTCTCAACTACTTATCTCACTGAGCTGTTGTTAGGATTACACGAGGTAATGCATGACTTCATCATTAAAGTTACCCTTTAGGAAACATTTACTATGCACCAGGCACATAGTACCTTATTAATATTATCTTAGCTTGGGTTCTCCCAAAAGCAGAGGCTGAATGAAAAACTTGGATGCAGGTAGCTTCTTTGGGAGGTGATTTCAAGAAGCAGGAGGCAAGATTTAGGGAGAGTGGGGCAGGGAAGGAGAACATGGGGTGTGTCATCAGTGTCACTGCTGTAGACATGGGGACTGGATTCTACTAGGTCCCCCCAAGAAGTGTACAATTTTCCACCCATAGGATGGGTGGTGGGGGCATTTGTCCGTGGGCTCCTGTACTACATTAGTTAGGTTTTCTTCTTGGGGACATTAGCCCCTTGCAATTCTGGGCTGCACTTATGCTCTGAGAAGACCCCAAACCCAGTAGTGAAAAGAGGTACAGGATATCTGTGAGATGGGTTGCTGTCAGCATGAGCCTGAGCTGCACAGCGCTGTCCTCCACATCTGAGATCGGAGGTGGATGTGACAAAGATTCTTGACCACTGCGCCACCAGGGACTGCGACTCAGGACATCTTGACAGCATCTGCTACAAATACCAAGCTCTTTCAGGGCCTGGAATATAACAAACACTCAGCAATTAGTAGATACCACTCTTGTGTCTCTGACTCTCATTCCATCTTAGATGGCTAGTTCCTCAAGGGCAGAAACATATCTCTTCCTCCTTCTTCATTGTTTCTTCCTTTTCTTCTTCCTCCTCTACTTCCCTTTCTCCTTTCTCCCTCCCCGTCCTCCTTATTTATCTGTTAGCTAATATTTATGTAGCAGCTTACATGTATTAATCCTCACAATAAACCATGAGTTTGCCTCTAGCTCTTGCCTCCTTGGACAGCCTCACCTCTACTTTGGCACACTGTGCTCTGACCCTCCGCATTCTCCTGAGAGCAAAAGCCAGCCGTCCAACTCCTCTGATGATCAGCTACTGGGTCTCCATTTCCTCATGCCAAATGGAGCAGGTACCCTCTTTCCCATGGGGTGGTCACTGGTAAATATTCAACAACTGGCTCACTAAAAAATTCCCTGGTTCATAGCATTTGTCACTCTTTTGATGTAAATTCTCCTACCATGGCTGATTTCAACGTGATGTCACTGAGCGCAAAGTTGGGAACAGATGTATGGTGATAGAGCCCTATCCTGTGTGGTATTTCCACCACAGACGCCACAGACTTATATAATCTAAAGAACAAATACGAGTAAAATCTAGTAAAATAATCTTGGAAGCTATGAGTTTTGAGTATTGATTGCCTTTGTCTTTAAGATAATTTACTTACATTTATGTAATTTAATTTTTAATATAGGCTGTGTTTAAGAACTGACTTGCAGAATTCCTAAAAATTGAACAATCAGCTCTTGCAAGCTGGTAGGAGGTGGCCCAGCACACCGCTGCTCATGGGGCTGATGATGTGAGTCACAGGTCTGAGCGTGGCTGTGGTTATCACTGTAGTTAAGAATTCCAGCCAGGGACTCAAGGCAATGACCCCAACAACCTGGAACACCGAGTGTTTCGCTTGTTTTAGGCTGGCACCCAACCCTGTGGATGACGCAGGGCTGCTATCCTTTGCCACATTCTCTTGGCTCACGCCAGTGATGATGAGAGGCTACAAGCACACGCTGACTGTGGACACCCTGCCCCCACTGTCACCGTATGACTCATTCGACACCAATGCCAAAAGGTACCAGGATTTGTCTGGGTCACATCTAGAGAGGAGCCCGCTTTGGGAAGGGACCCGTGAGTCCTTGTGTGTGCTCCCATTTCCCTTTGCGGAAATCAGCGCCCACTGGTTTGGTGGCTGTTCTCATGGCTTATCTCTGAGATGAGGGCTGGGCTGACTGACCTTCTTGGCCTAGTCTCTGGGGAGGTGAGTACTGGGGAGGTTTGGTAGGGAGAATGAACTTCTTGAGAGCCTGAGGCTTCAGGCTTCTGGCAGGGCCATCAGCTATTTTGTAGGATCACCACATCAGGGCAAGAGTGGCCAGAATCTCACTTCGCTCTGTGTTGGCTGGACACCACCTGGGCTGCTTCCAGGCATGGTGTTGTATTTCCCTTTAAAAATTGTCATTGGACTTTTAAAGAAATTTTTTATTTTATATTGGAGTATAGTTGATTAACAATGTTGTGTTAGTTTCAGGTGTTACAGCAAAGTGAGTCAGTTACACATATACATGTATCTATTCTCTTTCAAATTCTTTTCCCATTTAGGTTATTACAGAATATTGTGAGCTTTTATATTACAAAATATGTTTAGGTTGAACCAAATGAAAACTTCCAATATTTGACAATTTTGGCTTGCAAAAACATGTATTTCATTGATTCAACCTAATTCAGATTCATTATAGAAATGTTAAAGTAACAGAAGTTCAAGCAGTGGAAGTATCCCCACCGTACTCCAGCCCCACTCCCCACAGGTCAGCACTGTTAAATGCTGGTGTGCATCTGTCCTGGATTTTTTCTACTCAGGTTAAACACACCCTGTGCTACCATCTTCTGCAGATCAATACCTCTTCTTCTTCCTCCTTACTCACAGGTCATCTTTTTTTCTTTGAACAAAAACTGAAGCATACTTTCTCATGGTTAACCATTTTGCTATTTTCAGTGAAGAGTTTATAAAGATTTTTCCACAGCCCAGAACCTCAACTTCATTCTTTCTAACAGCTGCATTGAACTTCAAGATTCATGTCTTAAACAATGGGGAAGATCTCATCGCCCTCTCTCTGCATTTCTTTCTTCTGGAATTCTCTTTCTCTTTGGCCTCATATGCTTGAAGGGCTGGGAGTTATAATCATGCTCTTGCAATTGCTCCTACAATTCTGCATCCCCTCATCTGTGTCCTGCAGAAATCTCTGTCAGTAGTAGTTTCCAAAATCTATAGTCTGGAGAAAGTTGCCAGGGAGCACGGAGAGAAAGGGGCTGGACCAGTGCCTGTGGACCAGGTTTCCCTTCTACCTCTCTGTCGGTTTTTAATGTTGCCTTCCATCTACCCAACATCAACTTAGATCCTCTTCCCTTCTGTGCTAATGTTCTCCTCCAAAGGCTGACCCACCAAACACATGTTGACAACCTTAATAACACACTGTCTTCAGTCCATGCCTCTCTTCCAGACTCTGAGTTCATACACCCAGCATCCGACTGGACTTGGATGATTCACAAGCATCCTATATCTAAAGCTGCATTCTTTTTTTTGTTGTTTTGTTTTTGTTTTGTTTTTTTGTGGTACGCGGGCCTCTCACTGTTGTGGCCTCTCCCGTTGTGGAGCACAGGCTCCGGACGTGCAGGCTCAGCGGCCATGGCTCACGGGCCCAGCCGCTCCGCGGCATGTGGGATCTTCCCGGACCGGGGCACGAACCTGTGTCCCCTGCATCGGCAGGCGGACTCTCAACCACTGAGCCACGAGGGAAGCCCTAAAGCTGCATTCTTGATCTTCAGCCCCACCTGACGATGTTCCCTCTTCCCCCTTTCCCCATCTCTGTGAACTGTATTCCCACAGTTGGTCAAGTCAGAAAACTGGGGCCCCTGATCCCCCTTCTCCTTTTCTCCCACATCTAATTCATCAGTAAGCCCTGTTGTCTCCCCTGACCACCTTTCCCTAAATCCAGTGTCAAGCCGCTGCCACCTCCCACCTGGATGCCGATAGTCTCCCACTGTGGTCTCCCTGCTTCCGTCTTTGCTCCCCACCCCCATAACCCACTACTCTCACAACAGCCAGATGTTCTTTTAGACATGTAAAATGATCTTGGCATGTTGGTTTAAAAGCCTGCAGTGGCTTCCTTGGCAATCTAATCTCCTTCGTGAGGACTGTGAGATCCCATGAGATCTGGCCCTGCCTTGCCTCCCCGTGTCCCCACACGCCTGTCACACTGGCCTCCTTTCAGATCTTTGAAATGGACAAACTCCTCCCTGCCCTGGAGAAGATTTTTTTCTTGGTTTCTCTGTTGCCTCAGTGTTTTTATCACAACCGGTATTGTGCCAGAGACAGGCAGGAGGAGGAAATCAAGGCCCGGAAAGAGCCCAAATGCCAGATACCAGCTTGTGCTGTGTCAGGGCTCTGCCCGCTGCCTCGCTCATGTCCCATCCACCCTCCAGAAAAAGAAGGGAGAACAAATGCTATTCTTCTGAAGCCATCACTGCCAGGGATGGGGGTTGTGCTAAGAATTCTTGCAAAGTTTTTTCCATCAGAGTAGCTTTGAGCAGCAAGTGGGAATGTAAATCTTTTTCCTTCTTCCTGTTCTTTCATCACAGATTTCGAATCCTTTGGGATGAAGAGGTAGAAAGGATGGGTCCCAAGAAAGCCTCTCTGGGCCGAGAGGTCTGGAAATTCCAGAGGACGCGTGTTTTGATGGATATCATGGCCAATATCCTGTGCATTATCACGGCAGCCATAGGGCCGGTGGGCGCACTGGCCCTTCTTCTGCCTTGTCTCCCAGGTTCCCAGACTGGCAAAGAATGTCATTAGTTATTTTCTCTACGATCTGGTGGGTCTAGTACGTTGTTGTTATCTTTGCGCTTGATTCCAACTGTGTAGTATTTGGGATGCCAAGTCCCAACAAAGACCATGCCTGTTGGACTTCAGAGTTGACATTTTCTTAAGCCCTTAATCCTTAGCAATAAAATCTTCGCCCTTTACACAAGAACATTTCCCTGGCCAAGGGAAACCTGGGTGGTGTGAGGTAAGGGAAAAGACTTGTTTCTTTCTTACACTTGCTCTTTCAGTTTGTTCAAAATATCCTGTATCAATTATGATTAGATTCAGTTGCATATAACCGAAAACCTCCCAAAACAGTGGATTAAACAGGATGGATTTATTTCACTCTGTGTAAAAGGAGTCTGGAAGAGGATGATCTGGGGCTGGAGTGGGGACTTCCAGGCTTTTCTATTTTTCTTCCTCACTACCTTAGCATGTGGCTCCCATAATGGTTCAGGATGGAAGCTGCAGGTCCAACCATCCCAACCATGTTTCAGAGAGCCGGTAGGAGGAAAGAGACTTCCAAGTTGAGTTGGCTCCCTCTAAGAATTCATCCCCAAAGTTCCATTCAGCACTTTGGCTTATACCTCATTGCCCTTAACATAATTACATGGTCACCATGCTTCCACAAAGGAGGCTGGGAAATGTGGTCATTTTGCTGGGCCCATGGATGCCCTGATTAAGCAGGGTTGTACTAATAAGGAAGAAGGAGATAGAGCTATCAGGTAGGCAGCTGGCAACCTCGCCGGCATGTTCCCAGGTGGTACTTAAGCCTTTCTTCATTGGGATTCTCAGTTCTAAAAGACAGGCCTCTCCAAAGTCACACTAAAATAAGACCCACGAAACTCACCCTGTTGGTCCTCTGACACTTCTCTCCCCCTATAAGTCAGTTTTTCTCTTCCTTCCTCAGACCCCCTCAGCCATTCCAAAAGCCTTCAGTTGAGGAAATGTTTAGGTGGCCCTTCCAAAGGCTGAACCCATGTGCTTTCTTTCCAGGTGCTCAATATACTATCAAGTGATAGTTATTCTTTGTTTGAAGCTGCCTTGTTTTGTCCCTTGCTAGCCACCATCCTTATCCTAATGGCTGTCTGTGTGGTGTACGCCTTTTTCATCGTGGGGCCCACAGCTCTCCTCGGGATATCCGTGTGTGTGCTATTCATCCCCATCCAGGTAATGGCAGGTCTCTGCTGTTGTACTTCACACACACTCTCACTGAAGTGGACTTTGTGTCCAGGGCCTGGCCCTGAAGCCTGGGCCCTTACTTTGAGCTCACAAACAGTACAGTTCTTTTACAACTTGAATTTGAATACCCTGGGGAAGGGGAGCATGCTTCTTCAGTTTGGCAAAGTCCCCAGCACTTTCCTTGCATCCTGGCAATTCATGCATTGGCCTCATCTGCCCTGACCCCAGTCGTGTCCCCCAGAGCACGTCAGCCACAACTCAAGGGAAGGATTCAGCTGAGAATCTCGGGCCTGACACACTCCAATCCCTGGATTTTTAGGCCAACTGCAACTCAGCAATTCTCTGAACACACTGTTTGTACCTCGATTTCAGATGTTTATGGCTAAGCTCAATTCAGCTTTTCTATGATCAGCAATTTTAGTGACAGATCAGCGAGTTCAGACGATGAATGAGTTTCTGACCTGCATCAAGCTGATTTAAATGTACACCTGGGAGAAATCTTTTACGAACGCCATCCCAGGTAGGATGAGCAGTTGCTGAAAGAACCACTTACCCTGTAGAATGTGCTCTTCTAAGGGGTTCTTAAGGGTCCTGGGGCCGGGCATTCTGGAAGTTGGCTGAAGCGATCCCCGAGCTGATCTGTAGGCTTTTCAAAAAGTTACAGAGATTTTAGAATAGACCCAAGGGCTCAGCAGGTGAGTGACATATGGTTTAGCCATACTGAGGTCAGTGAATCCTTGTACTGGCCAGTTACCTTTCACAAAAATAGTCCACTAAAACATTACGAGCAGGAGAAGAGCTGGCTCAGCCTATTTCCTTGACTGGGAAGATGTCCACACGGACACACGCACACACTAACACTTACACACATGTCCCCTCCTTGCCGGCAGCAGCCTCATCAGGATCGGATGTCTCACTGACTTGACATGCTTTGGGCAGATAAGAGAATGCATATATAGCTGTTTTGTTTTAAAGACGATATGAAGACTATTTCAATCAAATAAAAATGCAAATCTAATTGCAGGAATAGTTACATAATTGCTGACATAGACTCAGGTGGTTGACCGGTTAATGATTTGAACCACCGTTACAACTAACTCTCTGGATCCACAATTACACTTTTAGACCAGCATGTAATTGGGCCTGAAGCTGTGTATCCACATTTTAGGAAGCAGCTTTAGAGAATCTGCTTTTGAGACTGCCAAAGGAAGTGCCCCAGGTTGGGATGCTGGCAGCCCTATTGTACCCTCTTTGAAGACATAGAAATAACTTCCTCACACTCTGAACTCACTTTAATACAATTTATTTGATGTGATTAAATTTGATTCCATTTGACATCATTCAATTTAAAACTCAATTTAATTCAAGTCAGTTTAACTCAATAAATATGTACCAAGTTCCTACTATGTGCAAGGCCATGGGAGTCACACAAAATAATTAGGAAAAGGGTCCCTAGTTTTAAAATTGAGGGAGGATGAGTTAACTAAGCTCAAAAATAGCTATTAGTTTGCTGGCTCTACTTCTAGAATATATCTGGAATCTTTCTGCTTCTCTTCATTCTACTGTCACCCTAGTCCAAGCAATGTCCTCTCCCTTCCAGCCTATGGCAAGAACTTCTGGATGCAACCCCTGCTTTCCTCCTTCCCCCTAAAACCCATGATGCACTCAGCAGCCAGAGTGACCTTTTAAAAATGTCAGTCAGATCTTGTCTCTCCCCTGCTGAACAAGCTTTAGTGGCCTCTTATCACACTTAGGTTTTTTCACGTTTAGGTCTTTTGGATGAAGTCCAGATTCCTTCCTATGGGCTATTAGATCCAGCACAGTCGGGCCCCTGCTGACCTCCTGACCTCATCACATCTTATCCCAGGCCTTGATACCTCAGCTTGAGCCACAGAAACCTTCTGTTTTTAGAACAAGATCCACACCCGTTCATGCCTCAGGATCTCTGCCGTTGCTGTTCCCTCTGCCTGGAATGTCTTCTGCTAGATGTTCATGCTGACTTTGTCTTGACTTTGGGTCTCCTGAAGTCAATGTCACTGACTCAAGAGGGCTTCTTTTTTTTTTTGCGGTACGCGGGCCTCTCACTGCTGTGGCCTCTCCCGTCGCGGAGCACAGGCTCCGGACGCGCAGGCTCAGCGGCCATGGCTCACGGGCCCAGCCGCTCCGCGGCATGTGGGATCCTCCCGGACTGGGGCACGAACCCGTGTCCCGTGCATCGGCAGGCGGACTCTCAACCACTGCGCCACCCGGGAAGCCCTCAAGAGGCCTTCTTGACCACAGTCTCAAGCAGGTCCAGTCCCCATTCACCTCTTAATCACTTCATCCTGTTCATTTCTCTCATATCACCCAACACAGTTTGTAATTATCTTATTTACTTATTTGTTTCTTTATTGTCTATCGCCCCTACTGGAAAAGCTGAGACCCTGTTTGTCCCTATATTCCCCAGCACCCAGCACAGCCCCTGGCATATAGCAGACATCAGGTTAAAATGTGCTGAATGAGTGAACATGTGAATTAATTATAGGATAAAATGGGTAAAATGCCACAAAAGAAACTGAGAGGAGCTCCATGGGTGTGAGAGATGAGCCTCCTGGCAGAGGTAGCGTTTTAGACAGGCCCTGAAGGATATAGCAGGGATGTGGAAACAGATGGAGCTGGGGAAGCCCCCTGGGCAGGAGCAAAGGCCTGGAGGCTTTGCGTGGGGAGAAGGAGGTGGCTGGTGTTCTTGAGGGGAAGGGCGTGTGGACAGCATGCTTTGGATCCCAGCCTCTTAAGAGGCAAGTCACTTAACCTGCTAAGCCTTTCCTCTACTGTCAGAAGGGCATAATGATGGCTTCTGCCGTGTCACACTGTGGTGAGAGCAGCCGAGGGAGAGCGTGCCTGTGCAGGGTTCAGCCCAGCACCTGGTCTGTAGGCAGCCCTCAGCGAGAAGGGCTGTGACACCATGTTGCTAATGTGAAAGGGTTTTTGCAGAGGACGCTGGGATTGCCATTAAGGACTCTTTAAACAGCAGGGGAGGGAAGCTTGAATTTTATGTGTGAGTGGTGCGGAGTCATGGCCTCATCTGGACTTACGGAAGGGAGATGTGCTCTTGGGTTTTTGCAGCTGTTCCTGAGACAAAGGGCAGGGGCCTCAATCTGGCAGTCTTCAGGCTGGCATATGTGTTTTGTTTGGCCCCTACAGTACTTTAACTTTTTCAATTAGTTCCCAACATTTAAGAGTAGGGAGATGTCTCATAAAATTCCACATTTCAGACTTCAAAACAGTCTGGTGAGCCTGGGACATCCTCGCTCTGGTATTGCTCTCTGCCCACTCCCTTCATTTACCTTACTTGCCTGACCCCTGTAGGCATCTGAGTGTATGACTCCTGACACACAGAGAATCAGATCAGGAGGGACCTTGGAAACCATCCAGCAATGGCAGCTGACATGTACTGAACCCCCAGTACATGCTGGCATTGTGCTCCGGGCTGTCTGTGCTTCCTCCCATTTAAACTTCACAACAAGAGCCCTTAACACTCATTTGCAGGAGAACAGGGCAGGAGTAATATGTTTCTTTTTTTAAAAATTGAAGTATAGTTGGTTTACAATGTTGTATTAGTTTCAGGTGTACAGTAAGTGATTCAGTTATACATATATATATTATATATGTATGTATATAATATATATATGTTCTTTTTCAGATTCTTTTCCATTATAGGTTACAAGGTATTGAGTATAGTTCCCTGTGCTCTACAGTAAATCCTTGTTGTTTATCTATTTTATATATAGTAGTGTGTATCTGTTAATCCTAGACTCCTAATTTATCCCTCCCCCTTCCCCTTCCCCTTCGGTATCTATACTTTGTTCTCTATGTCTGTGAGTCTCTTTCTGTTTCCTAGATAAGTTCATTTGTATTACTTTTTTAGATTCCACATATAAGTGCTATCATATGATATTTGTCTTTCTCTGTCGGACTTACTTCACTTAGTATGATAATCTCTAGGTCCACCCTTGTTGCTGCAAATGGCAATATTTCACTCATTTTTATGGCTGAGGAATATTCCATTGAGTAATACGTTTCTTAATGCTGGTGCTTGACAAGCAAAATGAGACCACCGTGGACTGCTTCTATTTCACAGATATAAGGAAGAGGGAAAGGAGATTACTGGAAAAAGGTGGATTTGTCCAAAGTGAAAACTCAGTGCTGGCCCCCATTGCATCCACCATAGCCATTGTACTGACATTCACCTGCCACATCCTCCTGAGATGAAAGCTCGCTGCCCCAGTGGTAAGCACCTCTTTAGAGCTGGCCTCTTCTGTACCCAACTCTGCAAGTGCCAGGTGGGTAGCTCCTCTGGCACTGGCATCAGATCACCCAATCACGGTGAGCCAGAAGACAGCAGAATTCCACCCTGACTTCTAAGACAAGTATTTGAGCTGACTGGGAGCCGAGGAGAGCTTAGTAGCAACTCTTATTCAGTCTACAGCAGGGCAGGGGTAGTAGTTAATGCTGGAACACAATTTTTCATTTGGACATTGAAACCAAAGGAGCCCTTGGCTATTTTATTCTTATTTATCCATATATACGCCAAGAAAAGAGTTGGTGAAAGTTCTCCGGGTGGGAGGGGTGTCAGTATTGGGAGAGGCAGTGTGGTGTCCAGATCAGGGTCCCCCTTGTTTAAAGCCTGACTCCACACTTGCTAGCTATGACTTACAGCAATTCACGGAACCTCTCTTGTCTCGGTTTTATTATCTGTAAATGGGGTGATGACAGTCCCTATCGTAGTGAGGATGGAAGTTGTCTTCCACAAAGCACTCGGTCAGCACCTCGAATGCGGTAAATGCTGCGTAAGTTGTTGCTGTTCTCATTAGCCTTATGCTCACCCAGGCCAGGCATATTCGGGTTGAAAACCTCAGAAGGAGAATTGGAGTGAACGTGAGGGGCTCAGGACCTGAGCTAGAGAGGAAATGGCCCCTGACTGAAATAAAGAAACAAACATTTCAGATATTAAAGCAGCGTCTGAAGGGCAAGTTGGAAGAAAGAACGTAAAGGCAAGAAAAAGAGAGAGAGAGAATGAAATAAAAAAGGAGAGGTATGCTCACCAGAAAAGAATTGCACCAAAAATCAGGGATCTGGAGGGGAGGGACGTTTGAGAAGGCAGGATCCTCTTCTGGGGCATTCACTGTGGCGCTGTCAATCCAATTACTGCCCCGTGTTTCTTTGGGAGATACCTTAATTTTCTTAGTTTCTTCACACACATTTTTCTCTCACACACTCTGGGGGCTTGAACATAGCCATGAACCGAAAGCCAAAACGAACAGCAATGGTTGATGTACAGAATGAATGTTACTGGATTATAGTGGCTGCTGTCTACCATCCCAAACCAAAAAATTTTTTTTTCCCAGAACACACCAAGCAAATTAATTTGAAACCAAATTGAGTGCACATTGTTAATATTTTTTAAAACAATGATTTAGAAGAAATCTAGACCAAGAACAAATTCCCTGAATGCGAGGCTCGTATTTCTTTGGCCTAAGAATCCCTTTCAGTCTCCTCCTCTGCCAGAGCCACATGAGTAGGAGGTCAGCCCTGAGGAGCTGTCACATCAGGCAGCCCGGGGACTCTGCTAGCCAGGGCCTGGGCTTCCTGAACCAAGATAGTGCTCTAGGACCTGGGGGAGCTGAATTCTCTTTGGGGATGTATTTAGGACCAGATGTGATGAAGGGAGCATCTTTCATCATCCTCTTAATGAACTAACTAGGATTAGTTGAAGCCTGGGGGCCCTGTCCATGGGGCCCATTCAACAGCAGGAAGGATCACTCCAGATTTGTTGATGGAAGTTGTGTTTTTAATTTCTTAGATGGGTGGTTAGGGAGAGGCTGCTAATTACAAGGACAGATGAGAAGATGAAAGCTGAGAGATGAGATCATGCCCCCTGTGGGGCACCCACAGAGCAAGGAAACTTGTCTTCATTGAGGCTATATGATATTATCCACCCACCATGCAGGGCTCAGTGGGGAAGGCCCTAGTGAAGGGGGGTCATTGTTCATTGTTTTGGAAATGACAGTGGAACCAAGGCTCTCAAATTGGTCCCTTATGTGTGTGTGGAGGCAGGGCATGGAGGCCAGACCCTGAGGGCAGGAGAACCAGCAACCAGCCTGGGCCAGGCACATAATTCTAGGGAGCTTCCACCTTCAGCACTGGTCTCTGTGTGGTATGTAAAAGGATGCTCTATCTCTGAAGGGTCAGATGCCTCTGAAGCAACCGAGAGAAGGGGATAATTTAGGAAAAATCTGCATAGGTTTTTTTTGTTGTTTTTTTTTTCACGGTACGCGGGCCTCTCACTGTGTGGCCTCTCCCGTTGCAGAGCACAGGCTCCGGACACTCAGGCTCAGCGGCCATGGCTCCGGGCCCAGCTGCTCCGTGGCATGTGGGATCTTCCCGGACCAGGGCACGAACCCGTGTCCCCTGCATCGGCAGGCGGACTCTCAACCACTGCACCACCAGGGAAGCCCTGCATAGGTTTTTGAAAGAATGGTCTAGGCCAAATAAGGATATGGTATGGATGGAGATTTCCAAAGGTCCTCAATTAGAGGCCCTTTTCAGACCTTATCCTCTGGATTGACAGAGATAAGGGGATAAGTTTCCCACCATTTTGGTGAAAATCCAAACGCAAAATAGTTTAAGATGTTAATACCTTCAATTTGCCAACCCATGATTTCTGAGCCATGAAATGAGAAAATTTTTCCTCTGAGAATCCCAACTGTGCTACTGTTTCTCATCTCAGGAAGTTTAATCCCCATGGACTTAATGGTTCAAAGCCAAGGCAACATCCCATCCTGAATTCTATACCTCTCTTTTGTTCTTCAGGCATTTAGTGTGATTACCATGTTTAATGTAATGGAGTTTTCAATTGCAATCTTACCTTTCTCGGTCAAAGCAGCAGCTGAAGTCAATGTCTCTCTAAGGAGAATGAAGGTATAACTAACACTGGGTGAGCAGGGAAGAAAGTTCTCATTTGGGGGCAGGAAAATTCCCAGATAAGGGGAGGCTGTGTCAACCCATTGGAGGGCTGGGTCACTGGTTTGGTGGGTGTTGGGAGAAGAGCCTCCATTCAGTGTTGGATACACAAATATGCATCAAGCAGGATATAGGCAGAGTATTATAGGTGGCCTGCCCTTTTAGTAAAACTGAGATGGAGTCTCCACCCAGGGAGATGATGTTCCTGACCCTCTACTCTTTCTCCAAGCCATGACTCTTAACTTGTTCCAGGAGTGGAGCTCAGTTTGCACTGAGCCATCTCCCCTTTGCCTACCTAGTTTGTCCTAGGATGTGTGTGGTGACAGAAGTGATGAAGACGGTGGCGGGGGGAGACACCATATTTATACACTCATTTAGTCATTTTATTTATTAATTTATTCATTCATCAAAGATTTACTGTGTGAGTCCCAAACAGGATCAACACAAAGAGAACCACATAAAGACACATTGTAATTAAAATGGCAAAAATTAAAGATAAAGAGAGACTATTAAAAGCAGCAAGGGAAAGCAGCAAGTTACATACAAGGAAACTCCCATAAGGCTATCAGCTGACTTCGGCAGAAACTCTGCAGGTCAGAAGGGAGTGGCACGATATATTTAAAGCGATGAAAGGGGAAAAACTACAACCAAGAATACTCTACACCACATGACTTTCATTCAGATTTGATGGAGAGTTCAAAACTTTACAGACAAGCAAAAGCTAAAAGAGTTCAGAACCATCAAATCAGCTTTACAAGAAATGTTAAAAGGACTGTTCTAAGCTAGAAAGAAAAGAACACAACTAGAAACATGAAAATCACAAAAGGAAAAAGTTTATCAGTAAGGGCAAATATACAGTAAAGGTAGTTAATCAACTATGTATAAAATTGGTAGGAAGGTTAAAAGACAAAAGTAGTAAAATCATCTAAATCCACAATATATAGTTAAGGGATAACAAAACAAATTGATGTAAAATATGGAAAAACAGTACTTGTGGGGGAAGAGAGTAAAAACTCAGGGTTGTTAAAATGCATTTGAAATTAGGAGATCAGCAACTTAAAATAATCGTGTATATATATGTATAGATTGCTATATATAAACCTCATGGTAACCACAAACCATACATTTATAATAGATAAACACACACACAAAAAAGAAAGGAATCCAAACATAACACTAAAGATAGTCATCAAATCACAAAGGAAGAGAGCAAAAGAAGAAAAGAACAAAAAAGAACTACAAAAACAACCCCAAGACAATTAACAAAATGACAATAACTACCCATTATTACTTTAAATGTAAATAGACTAAATGCTCCAACCAAAAGACATAGAGTGGCTGAATGGATATGAAAACAAAACCGATATACATGCTGCCTGCAAGAGACTCACTTCAGATCTAAAGACACACACAGATTGAAAGTGAGGGGATGGAAAAGGCATTCCATGCAGATGGAAATCGAAAGAAAGCTGGAGTAGCAATACTTATATCAGAAAAAATAGACTTTAAAACAAAGACTGTTACAAGAAACAAAGGCATTACGTAATGATCAAAGGATTGATCCAAGAAGAAAATATAACAATTATAAATACATATGCACTCAACATAGGACCCACTTAAATATATAAAGCCAATATTAACAGATATAGAGAAATTGACAGTAGCACAGCAAAGGAAAGCATTGGCAAAACGAAAAGACAACCTACTGAATGGGAGAAAATATTTGCAAATGATATGACTGATAAGGGGTTAATATCCAACATATATAAACAGCTCATACAACTCAACATCAAAAACCCAAACAACCCAATTAGAAATGGGCAAAAGAACTGAATAGAAATTTTTCCAAAGAGGAAATGCAGATGCCAACAGGCACATGAAAAGATGCTCAACATCGCTAATCATCAGGGAAATACAAATCAAAACCACAATGAGATATCACCTCACACCTGCCAGAATGTTTATCATCAAAAAGAACACAAATTACAAATGTCGGGGAGGATGTGGAAAAAAGAGAACCCTCGTATACTGTTGGTAGAAGGTAAATTTGTGCAGTCACTATGGAAAACAACATGGTGGAGGTTCCTCAAAAAACTAAAAATAGAACTACCATATGACCCAACAATTACCCTCTGGGGTATATATATCTGAAGAAAACAGAACACTAATTTGAAAAGATACATGCACCACAATGTTCATAGCAGCATTATTTACAAAAGCCAAGATATGGAAGGAACCTAAGTGTCCATTGAGAGGTGAATGGATAAGGAAGATCGTGGTACATATACACAATAGAATATTACTCAGCCATAAAAAGAATGAAAATTTGCCATTTGTATGAACGTGGATGGACTTGGAGGGCATTATGCTAAGTGAAATAAGTCAGACAAAGAAAGACAAATACTAAATGATATCATGTAAATGTGAAGTCTAAAAAAGTAAAGCAAAATACCCTGAATATAACAAAAAGGAAACAAACTCACAGATATAAAGAACAAACTAGTGGTTACCAGTGGGAAGAGGGAAGGGGAAGGGGCACGATAGGAACAGAGGATTAAGCGGTACAAACTGTTATGTATAAAATAAATAAGCTACAAGCATATATTGTACAGCACAGGAATATAGCCAATATTTTATAATAACTTTAAATGGAGTATAATCTATAAAAACTTTGAATCACTATGTTGTGTATGTGAGACTAATATTGTAAATCAACTATATCTCAATTAAAAAAAAGATTTACTGTATGCTTCCTATATGCAAGGCACTGTGGAAAATGCAAATATAAGGAAGAGAGTCTTTACTCTTAAGAGCCTCCAGTCTAATACAGGACCAGGTATCCCAGTAATTGCTATATATAGTAAGGGTGAAAGTGATGTGTAGGAAGGGCAGATAAAGTGGTTTTGAAGTTGAGGCAAGGAAAAGAAAAGGAGAAGCACATTTCAGTCAAGAGAACAGTGCGTTCAGACCTCTGTGAATGATTGGAAGATCTTATTTACTCACGTCTGAAATGTGGATGTCATTTTAAGCATCCTAGGTGCCTGTATCCCTCTTCTCCCTTACCATCCACATTGAACCAATCAAGAATCCTGTTGGGACTTCCCTGGTGGTGCAGTAGTTAAGAATCCTCCTGCCAATGCAGGGGACACGGGTTCGAGCCCTAGTCCGGGAAGATCCCACATGCCGCAGAGCAACTAAGCCCGTGCACCACAGCTACTGAGCCTGCGCTCTAGAGCCCTTGAGCCACAACTTCTGAGCCAGTGTGCCACAACTACTGAAGCCCACGTGCCTAGAGCCTGTGCTCCGCAACAAGAGAAACCACTACAATGAGAAGCCTGCGCACTGCAACGAAGAGTGACCCCCACTCGACACAACTAGAGAAAGCCCGCACACAGCAACGAAGACCCAATGTGGCCAAAAATTTAAAAAAACAAAAAAAGAATGACACAAATAATAGTTAAAAAAAAAAAGAATCCTGTTGACTCACCTCCTGATCACTGTATTCCTTCAATTTTAAGAGGCACCATTTATGAGACTGGATTGGAAGGTGCACTGTTGAGTTATTACATTTTGAACAAAACACAGAGTTAACCTCATGACATTAATTGTGTAACAATACCCAATATCTTAGACTAGAGGAACAATGCTATTTCTTGACTCCACAACCTCCACTCTGTCCCTAGTGTCATCACCTTCATTCAAGAATTCATAGTCTCTCATCTGAACTATCACAGTGACTGAAGAACCAATTGTCTTTTTCCAATGTTGTCCTTTTCAAATACATATTGCACTGTTAATTGAGCTTTAAAATATTTGTCTGATCACTGACATTAACCTGCTTGAAATCCTTGTCCTTCACTCTCCAGGACTGAGCCTGAGTCCTCCATCAGCACATCCTCAGTTATGTCTCCACTTCATTCCTTATCCCCTTCCTACCTTGAGCTCTGGCCCTTGGTTATACTGAACTTCTCGTCTTATACCTCTCATCCCCCCAAACCATGCTATTGCCTGTTTTTGCTCATGCTGTGCCCTCTACTAGAAAGCTCTCCTCCCCTAACCCCTCCCTCATCTTTGCCTGTACAGCACTGTACAGACTCAGCTCAGGCATCAATTACATGGGCCTCCAGGATGTGGAGCCAAGTGTCCCATCCCTGGCAGTTACAGGGATTTGTCCCTGTCACATTTCACTGAAATGATCTGTGCATGTTCCCATCTCCGCCTGGACTGCAGTCTCTTCAAGGACAGGAAGCACGCCTTATTACTAATATTTGCATTTCTGTTGTTTACCCCAGAATCTGGCACAGAGTAGGCACTGGGCAGGTGTTTTGTTGAACTGAGCTGAGTGGGGACTTAGGAAGAAGACACAGCAGAGACAGAACATGTGACCTTGGTTTCATAAGCATTAGTGTCAAGCAGTGAAGCCAACCACCGAAAGACTGGCAAAAGCTGGCCATCTTGGGCATAAGGGTAAATTGTAGCTGGGATCAGCATTCTCCAATGTGGGTGACCCAGATAGGCCTTGTGCTTAAAAAGGCAACCGTTCTACATAGTATGAGCTAATAGACTATTTTTGCTGCAGCTTCTCCTGGGGGAATATCTTCAGAATACCTTTCCTGGATGTCCCAGGTAGAATTCCCAAGATTATGATTTGGGGTCATTAGAAGATATACTGGGATGATTCTTGCAAATGGATGACGTCTGCCAAGTTAATTTTGTTTCTTTACTCTTAGAAAATTCTCATAGCTAAAAGCCCCCCATCTTACATCACCCAACCAGAAGAGCCAGATATGGTCTTGCTTTTAGCAAATGCCACCTTGACATGGGAGCAAGAAACCAGGGGGAAAAGTGACCTAAAGAAAGTGCAGAATCAGAAGAAGCATCTTCTTAAGAAACAGAGGCCAGAGGCATACAGTTTGAGTCCATCGGGTCAGGGAGTCACCAGTGCCCAGGAGCAACATGGCAGCCCCAAATCGGTTCTGCACAATATAAGCTTTGTGGTGAGAAAGATGGGTATGTGTTCCAAAGGTGTGGCCTCCATCCTTCTTCCTTGTGTCACAGGACCATGGCCTTCTCAAGGCTGAATATAATTCAGTTTGAGCAGGAGGTCGTGGTGGGATGTCTCCATTTCTCCCCAAATTTTAAAGCTATGCAAATGAACCCTGGAGACATCTCTTCAAGCTGAGAGAATACTGTTGTCTTAGTGGTTGTATTAGTGCCGATCTTCAAATTCCACAGGAGTTGAGAGCCAGTTGCAGTGTTTAATGGACAATCCATTTCAGGTGGCTAGACTCAAACTGACTAGCTTCCATAAGTCTTTTCAGATTTGTTCTTAATTTCACGTTGAAGTCCAGTAATAGATTATAATAGCTGACAGTTATGAGCAATTTCTGTTTACGAGGCACATAATTAACTCATTTAGCTACCCCAATAACCTTACGAGGTGGGGGTATAGCTGCCCCACTTTATGACTGAGGAACCAGAGACACAGCAGGTTAAATAACTCGTCCAAGTCATACAGCTCGAAAGTGGCAGAAGAGGGCTTCACACCCAGGGTGCCTGGTGCCACCACCTGCTCTTAACCACCAAGCGACACTGCTCTTGTAAAAAGCAAAATGAGTGCCACAAGCAGCCTAGGAACAGAAGCCGGCCAGATTCTGCTGACTGCCTCCCTCCCCTCGGGATTCGGGGGTGGAGTCCTTAGAGCAGCTCTGCATTTGGGGAATGTTTGACCTTCTGTTGCATGTGGTTTGCTTGCCCTGGGTACTCGTCAGCCCACAGCCCGATGGCAGTGTTGATTTTGCTGCAAAGGGCTCAGCATTAATCTTGTGCCTAATATTTTAATCTCCCGTCTTGTTGACTCACCCTTTCCCCATGTGAGCACTATAGAGGGAGAGGTTCTTATGTATTATGTGATGCTAGGCTCAGTAACTGGGGTAGAGTGATACCTCGTAGCTAACAAGGCTCTCTGCACATATTCATTGGAAATGATATTTGGTTGGCTGAGTGCAATTGAGCTTGGCTCTCAGTGAAGTCTTGCTGTGTGCAGCCCACTTGCTTTCTCATCACTCTTCCCCGCCTCTGACGTGCAGCACCCAGATTACTTCAACCATGTCTTCAGTGTTGCTCCAGAGAGGACTCAGTGAACAGCTCTCGTGTTGTAAAGAAGCCTCCTCAGCCCTTCAATCGCTTTCCTCCTTTTCAGTACGTTGGTGGCTCATGACTTGTCGTCAAGGACATGGTCAAATATTTTGTGAAATAAGGTGAAGACAAAGGGTGCAACACAATATCTTGGGGATTAGGGCTATGCCTCTCTAGCCTGGTGGACCCGGGCTCCAGTCCCAGCCACTCGCCAGCTGCATGGCCTTAAGCATATTGCCTAACCTCTTCAAGCCAGTTTCTTTACCTGCTCCATGGGTATTTTAATAATAGTACCCACTTCACAAGGTGGATGGGAGGACGGAAAGACACATCACGCACAAATGCTAAGTCCCCACGGACGGGAGCTATTGCTGTTGCCTTTTTCCTCTAACAATCATGTCCAGCTTAAGTGCTGCCCTTAAATGTCCTAAACTCAAGGCATCTATGCTTTTCCAAATTTAGTTCTAAGATTCCATTAGACCATAGCCTCCTTGAGGTCAGGGTACGTATCTGTGAACTTGTTCACAGTCGTGTGGCCTTACACTGAGCCCAGAGCCTGGCACAGAGTAGGTTTCCAATAATGTTTTCCAAATAATCAGAAACTCAGGGGTGCAGGCCTCATGGATTTCCTGCTGAAGACAAGGATGAATCTAGAAGGCTTAGATCTGGCCACAAGTAGTGGACAGGACTCAACTAAGAGCCAAGTGTCTAGGGAAGCTGGATCCATCCCTGTGTCTCTTTGTCCCAAAGTCTTCATAATGCCCCGGCTGCTTGTAGTCCTTTTGGTGGAATTAAAATGGATCCGCTTCACTTACCTGCAGCGCCAGTGACAGTAAAGGCAGGGACTGCGTCTACCTTGATCACTGCTTTATTGCCAGTGCCTAGTGCAGTATCTGGTGTTCAGTAAAGACTTATCCAAGGGCTGAATGATGACAGGCAACAACCCTCTTGTGCTGGGGGTAGCAGGCAGGCGAGGGGCCCTCTGGTCTAGCTCAGGTGGGAAAGAAGCCACATTTGGCCCCGTGCTGGGCATCTTTGCTCTGAGGCATCACTGGGAGCAGGTCTCAGTGAGAATGTTCTAGATGTTCCAACTGCTGCATTGCAATATCTGCTTGAACACAAGAGTGGTCTCACCTCAGAGTCTCCACATGGACTCCTATTCCGCCAGCCGTGCCCCACCCTCCATAACTACGCAGCTCACTCCCTTGCCCCCTCCGGGCCTTACTCAGACATCACCTGTAGCAGGTACTGTCAGTGACCCATCTGTGTGGCCTGGCCATCTTCCAGCTGCCAGATCTGCATCTGTGTGCCTGAGGGCCCTCCCCACCACCCTCAGTAAGCCGAGGGAGCAGCTCTCAAACACTGACTGTTGGCTATTTAACCTGACTCCCTCAGCCATTGCGGGGACAAAGCCATGCTCAGTTTCCGCAATTCCTTGAGTTTCCCAGCAGCATTGAGCTTCATTTGCCTCCTGTGGGAGCTGACCTAACAGCACTCCCTTGATGGGCCACCTTCCTCCTCCTGTACCATCCCCCTCCCCCCAGCGGGTGTTTTCTGCACCTCCCCAGCAAGCTACCTTCACTCAATTCCTTGCTTTGGGGTCTCCTTCTGGGAGAGCTCAAGCTAAGAGGTCCACATGTCCAGTAAGGCTCCCCGCCCCCATCTCCTTGCTGCTTTATCTGCTCCCATGGCATGTATCTGACATACTCCATATTTTACTTACTTATCTTGTTTACTGTCTCCCCAACTAAAACATAAGCTCCGTGCGGGCAGACCCAGACTTTTGACTGTGATGTTCTCTGCTGTATTGTGCTATTGCTGGTTTTCAGAACAGCACCTGGCACAAAGCAGGCTTTAGCAATGATTTGTCAGCTGGATTGATAGATCTGCGGCTGTAGAAAAGTCCATGAAGCCAACACGCTGGAACAGCCTAACTGCTCAGTAATTTCAGACTGAGTTGTGATGGAGGAAGGATGCTTTAAGAGGACTTTTAAACAGCACCTGGCCTCCTGTACTTGCAGGCTGTCACTGTCCCTCTGGGCTATGCAGCCTTTGATGTCCATTAGATTTACTTTCCTGGAGTCGGCACAGGACCACCCTCCTGTTCAGGGCCTGTGTGTCCCAGAGCAGCGCAAAGCTGTTCTGCACTGGTGCTTATACATGATTTCTAGAAGCCCTCCGGGTGCTGTGCTGGGGTGTGCAGAGGAGGCTCTTAATTAAGACTGAGGCTCCTGCCTCCTATGAGGCCGTGTATCAGGGTTGGGGGGTGAGGCTGCAACTGCCACCTCACAGAGCCAGCAGTGCCCCACTGGTCCCTGCCTGGCCTGGCCAGTGCAGTTTGGTGGTGACCCTCTAAGAACTCGGAGAATGACTGTCTTTTTTCTCTTTCTCTGGTAGGGGAAGGTCTTGGGCATCTGTGGGAATGTTGGAAGTGGAAAGAGCTCCCTCCTTGCAGCTCTCCTAGGACAGGTAAGCTGTGTGCTGAGCGTTGTGACGATGGAGTGGCTCCCTGCCAGCCGCGTTTGGGGCCCTGGGCTCGGCTGTACTGGACTCTGTGCTCATAGTTAACGGTGATGCCCAGGAGGTCAATGCACTTGGCAGTTCCAGGCCCATGGCAGGCGGGGCAGGGCCTTCCACGCACTGTCCCCGGTTTGCCTCCTGAGGACATGAGTTAAGCAGCGATAGCTTCCTTGCCTGGAGCTCCATCTTGGTCAAAGGAAGCAATGGGTCATTAAATCCATGGTTTTCTCATGACATGCTTGGCCTGTGCCAAATAGAAAGGCCGGCCAGGCAGCTTGGCGGGGAAAATCCCAGGAACCTGCGACTCTCGGTGACTTTAGATCCATCTCCATTTCCCCAGCGTCTGCCCTGAGCAGCTGTTCCTCAATGGAGGAGGGGCTGAATGAATGTGTGAACCAAAGTACACATCGTGGTAGCAAGGGAGGGCGGGTGCACTCTCCTCCTTTGTCTGCTACTTCTAGCTGCTTGACCCCAGGGAAATGGCCAAGCCATTCACTGTATCCACAGTAAATGAATAGTTCACAGTTGCCAAGGCTTCTCATTCCAAATGAATGAGAAACTTTCTGGGGAAAGAAATTAAGTTCTCTTTCTCTCCACTCTGTGTTCCTAAAGGGAAGTTTGGACACCTGGGATTGCCTTTGCCTGCCATAGAGAGAGGGGGATGCTAAGCTCAGAAGAGCCCCTCCAGACCAGGGTGACTCATTCTGGCCTCAGCTGACTCATTTGTAGAAAGAGTGACAACTCCTTCCCTGCTTGAAGGCGGAGGCAGGGGCTGAGTTAGGTGAGCTGTGGCGGTCCCTCAGTCTCCGGGATTCAGCGTGAGTGCCTTTGATAACCCTAGAGTCGGTAGGGGCATTACAGGTGACCCAGCCCAATTCTCCACCTAATAACATGAGTCCTTTCCACTGAATCCTATAAGAGATGAGTCAACCTCTGCTCAGATGCCTCCAGTGATGGGGAACTCATTATCTCTTTAGAGAGATTTGAGGTATATGGGAGTGAAATTTGCCTCATTTTAACTTCTACCCTATGGTCTGCTCCTGTGGAATGTCCCAGAGAAAACAGAATCCATCTCCCATGTGACAGTGGTGGGATCAGGCCCCTCACATGGTCACTGGGTTAAGGGAGTGGGCTCTGGACGACATGGTTTCACCAGCTATCTCAGTCTCATGAGCATGGATAAGTCACTTAACCTCTCTGAGCCCTGGTTGGCTCATCTGTAAAATGGGGCTAAGGATGTTGTGATGAAGACTAAATGAGATAACTGATATAATAGTAGTTACAGGACAATTCCCAGAGCCAGCCACAGTGATTAGAATTTTATATGTACTTAACACAGTGCCTGGCATACACCCTATTCATTTTAGCTATTATTATTATAGTTGTTGTTGTTGTTGTTGTTATCATTCTCTCTTCTCCAAGTCTAATGTTCTCTATCCCTTAGACCATTCCTGAGGAGCAATGGGGTCACATCCCTCGGCCACCTTGGCTATCGTCCTTGGCTGTGCCCAACACACTGCCGCTGGCCCATGAGCACCAGTCCTGAGCACCACGGCCTGCCTCATACACCCTTTCCTGACAGCTACAAGCTGTCACCACCACTAGCCTCTCCCGTTATCTGCTGAGGCTCACCATGGAGGGCCATCTTAAATGAACGTGGGTACTCAGGGTCACAGGCCGGAGCCCATGCATGTTTCTTAATTGGATTCCTCATTGTTTTGAAAGTTCAGAAGTTCTACATGAAACTAGACTTTGCAACTCCTCTTGAAAAATTAGAAACTCGCCACAGCAGGCTTGCATCCTTGCTTGGCACCAACTGTGCAATGGAGTCAAGGTTGCTTCCTTAGGATGGGGCATGCCAGGGCCACCATCCACAGCAGTGCAGGCTGTGCCCTCTCCCTGGGGGCCTGGCTGAGGAGGGTGGGGTCTAGCCAGTGCACCTGGGGGAAGAGGGAGCCTTTGTGATGGGTCTGCTCAGAAAGCATCTCATGCTAGCTACACAAAGGTGCACATGTGCCAGCAGCAGCCTTGCAGCCTGTGCTCTCCAGAGCACAGGGCTCACCTCTGCCCCTTCTGGAACATGCCCACCTGGGCTCTCGCAGATGTTTGACTTTGAGACCCTTGGTCGGCACAGCCGGGCTTTGCAGTGTGTGGCAAGACAGCTTGTCACCCTCTTGCACCTTCCGAATTAATGCTCATACATTAAGTGGGTGGCGAGTGTGCAACAGGCCCCACCCCCACCCCCGCCGAGGAGAAGGTGGCGAGGCCTGGCTCCTGAAGGTTCTCTGGTGTTGTTGCTCCAGATGCAGTTACAACAAGGAATCTGGGACTCTGGCCTACGTTTCCCAGCAAGCATGGATCTTTCAGGGAAATGGGAGAGAAAACATATTATTTGGAGAAAAGTATGATCCCCAAAGGTAATATTAACTTTGAAAGCATGAGGCATTTTAGTATTTGGTATAATCTGCTACAGATGCTGATGCCATTGGTAATGATTGCTAACTGGGTTTCTTTAACGAGTTCTGATTAAACATTTGTCAGATCTAAATGGATGTTGCTTTTTCTCTTCCTGATCCAAGAGTTCTGGAGAGGTGCCTTCTGCAGACCTTTTTCTCTTCCTGATCCAAGAGTTCAAGAGAGGTGCCTTCTGCAGACCTGTGATCACGCTCTCAGAAACGTACGGAATCGCCACTCAATCCCAGTGCAGAATAGCATATGTTCTGAGGTTCTCTGTAACAGTGCATATGGTGTCTGACTGGAGGAAGAGGAATCTGGCAAGTTTGCTTTAGGCCAAGTAACAAGAACTTTCCTTGAAATTGAGTGCAGCAGGTATGCAATTAGTCAGCCCTGAAACTATTAATTGACACCAGTTTTCAGGATATATCACTGCTGATGTCCCCAAAATGACCTAATGGAATGAAAACAAAGTTCAAGTCATAATTTTTGAATTCACTTTGGACCATTATATTTAAGCTCTGGCAATAGCTTCCTAAGGTTCTTTGCCGAATTTGGTGTGCTGCCATGTACATTCTCTCGTTAGAGCCCCATAATCACCCATTTAAGGGAGGTCCTGGCATCGTATCCCCATTTTACAGATGAAGAGGTTGAGGCCCAGAGAGGAGAGCTGACCTGCCAAAGGTCAAAGCTATTAAATGTCAGAGGAACTGCAGGCCAGCATCATTTGTTCCCACTGGAACTGCCTGACAGCCCCCTCAAGTGCCACGATGCTGAAGGAAAGACAAATGGGGTTGGTTTTACAAATCTGGCTGTCAGCTCTTTAACTGTGGTCTGGACTTTCACATCTTATTGCCTGAACCCACAAACTCTATCCTTACTGACGCCATCGGCCAGCATGTGGGTTCTCAGCAAGAGATCTGTTACTTCCCCTCCTTTTTCCTGGCCATGACATCCTGTCATCAAGAGGCTCAGTCAGGGAGTCCTTGGCACCCGCCGAACTGTTCTGCTCAGCATCTCCTGGACTGCCTTTGCCTGTGCCTCCTCCCAGCCCCGCCTGGAATGGCTTCTCTTTTGCCAGAAGCAGACTAGAGGGAGGGATTCCTGTCTTTTATTATTAGGACACCAGAGAGCAAATATTTACCAAATACCTGCAAGACACAGGACTATGCAGGACCATGTGGGCCAGCAGGGTGGCTCAGGTGTAACTTTGCCCTTGAGGTGCTCAAGTCTGTAAAGGGTTGTAGGAGATGCATAATGGGCCAAGGAGGAACGTGCCAAGGGCAGGAGACTGTGGTGGACTGTTCAGAGGCAGCGGAGATCACAAGAGGGAAGAGAGGGTGGCGCTTGAATTGGGCTTGAAGGATGGACTGAGCACCTTCCTATGTGGCATCTCTAGCAGGGGTTCTCCTCCTGGGGTGGATATTGGGACTCTCAGGACCACAGGAAGCAGGAGGGTGGGAGGAAGTTTAAGATGGGGGTGGAGCTGGCAAGAAGATGAAGATGCGCTGAGCAGTCTGAATCTCACAGTCAAAGATTGGCAAGGTGATAACATTCATTATAACTACCGCTGATGGAAAACTTGCGCACGACAGCATGCTCTTGGCTTGATACGTGTGTTCCCACTTCTCACAACCCAGTGAGAGTTAGTAGCCTATTGTGTAGAGTAGAGAGTGAGGATCAGGGAGGTACAGTCATTTGTTCAAGGTTACCCAGATGGATTCAAGCCCAGGTTGTTCTGATTCCAAAGCTGCTGGCTTAACCACCAGGCACACCAGCCCTGAAGTTGACACATGGGCGCAATGCTCAGGGCGTCAAGAGCTGCCAGGACGTAGTGCGCCACCTGCTGGGTAGCTACCTGTGACCTGCCTGCTCATTCTAAGCTGGCACCGCCCACACGCTTCTCCTCGTCTACTAGTGGTCCTGCGGCCTCTGGGAGGCCTCCTCCAGCGACCTCAGCCCTCATTGGTGACTCCCTGCTCTGAATCCCACGAGCAATTTTCCCTTCAGGTGTTTCCTGTGCACTGATTTCATCTTTCTCGAATGGTGGGAAGCCTGTGAGCAGAGGGGCCCTCCCAAGTCAACTCTGCATCAGGTAAGCGGGGCAGAGGTCAAGGGGAAGCTGCCCTTGGACATCAAAGACCAAGCAATCAGCCACCTCCTCGCCTGCCCATGGCACCAGCGCACCTTTGGAGCAACCTAGGGCTGCATGGACGTGGGGTCTTTCTCACCATGCTGACTTCTAGCTTTCCACCCACAGGTATCAGCACACGGTTCGTGTCTGTGCCCTTCAGGTGGACCTGAGCACCCCACCTTACGGAGACTTGACTGAGGTGAGTCAAACCCAGAGCTCAGCCCCACAGCGGCTCATGGCAGATCAACCGCCAGGTCCTATGGGCTGAAGCTCTTGCAGGCAGCAGCTCCTTCATATCCGTGTGCCCCAGAGGACAGAAAGATCCCAGGAAATGTGGGGAAAGTCAGGTTCTACCATTCTGCATTCTCCACCTGGGTCCTTTCTTGGGAGATACCACAATGGATGTGACACCAGCTCCACTTGTGCTGGGCTCAGCCTGGTCACTCTTGGGGTCACTTCCAATTTGCCTGTCATCTCAGGGAAGGTTTCTGGTGAAAGGTGCTTCCTCACCTCCTGGGCCAGCTCTGTCATCCTAAGACAGAGGTCAAGGGTACAGCATTGTGGCTGGAGGCCCAAGGGCCCCTTCCTGCCTCACTGGCCCTCCCCGCCCAGGAGTATAAGGGTCATCTCCAAACATTGCCCCCCGGGGTTTTGTTTAAAGGGCTGGCTGGGTCCTGGGCTGAGCCTGCCAACTCAGGTGACCCAGGGGAGTCACTGGGCCACCTTCTGTCTTCCCATCCCAGTGTACCCTCTGCACAGTCTTCCCACTCTGCCCAGGAGCCCAAAGAATGAGGCATCCTGAAGAAAGCCCAGTTCAGAGCACATTGTCATTCTCTGCTGGTACCTCCGTGTACCTGCATCAAAGAAATGGCCGTCACAGCCACTGCATCCCTGGCCTTCCTGCCAGCGTTTGCTTCCACCCACCCCTACCTGCCTGCCTAGGTGTGTGCTCACCTTCCAGGCTCTAGACCTCTGCTTCTGCCAGTTGCCACCCTTCAAGTTCCCTCCCCAAATCCACACCCTTGAGGAAGACTTTCCCCAGACCCAGAGTCTAAAGTAATTTGCCCCAAAGTACTTAGTTTATGCTTCTCAGTTGGCACTTGTTAAATTCTTCTTTATGCCATTATTATGTGTATAACTAGCAACTGCCCCCGCCCCCCCCCCACACCGCTAAGATGCTAGTTCCCAGTAGACAGGGGAATTTTCTGGTCCCACTTCATGTGTCCAGCCCCAGTGCTCAGCACAACAGCTGGCTGAACTCCTGGAGGCTCACTTTGTGTGGTGTGGTGCCAGGCCTTAGGGATGTAATGACGCAAAAGGCTGACATGTCTGTTATCTTCATGGAGCTTAGACTTGCCTAGTGGGGGTGGGGAATTGATCCACAGGTAAACAAAGAGAGACCCCTTGTCCCTCTTCTCCCAGACAGTTTTCCTTCCTGTTCCCTTGTCCACTTGCCCAGAGCTTCCTGCTCAACAATGCCCTTTGGTGTTAGTGGTCAAGATGGAGCCCCTCCCTACAGGATTGCACTGGGATGGGGCTGTTGTGAGCCAGGTACCCCTCACTCAACACTGGAAGGAACTTTTCCCTGTTTGCCACTGCCCACCAGGCTTCCTGCAGAAGTGGAGCTTTCCAGGGTAACTGGTGTGGCCAGGGGGTTCCTGTAAAGGGGTGATGAGCAGTCTGCAGAAGAATCTAGAGAAGCTTCAGGAAGTTCCTGGTCCCCAAGGACTGCAGGGTGGGGAATGGAGTCTGGTGGTGGACAGTAAGTAAGTAGCATTGCCCTTGTCTGCAGATCGGGGAGCAGGGCCTCAACCTCTCTGGGGGGCAGAGGCAGAGGATCAGCCTGGCCTGAGCCGTCTACTTGAACCATGAGATCTACCTGCTGGATGACCTGCTGTCGGCCGTGGACGCCCACGTGGGGAAGCACATCTTTGAGGAGTGCATTGAGAAGGTGCTCAGGGGAAGACCGTCGTCCTGGTGACCCACCAGCTGCAGGTGACTGGGACCAGCAGGACCCATGAGGTCATGAAACGGGTGCGGCACTTGATGCTCACAGAGTCTCTTCTTCTGCCTAAACCTGTTGTCCTCACCTGGACCAGGTCAGGGAAGGGGAGAGGTGCACAGGAGACACCGTGACCGTCCCCGGCCATCCTGGCTCGCACCTGGCCCTGCCTGCTCCTCTCTGTGCATGGCTTCCGTTGCCCTACCTTTGGGCTCAGTGGGGCCAAGACCTTTCCTCCATCAGAGGGAGATTCTCCAGCTCTGGACCACTGACCCCTACCTATGGGGTGGACATGGGGCACCTTCTCCAGCTCTGGACCACTGATGGTGGGGAGATGGGAAGTCGGGTAGGAACATTTAGACCAACCTTTCCTCCCGCAAGGGCTGGGCAGGCCTGAGGTGGCAGGGGATGACAGATCCCTTGATGAGAGGCCCAGCTACCCCTGGCATCACTCCCCAGGGGAAAAAGGCTGGAGACGAGGACTTCAGAACTAAGGCAAGAAGCTTCTCCCTGCCCAGAGCCACGCTCTCAGGCTTAGGAACATGAATATTGCCCAGGAAAGGGACTGACTGAATACCCTGAATGACTTTGGGAATTCGGCAGGGTGGGGACAGTTCTTACAGTGTCAGCCCCATGTAAAGCGTTCTGGATGCCTGGTGGGAATCCAGGACCCCTCTCTACCCTGAGATAAGCCAGGTTACCCCTGTCCTACAGTGACTCCCCAGAGATGTGCTCTGTGTGTGTGTGTACGTGTGCGTGCACATGCGTGTGCACGCGCATGCGTGTGCGTCCCCTGCAGGAGGAGAGAGCCCACAGGACTGGCCTGTAATGAGAGGTCAATTGGAACAGAGGCAGCAGAAGTCCTGTCTTCTGACTCTCCCGCCACCTGTGGGGAAACGTTAAACTAGGGGTAAGAGGCAGGACTCTCAGCCTTTGCAAAGGTAAGTCAAGCTGGGATGGGAGCTGGCAGCAAATGAAGTTGCCATGCCTACAGGATGCTGTAGCCCGCATCTTTAGCCTCCTCTGTCAGTGGCCAGAAGGGCTGGCCAAAGAGGAAAAAGTTTCTTCAAGACCCAGGAAAACCAGGCCTTCCTATACCTGTGGCTTTGCCCCCAGCCTCTACCTCTGTTTGCTGAGAGCTAGAGACCTCAGAATAAGCTCCAAGCATCTGAATTTTGCGTGTGGGGATTGCTCAGGTTTCCTCTGAGTGGCATCTGTCACCTCCAGGAAGCATCCAGCTGGGCTGGTGCAGACAAGACCTCCTCGTTCCTCTGCTGGGCAGGGACCAGGGTGAGGAGAAGGTTGGATTTCTTCTGGGCCCCCATGAGGTGACTGGGAACGGGCTCTCGCCCATCTAGGGTGCTAAATATGGTGACCACAGCTCTGCAGTGCAAGGGTCCAGTCCCTGGAGACCATGTGTAGCAGGGAGGGCTGTCCTCCTGGAGTCCTGGGGGTGCACAGGGAGACTCCCGGCACCTGACGGATGTGGGTCAGAGCTGTCTTTGCAGGAGTCCTCAAGGGGGGAGAATGTGACCTTGGCCCTGGCCCAGTCTCTGAACCTCACTCACCAGCGGTATGAACTCAGGCAAGAACCCAGGAGGCCTCAGAGACTCTATTTTTCACCAAGGTCATTTCATCTTACTTTTTGTGTGTTGAAAAATACAGGTAGCCACCAGATGGCACTGGAGTCTCAGTCTGGCCATCAATTGTTGGGGAGGAGGCGCTCAGAGCCCGGACCTGGAGCCTGTGGGCTTTTCCAGAACATTTCTCGGGCTGCTTTTACTCTGGGGCCCGCAGGCAATCTGTATGCTTCCCAGTGCTCAGGCTGGACGATTGCCCTTCTATTACTTGAGGAAACAAATGAAATGAGGCCGCTGGCCTGCCACTGAAATCCAACCCAGGGCCAGATTTCGTGAGTCTGCAGAACAAAGCTGCTCAGATCACACCTAGTCTCACTGGAGAGAACTGGGAGCTTGCTGGCCAGAGGGGCTGCACCAGGAACTTCAGGGGCTGGAATGTGTGCCCTTACATCTGTGCCTCAGCTTCCACATCTGAGAAGTGGGCTGATGATAATGCTGCCTGCTTTCTTCACTGGGTTGTGGGAGACTGAGAGATAGGAGACGAGATCGGCCTTTGAAAGTTAGAAGATGCTGTGCAAAGGTGAGAGGTGATTTTCAGGAAAGTGGCTCTGTCGGAAAGTGTCTCAACTGGACATTAAAAGCCAGACTGTCCCTCCTTGGGCTGTCTGGGAAAGTGGACAGGGCAGTTAGTACAAAGGACGCAGAAAGGCTAGAGCTGTCCAAAGCCAAGCGAAATTGCTGTCATTTGGCCTTTGGGGCACCACCCTCTTCCCCCCAAACCCCATCAGATGCACAATGACCAAATGCAGCTACTTCTTTCAGGGTTTCAATCGAGAGCATCAAAGGTAGATTTGACCTTGGGTGAACCCCAAAGCACAGGGGAAAGACCTGTATTTCAAGGCCATGTTTTGGCCGAACCATCTTAGATCTCACAGCATCTTGTCCACCTCTAAGAGGGTCTTCCTGCCCCTAGATGGGCTGATCCTATGGGGAGAGCTTGGTCTCATTCCAAAATGAAAGGAAACTCCTCTTAGCAACTCTTTGATTTCAGGCATGATATGGAAATGAAGGGAACTCAAATTAGAAAAACAGAAGTGCTTTGGGCAAAATGTAGGATGCTCTCATGAAATGCGGCTATATTTTTATTGTACAGATAAAGCTGGTGTAAACTCCTCAGGCCAGGTAGTGTGGCCTGGAGGCTGGAGACTGCACGGTAGGCTACATCACCTGTAGCCTAGATGAGGATGATGAGGTGGGCTTGTAATGTTACAACAGAGGGAAGCCATCTCTGAGGTCATATTTCCCCTCTCCACCAAACCTTGGCTGCAGGGACTTTGTCAATTTCATACTCTCAAGTCTCCATGATGAGATTTCTCAGCACAGCAGCTCACGTAGGAAGCAATAACAAAGGAAGGCTCAGTATGCTTCACAGTGGCAACCAAAGGCCTCTTTTATACTCGTGAGACCTGTGGGCACTAAATCAGTGCTTCTCAACTGGGGGCCATTTTGCCTCCTAGCCGGCACTGGGAAATGTCTGGAAACGCTTTTGCTTGTCACACCTTGGGGAGGAGGTGCTCCTGACATCTGGTGGGTAGAAGCCAGGGAGGCTGCTAAATATCCCACAATGCACAGGTCAGTCCCCACCCCACCCCACCCCCCAACAAAGAATTATATGGCCCTCAATGTCGGTGGTGCCAAGGTTGAGAACCCCTGGACCAGATGAGCCTGGGACGCTGCTGAATGGGAGTCTGGCACGGCTCTCTTCTCTCTCTTCCAAGGCAGAAGCTCGTTGCAGATTGCTTTAATATCTCTGCAGTTCCTGGAGTGTCGTGACGAAGTCATCTTGTTGGAAGATGGAGAGATCTGTGAAAAGGGAACAGTTAATGGAGGAGAGAGGACTCTATGCAAAACTGATTCACAACCTCTGAGGGTTGAAATTCAAGGTAAAACTCTTCGGCCTTGGGTGCAAAAGATTGGGTGCCTTCCCTCATGATTTCTGGCCTGGAGAAGTTCTTTCATTTCATTTTCAGAGGAATTTCATTTTGTCTCCAGGATCCTGAGCACATTTAGGATGCAGCAGTGGTGGAAGCCCTTAAGGAGAGCCCTGCTGAGAGAGATGAAGAAACTGGTACAATCAGAGTTCCAATCACGCCTCTCTTATCACCCATGGCTCACGAGTGGACACAGATCTCTCCTTATTTCTCACCCTAGTTTTGGCTCCAGAGATGAGAAACATGATGGAAAAGAACCTGAAACAGAATCAGAGTTTGTAGACATAAAAGGTATTTACCTTTCATTCCCTCAGTTACATACTCTTAACTATTTGTTGAGCACCTACCATTTGGGACAGAGGAGTGTAGGCACACTGTATGTCCTTTGGGGCAGCTAGAATTATGTGGTTTACTATAGTGTGAGCCTTGGGGCTCAACTGCCTGAGTCCAAATTCTGGCTCAACCACTTACTAGTTTTATGACTTTGAAGCAAGGTACTTGGCCACTCGGAACCTTAGTTCCTTAATCCATAAAATGGGGGAAATAAGAGTACCAACTTCATAGGTTCTTGCAAAGATCACATTAGAAACTGTACATAGAATGAATAACACAGTGCCAGCATATAGTAACCCTCAGTGGTTGTTGTTATGATGATGATGATGATTAGTTGGAAAGATCAAAGCAATGCACAGAGATTAATTACACGCAAAAGTGCACACAGGAGATGTTTCCCAGTCTTTTTGGGGAGCATTGAGAAAGAATTGTGCAACCGTGAAGAGACTGAGGTGGGATAAGTTTATTCATTCTTTCCACAAAAGGACTCAACGTTCTACTATGTGCCAGGCACTAAGCTAGGCTGGAGAGAGGAAGAAAATATGCCCCTGTCCTCGGAATCTTTTGGTCTGGTGGGAGCCACCTGCAAGAGGATAATCATGGGAAACTGTGATAAGAGTAATGGGGAGCTGGGGTGGGAGTGAGAAGTCAGGGAGGGCTTCACAGAGGAGGTGAACTTTGGGCTGGTCCTTTAAGCATATGTAGGAGTTTGCCAGGGACACTCTGGTGACGAGGAGGGGAAAGGGGAGGACTTGGGCTCGAGGGCATCAGGCAATTCCAGGAAGGCAGAGAGGAGAGATGTGGGAGATAAACTTGGAGAGCTGTCTCTCCTCCTTAGACTCTGTTGCCTTCCATCCCTTTATCCAGTCAACATTTGTTGAGCACCTACTCTGTGCCCTGCCCCTCACTGGGCACTGAGAGGGCGGAGATCAAAATACCCCTAGCTCAAAGTGCCCACAGCAAGGTCCCTCAGAAATGTGTAGCTGAAAAAAACCCTTAGCATATTTGATCAGATTTAAGATGCCATCCATTTTGAGAGGACCATCATCTTATGTAGCACTAAGAAAAGTCTCTGCCAATTAGATGATGTGGCATACTACCGAATGGGACACATCCTGATTTCAGAGATGCTAAAATGCAGGGAAAAAATGTGAGTCTTCTTATCGATGAAAGTTGGCACCATTAATGGTGCTTGTGACAAATGCGTGCCCATTTGGAAAGACAATGTATTTTTATCACTCTGGAGGCGGCCAAGGCTGAAGTGGGGGGGCCTGTAGTCTCTTCCACGCTTTCCCAGGGAAGCTCCAGGCTGCTCAGGATTTGGGGTCCTGTGGGGAGAGTAAATCCTGCCCCTCTTCTCCTCCTCATGCCCCTTCTCTGGAGAGGAAAGGGGAAGTGTGAAATTAAATGCTCTGAGAGCTATAGGAAGGGAAGGGTTGAAGGTGACAGCCCACTGGGCTGGCACGAGGGCATTTTCCAAGGGCAGCGAAGGTGAGCAGAGCATCAGCAGCACGGCTGACTGGGCGGGGGCTGCAAGGGGATCTGACAGTTCCTTTTACGCTCTAGGGTGCCATTCGTTAGGCTCTGCCGACCCATCGAGGTGACCCCCTCATGCTGCAGCCCCAGAGGGAGACACAATGAGTGAAAGTCAGGCTGAACATTTCAAAGAAGCGCGAGGGTTCCCAGGCAGAGAGGATAATGGCAGCTCTATTCGTGGAGGCGCCTTTGAGATGGGACAGTTTTCCTTGCCAGCACAGGATGCAGAGAGCCCTGCGAAGGGGGGCCCCCTTGTCTGGCTCTATTTATCTCTGTTTACAAGAGCCAGGTATAACTACAGCATGCTGCTTTGGAGTGGACATTTTCATGCTCCTCTGTGTAGGAGAGGGAAGAGACGTGCATTCAACCCTGGCTTCTGGGAGCTCTTAGGCAGCCTCCCTGCACCTCTGAAAGCTGTTTCAAGGAGAGCTTGACAGTCCTTTGCCCTCACCCTTTGGGAAACGGAGAGGACTTGGGACAGCCACGTGGAGGGAATCAGGAATCCACCTGGGAGGATGCCCCAGGTTTCTTCTCATGGTGTGAGCTCCATGGTAGATGCCTTCTTGTTGGCCCTGTAGTAGATGGTGTGGGTGCCCTTAGCACTTCTGCGCACACAACCCAACACCCAGCTGCCATACCTGCATCCCTTTGCCTGGGGCTCTCTCGTAGCTGCCAGCTGCAGGTCAAGGTAGAAGTGCTGGGGAATTAGCCCCTGGGGAGAGCCCTCACCCAACAGCCAATGGGAGTTTGTGTAGAAACATCCCAGATCCCGCTGATCACGAGAAAGACCTCTGAGTTGTAGTTCTGTCCCAGCCTGAGATTTCTCTGTGCTGGGTTAAGCTCCCATCGCCCACGGGTGCTGCTGCCTTGATGAGACACCTTTTATTGTTGCCTTCCTTTCCCTGTACCCTTTAGCTCTGGAGTAAACTGCATGCATTCACATCCTCTTCTTAGGATCTGCTTCTGCAGAACTAGATCAAGACAACCCCTGTCTCCCCAGGGCTGAGCACGTAGTAGGTGCTTAATAAATATATTTCTCAAAACACTGAAAATCACCTGCCTCACAGGGCTGTAATGAGGACCAAATAAAACAAAATGAGCAAAAGTATGTTGGAAATTTCAAAGCATAGGGCTAGTGGAAGAAAGGATGGCAGTTGGCCCTAGTGGTGGTCGGGAGTGGGCGGGAGGGGGCCTGCCCTGCCGGGAGCGCTGCAGGACTTGTGTTTGTCCCCACCGTTCCTCTGCACCAGCTCATCCAGACTGAGTCCCCCCGGGGAGGAACCGTGACCTGGAAAACTTATGACACGTACATTAAGGCTTCTGGAGGTTCAGTAGAAAACAACGGGTTTCTTGATTTAATTTGCATTAAAAAATTCTTTCTTAAACTGTTGGGTTCATGTTTTATGGTTTCTTTAACAATGACTCTCTTTATGCTAGGGTCATTTATCAGTGCTTTTATTCTTTCCTCCTAAAAATCTAAAGTCTGATAAAACAGCCTTTTAAATGGAATCATCCTTTATCTCCATTAAAGCTGCCAGACTCTCTTTATTGAAACTGAGTGAGCAGCAGCGTGACCCAGCCGTGGTTCTTGTGTAACCTCGCTCTCTAATCGCTGAGGACAGCAGCCGCCCACTCGCTGCCTGCCTTCAGTGCAAGAGTCATCTCCATGAGCAAAACATCCCTGAGCGTTTCATTCCTTGTCTCCCCTCAGCAAGACTGGGATTTTGTTTGTTTTAAAATACTGAGTCATATCTATTAAAGTGAATAGCGGTGTGTGTTTTTTTTTTTAATATGTTGACAATTTGGACCCATGTTCCAACCAGGTGGAACAGATGTTCCCATTGGGGGTTCAGGGACCTAACACTCAGACTTGTCACATCAGCCTAGAAAGTGGTTCCCGGGGTAGAGGCCATTTTCCTACAGGCTTTGATTTTCCCACCAGGGTTGGACCCAAGGAAGAGGAGTCCCCGACAGCCCCCTGGCCTCTGTAACCCCTGGCCCTCTATCCGCCCCTGCAGGGTACTTCCTCTCTCCGTGGTCTCTCTTCCTCGTGATGATCGGCAGCTCCATCTTCAGCGACGTGTGGCTGGGTGTCTGGTTAAACAAGGGCTCACCGCTGAGTTCCCTTTTGGCTTTGGGAAATGCTGAGTCAGTTGCTAATGGAGAGTCTGAACACCATACAATGAGCCTTCCACAGCCCTCTCCACGAGGCTGAGGTCAGCTGCTTACACTACACAACTCAACTCCTGAAATCCCCTTTGATTTTTCAAGACAAGCAGGGCATCCAAATTTGTATGTGCCACGTTCAAATGTTAAAGGATTGGCTGAAAAGCTTGTGCCAGGCCAATGCAGCGTGGCTGGAGCTGTGCACATGCAGGATAGGGTCAGTTCTGCGACCTCTGTTGTAAGGCACCTCTGAGGAGTGTCTGGGAAGGGCTCGGGAAGCCTAACACAGATTTCTGTCTTCTTGCCTCTGAAGAGAAATTGGCATCTTGTCATGGACACTGTCTGGTGTTAGAGAGTTCTACCTGGCTCTGCTCCCCTACAGGAATAAGACATTCAAAAGTCAGACGGGGTCCCTGGATGTGCTGTAGGGCCATTGGGGGGCCTCTCTCTGCCACCCAAGCTCTCATCTAGGCCAAGCCCCTCCTGGGAAGGACGGATAAATCTGCTCTCCCTCAAGCTTGCTGGAAACTCTCCCAGATTTTGGCCTATGGTTTCAAAGCTTTCCTGGAGCCCCAGGAAATGCTGTGGGGTTGCCTGCCCATCCTCCAAGATTACATTTTGGTACAGTTCTGTTGCTATGACAACCAAAGGGAGGAGGTCCTGGGAAGACATGCGCAGGGGAGAGGATGCAATTGCCCTCCTGGAGTTTGGCATAGCTTCCTGAGACCAGTCCCAAGGGGAGAAGCCAAGGGGTGGCCTTCTCTGTGCAAAAAGAGAGCCATCTCTGGAATGCCCCCCAGATCCCTGCTTGCTCATGAAGAGCCCTTTCCTTGGAGAACCCAAGGGGTGAGTCAGAGCGGAGCCTCTCCCTACACGTGGTGCCTCCCCAGTAGGCCAGTGCCATTCTAATTGGGCAGCAGCAATGACGGCTGACCCACGCATTGGCGCCACCACCAGACACTGTGGGCATAGCCCACAGCGCAGCGAAACCTCCTCTTCAAGATGGTCCTTTGGTCAGTTGGCTCCCCAGGGATGCTTTTGTTTTTACGGATGTTCATCCATCAGCCTCTGGTTTACGTTTCCGCTATTGCTGTAAGAAGCAAAATGGCATTTAGAAGAAAGATGCTTGTTCGCTCCCCAAAGGCAGTCTTGACTTTTAGCACATGGCTCAGAGAAAAGCAAAACTGCCAGTTTTTCAGGAGGAGGAGATGGCCTCCCTCCAGAAATGCAGGCAAAAACACGTGTTCTCCTCGTGCAAGATGGAGCCAAGTGTGGTCTCCTTGAATCCTCCCAGAGCCCTTGGTTCATCAGGCTCCCTCCTCCCACCGCCGACTCCAGGGCATGGACCAGCACCCTCCTAGGTGCACCCTGAGAAAAGGAAAGGCAGAGGGCCCTGGGGGGGCGCTGGCCCATCACACAGAGAAGCTCCTGAGTCTCCCTGAAGGCCTGGTGGTTTCTGCCACCAGGTCTCTGATTCCCTGGCCTGTCTGGGCTGCCTGAGTGTGGCTCGGCCAGCATATGGGACCCAGATATTGTTGCTTCTGTGATTTTCCTGGCCCAGCATCACCTCTGGTCTCCTGAGGTGCAGTTGGTTTCTGAGATGACTGCCCTGTACAAGTCTGGTTTGTCTGCTCTGCTTTTCTCCCTGACTGTGCTGAGCCTCGTCAGCCAGGGGCCCTTGGGGGCCCAGCGGCCCAGCAGGAGGACCATGCGAAGCTCAGGAGTCCCCACAGGGAGCTGACTTGATTTTGCCACCTGACTCATTCTTAACCATTATGCACTCCTTTTTAGCTTCTTCTCCCTGGAAAGATTCTCTGAAAAATTCCCATTCTTTTGACAGTTGATCAATTCCTGGTGCCTCTTGTTTTCCTCCCAAGATGACGTGTGGGCCTCACGGCATCATAAGCACGTGCGAGGTGGGCCTGGTGCAGGCAGACACCGGGCCGAGGGTGTACCAGTGGGCGTACGCAGGGAGCATGGTGTCCGTGCTGGTGTTTGGTATCAGCCAAGGCTTCACTTTCACCAAGACCACGCTGATGGCATCCTTCTCACTGCACGACCGAGTGTTTGACAAGGTACAGGCTCCCCATCTTCCACCCCAGGGGCTGCATGTGCATCGGTACATCAGTCAGTGGGGTTTATTGATCACCTGCGATGTGCCAGACACTGTGCTCAGCTCTGGGGTGGACACTGCTCACGGAGCTTATAGTCGAGTCTGGGAAGAGTCTCCCAGTATCTACTTATCAACTGCAAAGGCAAACTTCAGGGAGCTGTGGGTGTGTCATGGGCCCAGGCAGGGCTGGGGGTGAAGGTGTGAGTGGTCACGAAGGTCTCCCTGGGACACTGCCCTGGAGCAGACACGTGCAGGCCCAGAGGGCATCTCCTGCTCCTGAGGACATCAGGCCCCCTCTTCATTCCGCTGTTGCCATGGAGGGCCCTGGCCGGAGCACACAGGTGTGCCCCCCATCCCACCCCGCCACACACACACAGGGGAACTTGGCCTTTTATTGCCCTGGGCAAAAAATCCCTCCCTCCTCCAAGGAGGCTGAACCCCTCCACGGTCACTCTCATCCACGGTGGTGGCGAGAAAGGGCCGCATTCTCGCTTTCCCAGGACGGCCTGGCACATTGTGTTGGCCCCCAGAAAAAACCTCAGGCCTGGCTCGCGATCCCAGCCCCAGGGAGCGCCGGACGGGGCAGGGGTGGAGGTCACCAAACAGGCACCTAGCCCCTGACCCTCCATCGTCGCCCACAGATCCTGGAGAGCCCGATGAGTCTCTTTGACAGGACTCCCTCCGGCTGGCTAATGAACCGTTTCTCCGAGGACACGAACGAGCTGGATGTGAGGCTGCTTTTTCATGCCGAGAACTTTCTGCAGCGGTTTTTCATGGTGCCGTTTATCCTCGTGATACTGGCTGCTGTGTTTCCTGCTGTCCTTTTAGTCCTGGCCGGCCTGGCTGTAGGCTTCTTCATTCTTTTACGGTAGGTCAGTGCATGATTTAAAGAGGAGCACACGAAACCTATGCATATTTGGTTAACCCTGTGCAGTGACCCGGTAGTATCCGGTGGTACTGAGTCCTTGCTGTCTTCTCTGAATGGTGGAGCACGTTGATTTTTGGTGATGTGCTAAGTGCTCGGCATACATCTGGCATTTGAGCCTCAGAGCAACGCTGAGGGGTGGATATGGCTGGGAGATTAAGTCACCGGTCCCAGGCCAGGAAATGAGCGACCGTGGTTGCTGTCTACCTGCTGTTATGTTCTTAACCGCTGGGCTTCGCCATTCCTGCTGCTGGAGGATAGAGGAGACCAGTCTCTCCGAGCTTTGAGAAACAGCCCCACCTGGCCACTGATGTGGTGAGAGAAAGGCCTTGGCTGCTTGGCACTGAGGGGTCCCCGTGCCCACCTTCCCCCACCCTGGGGGAAAGCAGGAGGGCAGCATCGGTCCCAGCTTTCCAGGAAACCCAGCTCCTCAGGCCCTGCCTCGCCCTGGGCGAGCTGGAGTTCTCAGCAGGCAGCCTGCTGGGTATTGCGTGAGGGCTAAGGATTGGAAATCAGTTGAAATTTGCAACAGGCTCCCAGCTCTGCTGCCAAACTAGCTGGAGGACCTTGGAGACGTCAGAGGAACGCTGCAGGCCTCAGTCTCCTTATCTCTAAAATGGTAATCATCGAAACATGCGCCTCGCCTGTTCTGCAAGGGTTCTCAGAGGATCAATAAGTGTCTTGTAAATTAGAAATGGGACACAATATTATACAAACTTTGAGTTTCTATAAAACTCAACGAAAGGTTTATCACGTTCCTAAATGTGCCCAGCCCTGGTCTGGACACGGAGGGTCTTGAAGAGGGTGCCCAGATTGCAAGGATTCAGCCCACAAATCGTAGACCCACGTCCACCTGTAAGCAGGAACATCACACTCAGAGCTGAGTTTTAGAAATATTCCTGTGGCCATTGCACAGTGTGGAGGGTGGATGAAGCTACAGAAGGATTGAGACAAGGCTATAGGATTGGAGACTCTTGCAGTATAGAATCTGAGTGAGAACTGAGACATAGGCAGCAGCAGTCAGGACAGAAAAGAGGTGGATTCGGGAGACATTTCGCAGATAGTCCGTTGGGGTTGGGGGATGGGAGAGGCCAAGGATGAGTCCAAGATGGGGAGTGCTGTGAAGACAGATACGAGTGATACAGGAGGAGACGCAGTTGGGGGTGATCAAGATTACCGGTTTGATTTTGGATGGTTCAAGGTTGTGGATCAAGTCCACAGATGATGCCACAGACAGTGGGGAGTGTGCGTGTAGGGATGCATGGTCAGAGAGGCTGACTCCACATTCTTGGCTGAAGCTGGCGTCGACATGGGAACTAGCACATGTGCCCTGGGAGCTGGGGGAGCCGGGCTCTCGCTTCAGTCTCCCACTGCCTCCTTCGTGACTCTGAGAAAGGACCCATGGGCCTCAGTGTCCAGATCAAGAGTTTATTGCAGCGACCAAATACAAATAATTTCTGCAAGTCCTTTACAAACCATAACAGGTCCTGGGTGCCACTTCTTAAAATGGATTCCTTGGGCTGGTGTTTGTTTTTGTAATCTGTGTGTTTGTCTGACCATTGTTCCTGTCTGTTCTCCCTTCTGTGCTGTTGACTTACTTAGTAAAAAGTTTTTCTCTGCCCTGCACCCCTACTTCTTGCTACAAGACAGGCCAGATCAGGCTGATCCAGACTGAGTTACCCAATGTTTCCAACTAACTCACTTGAGCTCTGAATGAGGTTTCCCTTCCTCTCCCCTGGGTGAGTGTCAGCTGAGTCTGGAGTCCAGATCAGATTCGCTGTCACGGGCCAGCTGCCAATGTGCGTGCCGAGGGCAGTGGTCTCGCACTCACCGGGGCCCTGGGGGAGTTACATCCCGTGGAGCATTTGGTTTTAAAATCAGCTCCTGAGGTGACAATGTTCAAATGTTGTTCAAAATTACCTTAGAAAATGTCTTTAGAAGATCGCATATTGGCAGTTGACACACCAGATCCAGATTTTCCTCCACGATTGGAACAGATCCCTTTTTCTTTGGTCGGGTACCCAGAAGTAGCTGGCTTGTATTTAGGGGCTGCACTGTGTGAAAAACACTAGTCTTCAAAGAAGAGAGTCACAGCTCGTGCAGTGAGACACATGCTGCAAGAAGCCTTCAGAACTGAGACCACAGGAAGGAGTGGCTCAAATTTCTGAGACCCCACCCTCACACACAGGGATGGGCCCCCCCAAGAGGAGAATGGCGGGCGAGCCCCTCCTCCCTGGTTAGATAGCACCGTCTGTCTTAAATTTGTCTTGAGTGCCCAGTTGGATTTGTGTGAGCTGCGGGGAGTACTGGGAGACCCCATTTGGGGCCCTCCGGGCCACTCTTGGTTTTCCCAAAACATTTTTTTTTTTTTTTTTTTTTTGTACGTGGGCCTCTCACTGTTGTGGCCTTTCCCATTGCGGAGCACAGGCTCCGGACGCGCAGGCTCAGTGGCCATGGCTCACGGGCCCAGCCGCTCCGCGGCATGTGGGATCCTCTCGGACCGCGGCATGAACCCGCGTCCCCTGCATTGGCAGGCGGACTCTCAACCACTGCACCACCAGGGAAGCCCCCGCAGCATTTTTCACAGAGGAGTCCAGGAGCTCAAGAAGGTCGAGAGCGTCAGCTGGTTCCCCTGGTTCTCCCACGTAGCCTCGTTCATGCAGGGCCTGGGAACCATCCACGCCTACAACAAGAGGGAGGACTGCGTCAGCAAGTCAGTCCTGGGCAGGTCCTGCCCCAGGGCTTCTGCTCCCTGTCAGCCCCAGCGGGAGGCCCAGAAACGCCAGCTGCTCTGGCCCTGAGGAGGGAAGTCTGGGTGGCGCGGCCTGACTGTGGACGGAGAGCCAGTAGAACGGAGGAGGTGCCCCTCACACACTAGGCCTTTCTCTCCAGTGTCCGAGGCCCCCAAAGACTCGAGCTCATCCAATGACAACCTCAGTACAGGGTTTTATGTGTTTTATTTGTTTCTCCCTAAAAGTAAAATGTGTTCAGTTCAGGAAAATAGGAGAAAACAGAAAAAAAAAAAAAAAAATCACTCATGGGCCCCCAACCCAAATCCTATTAATATTTTTGTGTATTTCCTTCCAGTCTTTTCTTTTTTTCTATTTCTGAAGCATGTATAATCATTTTTGTCTTGTTTTATTTTTAAATAGCATTTTTCATGTTATTACATATTCCTTGTAAGAGTCATTTTTAAAGACATTACATCTCACTTCGTAGATGGACCAGTTTTCTTCTTTTTAAAATGTCGGGACTAGATTAATACATTTCTCTGGAGTCCTCCAGCTCCAAACTTCTAAAACACCATATAATCACATATAATTAGTGTGTATCAATCACAGTAGGCTCACTGTGGTAACAAACAACTACAAATTTTAGGGGCTTAACACAATACGTATTTATTCTTCCTCAAGCCACACCTGAATGGGGGTCCATGGGGCAGGGGTAGGGAATTCTGCTCCACACTCAGGTACACGGCCTCTCTCCATCTGGGGCTTTTCCATCCTGAGGGCCTTGGGGACCTTTCCAGGATCCTCTGGTCTAACTGGAAGGTAAGAGGAGAGATGTGGGTGGAGGACCCCAATGAAGGCACTCATCATTTCTGCACACTCATTGGCCAGAGTTCAGTCACATGGGTACACCTAACTGCAAAGGAGGCTGGGAAATGTAGTCCAGCTGTGGCCATAGGAGGAAAAGAAGATGGAGTTTGGTGAATCTATGGCTTCTCTGCCACATAGATGGTCTTTTTCCACCCCCATCCTTTCCCTCCTTAAAATCCTAACACACACTTTAAAGTTTGTGTCTCTCTCTCCCCACCACCCACAATCTCAGTGTGTACCTGGCACCCCGGCCTGTCTTTAGTTCAGTCAGCAGCTAGCCCCGTTAACTGGCGTGACCTGAACATCATCTATCAAGAGTCCTGCATCACACATCCACCCTTCCAGTGTCCTGGTCATGGGCCATTCATCAACTCACAACCAACTGAACAGATTCAATCCTTGTCTTCCTGCAGATTCTCCCCCAAGGTTTCCAAAATGATCCTATAGGAGAGCTGAGCCCTACGCCATTGATGGGCTCTCCCCTCTTTTAATCCTTTCGTTCCTTTCATGGAGCTTCCAGAGGGCTTGGGCTTCTTACTTGTACTGCTTCTGTGAACAGACAAAAATGCTACAGCACTAAAAAAAGGTCCGAGGTCAAATTCCAATTCAATCCCCGCCAGTGATTCTGTTTCTGCACAACCTAACCAACCACACATGTAAGACCGCAGATGACTCCTAAGTCACTTAAGCTGTCAGTTGAATTTGTAGGCTTTTTAGAGACATGGTAGAAAGACCAAAGTGTTTGGAAGAATATTTTAACTAAGCTCTGGGAAAAATTAGTTGGAGTGGAAACAGAGAGGAGGGTGCTACAGGGCCCAGCCTGGGTAGTCAGAGGGGCTTCCAGCCAGAATCCTTTGAGGAGGTTTAGAACAGGATGGAGCAGCAATGCCCGAGGATGTCATGACTGCACCAATGGAGGAATCTCAACTCTTTAGGGGTTTAAGCATGGAAAGTTTTTATTTTTATTCTAATAATTTCTACCAGTTGTTCTGATGAAGCCCCTTTCCCAGTAAGTCAGGGGAACCTTCAGTGGCAATTGTGATTAATGTCCCTTCTGGTCAATGGTTAGCTCAGTCCAGTTAAAACTTCAATCTTGAAGGTACTCAGGTCACAGCCCCCCCACCCTCCATCTGCTCAGAGGTTTCGCGTGGGCATGCTGTGCTGCTCTGTGTGTCGGGCAAGGGGGCAGGGTCACTGCTGGGAAGCACCCAGTCTTTTCTTTTAAACACTCTCTCCCTTTCCCCTGAGCCTGGTTCTCTGAGGCTGGTGCAGGGGGATGGAGGTGGGGAAGGACACATCCTCAGGTGACCACCCTGTCCAGGTCATTCTCCTTTCTGCTGCTGATTTCTTCTGGTCCAGCTCCCGGTGCAGATGAGGTGTGGCAGGGGAGAGCCCCCAACGGGACCCAGGTCCCCAGCCGCTCTGCTGGGCACTGCCGATGGGCAGGCTCTGGCGGGTCCTCCCATGAGCTCCGCCTGGCAGCCTCACACTGCTTTCCTTTTATGTGGGGCCTCTTGCCTCATGCCGATCAGTGTGGCATCAAGACTGCAGCCTCACATGCCATCTTCCCTCTGCACCCCAACTCTAGGAACTGCAGGAACGGGCAGGACCCACCTTCCGTACATCTGGGGACCGAGCAGCTCCGGGGCTGGGTCTCACCTTCATCCCTCGGCGGTGTCACCTCTCTGTTGCTCTGCCCTGTGCTCCTTCTCCTCTTCGGCTCAGGGGACACGCAGCAGGTGTACAAGATGTCAGCTTTCTTTTTTTCCCTCCACCTTTATAAACAATTGCCTTGACTCTTCTTTCCCTGAACTGGGGAGGAGAACCAATCCAGCACCCTCTTTTCCTTCCTCTGCCATCACAAACATTGAGATCTCCTCACCTCCCACCCTGTATAGATCAAAGGGGTCAACGGTCATTTCCACAGGGCCTTTGGGGGGTGGCTACCTCCAAGACAGCGGTCCTTTGGAGGTAGAGTGTGAGGTTCTCAGCCCCTTTTGTTCTCAGCTGTGGGTTCCAGTTGCCAGTTCTGGGAAAGACAGAAAGAGCCCACTCAGCACCATATGCTACTGCCATGTAGGATTTCTCAAAATACGTGCAAATCAAGGATGCCCATGGCAGCAGATTTTAAAGAGTATGAATATATACTCATCTTTGTAAGAGATTCCTATATAAGAATGCATTGGGGGCTTCCCTGGTGGCGCAGTGGTTGAGAGTCCGCCTGCCGATGCAGGGGATGCGGGTTCATGCCCCGGTCTGGGAAGATCCCACATGCCGCGGAGCAGCTGGGCCCGTGAGCCATGGCCTCTGAGCCTGTGCGTCTGGAGCCTGTGCTGTGCAACGGGAGAGGCCACAACAGTGAGAAGCCCACGTACCGCAAAAAAAAAAAAAAAAAAAAAAAAAAAAGAATGCATTGGCCCTTGAGTAAAAATTCCTCTTGCCCTATTTCTCCAGTAGCCCTAACCCTAAGTCTGTGGAAGCACAGCCTGACCTCCTGTTTTGTCTGATTTCTTAATTTTAGGTTTCAGATGCTAAATGATGAAAACTGCAGCCATCTCCTGTACTTTAACTGTGCTCTCAGGTGGTTTGCTCTAAGGATGGACATCCTCATGAACATCATCACCTTCATTGTGACCTTGTTGGTGACCCTGAGTTTCTCCTCTATCAGTGCTTCATCCGAAGGCTTGTCATTGTCTTACATCATCCAGGTAACACCTAGTGTAAGGCTGGGCCTGGCCTGGAGGCTCTGGCATAGAGTGTCTCAGGGAAGATGGACATAACAGAAAACCCAACTCAATGGGTTTAAACAATAAGGAGAGCTCCGTGGTGAAGTTCACATCATTAAAAGGTCTGGTGGCTGTATGGGCTTCAGGCACAGTTGGATCATGGTCCCTGAGTTTGTCCTCCTTCTGGGATGACTTTCTTCATTGCTGTGCAATGGTGACTGGCAGCCTCTGGGGGCTATAGCAGGAAGGAAGCAGGAGAAAAGCGTTTCCTGCCCCAGCCACTGAACAAAAGCCCTGTGTTTTACTTTCACTGGATTAATTGAGGCATCCCCAAACTAATTTGTGGCTCGATGGGGTGCGGATGACTGGCTTAGGCCAAAGGATGGAGTCATACTCCATGCTGCTCTCATGTCACACACCGCTGCCCCACAATGGGGAGAGGGAAAGGAATGCTGGGGGGCAACCATGATGTCCATGACAAATAATCACCAACTTCTCTTTTTGGTTGCTTTGGTGTTTTCTTTTGAAAAATAAGAATAACAGGGAAACAATAATAATAGGGAATAATAATGATAATAGGGAAACACATGTCATTTTAGGCACTGTTGTAAGTTCTTTACATAAATTAACTCATGTATCCCCACAATAACCCATGAGGTAGGGATGCCATAATCCCGGTTTTACAGGTGAGGGGACTGAGGTCCAGAAAGACTTGTCAGAATCACACACCGGCATGTGTGAGAGCCAGGATTTGAACCCACGTCATCTGGGTCTGATACCAATCTGAGTCTGCATCTGCTCCTTGTTACATACCTCACACGTCTGTCTTTGGAAGCTGTTCCCATGCAGTCCTTATCCTCGGTGCTCTGACATTCCAGGACAGTGAGTCTGAGTGGGGGTCTGTTTCCACTTATTCTGTTCAAGACTGGGAACAGAATAAAGTCAAATCTCTCTTCAAGTGGAAAAATTTCTCCTTTTCCTCCTTTATTCCTTTTTCTCCTCTTGATAATTTCCTTGTCTCCCTTCCCTTTGTTTTCCTTTTCTGTCATTCATATTGGTTGAATATTGGTTTTCTTGCATCAGTCCTCTATGTTTCCTTTCTTTCATCTCAGTTTCCATGTTCTTGTTTTTTTATCTTTATTCTGGGAATTTTCCTTTGCTTTGTCATTCGGCCATTCTCTTGAATTTGAAGATCATATGTTCGTATACTTAATTTCCACAAACTCTTTCTTAGTCTCTGAGTTTTTAAGCAAATCATTTTAAAATGGGTGCAACATATTTTTAATCTCTCTGAGGATATTAATTGCACCTCCTCACCTTTCTTTTTTCTTTTTTTTTTTTAAAAATTTTATTTATTTATTTATTTATGGCTGTGTTGGCTCTTCGTTTCTGTGCGAGGCTTTCTCCAGTTGCAGCAAGCAGGGGCCACTCCTCATCGCGGTGCGCGGGCCTCTCACTATCGCGGCCTCTCTTGTTGCGGAGCACAGGCTCCAGACGCGCAGGCTCAGTAATTATGGCTCACGGGGCTAGTTGCTCCACGGTATGTGAGATCTTCCCAGACCAGGGTTCAAACCCGTGTCCCCTGCATTGGCAGGCAGATTCTCAACCACTGCGCCACCAGGGAAGCCCAGCTCCTCACCTTTCTTAAACTCTCCTTTCTTATTTGACTGATACCTGTTTTTTCCAGGGTCAGTTTTTTTGTTTGTTTGTTTGTTCATCTGGTTCTTGCTCTTTCATGCCATTGGTTTTGTTCATATGTCTCTTGATCCATTTGTGGTTAAGGCTGAGAAACTTGGTTGGATTTTCATGTTTTCATCTGCCTTTGTATATGCCTTGGTAGGTCTCTCCTGATGGGACGTTTTATAACTATGGATAGGTTGGTTGGACTTTTCCACAGGCTGGCTTCACTTCAGGAAAGCAGCCAGAGAGCTGGCCTTCAGACACCCAAAGGCTAGATTTAAAGAGATTTTATCTAGGATACTATTCTGGGAGCCCCATTTATCCCCAAGTCATTTATCCACTTTCTTTAGGGAAGTGTGTGTGTGTGTGTGTGTGTGTGTGTGTGTGTGTTTTGGCCTAGGGATAAATTGCCCAGCTACCTCTGGTTGGGAGGAAGAAGAGGAGGGGCAGGAAATGGGCCCAACGGGAGTAGCTGTCTATACGCCACCTCAGTCTGTCTCTTTGTGGACCCCTTCTCTTACCTGGAGCCTCTCTGACTTCTGCTGGAAGAAGGTTGTGGAAGCTCCTGCAGCACACTCTGCCTCCATCCTATCAAAAGGCTTTTATCCTCTTTCCATCTTCCAGAAATGTGTAACTCTCTCCTTCAATGATATCTCTTGATATCTCTTCCCAAGCCCCTTGCTGTTAACGGTCTATTCCTTTTTGCAATCTCTGTACTATCATTTTAATAATATTTTGGAAAGGAAGAGGAACAAATATATGCTCAGGACTCTATGTTAAGTGAGGGAAATGAGTTTTCCTTGGGTAGGCAGTTTCCCTCATTGATGGATGATTTTTTTTTTTTTTTTTTTTTTTGTGGTACGCGGGCCTCTCACTGTTGTGGCCTCTCCCGTTGCGGAGCACAGGCTCCGGACGCGCAGGCTTAGCGGCCATGGCTCACGGGCGCAGCCGCTCCGCGGCATGTGGGATCCTCCCGGACTGGGGCACGAACCCGCATCCCCTGCATCGGCAGGTGGACTCTCAACCCTGCGCCACCAGGGAAACCCTGATGGATGATTTTATTTGTTGTTACCTAGTAAAATATTAAACAGATGATGTTGAATAGATTCCCTTACTTGGTCCAAGTGAAACCGCTTTCCTCCACTGAGGTTATGCTCTTGGGATATATCACCAGCTTTCTATGAGATTGTTTTCAAACATTCCTGTGAGGCTGGAGAATTTGCACATCTCAAGATCTAGGGGGTGTTTCCCCTCCAGCTGGCTTTGGAGCTTTATTGAGCATTAGCCCCCCTTTGGAGAATACAGAAAATCCAGCTGACAGAGCTTCCCTTGAGAACAGAGGAGACTCCCTAGGTGGATGAGAAATTGGTGTGAAGTCCCACAGAGCAGAAAGTGAGTGCAAAGTAACATCACATAACATCACAGACGAGGATGAGCACTTCCTGGGGCCAGCACTGTGCTGATAAGGGATTTCTAACCCCATGGAGGGCTGCCCGGGGCCCTGAGAAGCTGATACCCTTGAACTTAACAAAATACTTATATGCCCTTCTCAAGAGCAGAGTTCATTCATTCACTCAGCAGATGTGTCCACTGAGCACCTGCCAGGAGCCGGAACCATGCCAGCTGCTGTGGGTTCAGCAGTGAACAAGCTGAACAGGTCTCTGCACTCATGGAGCTTACATGCTAGTGGGATATAAAGGGATATAAAGTGGGATGGAATAAATAAGTGCGCAAGTAAATAAATAAGGAGACTTCAGAAACTGTTGAACTGTTATGAAGATAATGAAGCAGGGTAATTGACTGTAAGTGGGGAAGCAGCATTAGACCCCCATATAGTCAGGGAAGGCCTCTGCCGGGAGGTGACTTGCAAGCTGACACCTGAATTTGATAAAGAAGGAGCCAAGGAAGTGCTTCAGTCTGAGGGCCCAGGGAAGGCTGGGGGTAGGCAGGAGACTGGTGCCTTTGGGGAACTCAGAAGCTCCTGTGGCCTGAGCAGGGTGGTGGAGAATACGATATGAGGGGTCGGTGGGGCTCCGTCAGCCGTGGGCAGGGGTGTCACCTGTCTTCTAAGAAAGGCTTTCTCGCCTGCAGCACTGTGGACATTTGGGCCAGATAATCCTTTTTGACAGGGGCTGTTCTGTGTGTTGCAGGATGTCAGCAGTCTTTCTGATCTCTAACTAGGAGATGCCAGTAGAATCTCCCGCCTCCAAGGTCGTGACAACCTAAAATGTCTCTAGACATTGCCAAATGTCCCAGGGACAGGGTTCCTAATCACCCCGGCTGAAAGCCAGTGCCCTAAGAGAAATGGGAAGCCAGTGGCATGTGTAAAGCTGGGAGGCAGCAAGGGAGGCCCACTGAGATGAGCTCTCGGAGGGTCTGGACCCACACTGCTCTCACCTCATCCACCTGCTCAGGACACACTGCCTCCTTCCTGTTAAGGCCCCTTGCTGCTACCCAGAGTTTGCTTGGCAGACTCTTATCATGAATGCTTCAGCACACACCATCTTCTTAATCACCCCAACTAAGGTAACGCCCCAGCCCAGCCCTAGCCCCTCTTTCACATCTTACCATATAACTGACATTCTTAGGGTTCCTTGACATTGACTGTGTCTCATCCCGCCGGCCCACTAGAATGCAAGCCCTGGGGCTTCAGTGGTCTTGTCTATCACGTTCACCCCTGGGAAACCAGCCCCAACTGTGCCGGCACCCAGTCACTGCTCACCTAGTGAAGGCCTGGTCCTTCCTCCAGCCCACTAGCCCACCCTGCGACTGAGGCAGGTGCTGTTGGTGGCCCCCCTTCCAGGGCAGGCCAGCTGGCCTCCCACTGCTGCGGGAAGGTGCTCAGTTCAAGGCTGAGGCAGGTTGCACCTGCGGTATGGTGAGTCCTCCCAGCGCCTCAGCAATGCCTGCAGGGAGTTAGGGGAGATGGAGCCGCATCCTCGGGACAAGTCAGGTGTGTTCCGTGCGGACTCCCAGGACCCCCAGGGGTGTCAAGCTTCAGTTGCCCTTCAGAGCCCACTGGACTCTCCTCCTCTGTGCCTCAGTTCTCCCAGCTCCTACTGGGACTTTTTGGGTCCACCTCCTGGAGGTGTTTCCTAGGGCTGCTGTAACAAATTATAAACTAGTGGTTTAAAACCAGAGAAATGTATTCTCTTATGGTCCTAGAAGTTGGAAGTCTAGAATCAAGGTGTCTGTAGGGCCATGTTCCCTTGGAAAGCTCTAGGGGAGAATCTGTTCCTTGTCCCTCCCGGCATCTGGTGGCTGTTGGCTTCCTGGTCTTGTAGCTGCATCCCTCCAATCTCTGTCCTGTCTTCATGTCTCCTCCTCCTCTGTCTCTTATATGGACACTTGTTGGATTTAGGGTCCACCCAAGTAACCCAGCTTGATCTCAAGGTCCTTAATTACACCTGCAAAGACCCTTTTCCTAATGAGGTAGCATTCAAGGGTCCCAGGGATTTGGATGTGGAATATCTTTTGGGGGGACCTCCATTCAACCTGCTTGCCCTCAAATCTCAGGGTTGGCTTCTGGGGGATCCTGGCCTAAGGTGGGTGACCTTAGCAGGCCACCGTCTAAGCCTAGAGTTTCTCATGTCCAAAGCAAGCAGATGGGCTTGATGGTTTTCTTCCACTTCTGATACCTGTGGTGATTGGGTTTCAGGTGCTTCCAGGATGCAGGTGGGATAATCGGGGAGGGCACAGAGGTGCAGGACCCTACCAGGTGGCCGCAAGCGCTGGGTTTCCAACAGTGCGGAGGCCCTGGGAGAATTCCTGCTCACAGCAGTTCCCCACCCCTCCAACCAAGAAGCTTGTGCCTGAGCAGTGCTGTGATGGGATGACTCTGCCCATCTGGAGTGCCAGGGAGAATATAATTACCATTTGTTTCTAAATACAAAAGAAGTGTTTAAAGGCAAAACACCCCAACAGGAGTGTCTTTACATCTGGACACTTGGCTGGGAACGCAGGCCTGCTTTTGGTGTGGTCCTGAGTGAGACGGAAGGGGTGACTCACAAGCCGGCCCTGCAGGCAGACAGGGCTCTGACTGTGGCTGCTTGTCGCCCCCTCCACAGCTGAGTGGGCTGCTCCAAGTGTGCCTGCGGACGGGGACGGAGACCCAGGCCAAGTTCACCTCCGTGGAGCTGCTCAGGGAGTACATTTCGGTAAGAAATCAGTGCAAGAGGAGGAGCCAGTTAACTCTGGCAGAATTTAGGTATTTGATCTTTTTACATGTGAAAGGGATCTCTTTAAAAATTGAAATCGGACCACAACCCCTTTTCTTAACACCCATATTTACAATATAGTCTAAAGTCCTTGATGATGAGGGAGAGGTTCTTTTCAAAAAAATTTCCTCAAGGGCTGTTTCTGTACACAGAAGAGAGAATTCAGTGGCTTACTTTAGTTTCTAAAAATTAATACTTATTTGACTAAAATTGTAAATTGAAAAAAACTGTCTTCTTTAAAAGCTTTTATGTTCCCCTTACAAATCCTGCTATTCTTTGAAAAGCAGTCTTGCCAATTCAAGCAATCACTTTTAAGGGCCTTTGAACAGCATTTGGCCCCTTTTAATTAAATACTTTAAAACATTTTAAGCTGCATTTTAAAATTTAATGCATTCCATTTCCTTTTTAAGTACCTCGATAATCTGATTTAACAAACAAACCTTCCTGAGGTTATATAAATCTAATAAATTAAACTTATAAATATGGTGAGCTTTAAGTTCTCATGACAATCCCAATGCTGTATATAAATAGTAAGTTTTTAAACTTAAAACCATGTTAAAATAAGTTATTCAATTTTACATTTTAAATTAGAATCACAAGCCTGAATGTTATTAACATTATGAATACTTAAAGCACCAAATATGCAGATTCCATAAACTAAAAATACTACTATTCCAATCATGCTTCTCTTAAATATTATTATTACTAATTCTAAATCTTCTAGGGATTAAAAATACTCACTGTCTAGGAATACAATTCTTTTCTCAGCTAATTGTGGTTGCCTATCGACCAGCGATGTGGGCTGGTCAGCCACCCTAATGGGGAACACGGGAGCTCTATTTCTCCCGGTTAACAGGTACTTTATAATTCAGAGGAGGGGTTAGTCTTATAATGCAGTCAAGTTGCTCTCCTCCTTAATTGGAGGAAATTTGCATTTCTTGGGCTCTTATAAAACTTTAATTCCTTTTCCATGTAACTCTGAACTTGACACCCGGTGCTACTGTCATCTTCCTGCTTCTAACACCACAGTGACTCTTGCAGATAATGAAATTGTATCTGATCGAATTCTGCAAATCTCAAGGCTTGGTCTGGATTTGTCACACAGCTTCAAGGTCACACTGCTGACACTTGCCCAGGCTCACAAGGCCCAGTATGAGCTGCCACTTACAGTCATCCATTCTTTTCACTAAGCTCTAGCCACACGACTTTTCTTTCTGTTCCTCAAAGTCCCCACACTCATTCTGGCCTCAGGGCTTTTGCACTAGCTGTCTACTCTGCCTGGAATGAATCTTTCTGTAGCTGACATCTTCTCAGCATTCCAGGTCTCAGCTCGAATGTCACATCCTCACAGATGCCTTCCTCAACACTTAAGTAACTTTTACCCCTCCTACACTTCCACCCCACACATTGTGTGTTCTGTTACAATACTCTGTTTTATTGTCTTCATTTCTCATCTCTTTTCTTGTTTATTATCTGACTTCCCCACTGCAATGTGAGTTTCTGGAGTGCAGTGGCCTTATTGGTCTAGTTCACCAGCATGAATACCAGTACCTAGAATTGTGTGAATGAATGAATGAATGAAATGAATGGAAAAGCAAATGACTATTAACCCATCATTTGTTATTCTGCTTTTCAGACCTGTGTTCCTGAATGCACTCACCCCCTCAAAGTAGGGACCTGTTCCCTCGACTGGCCCAGCCGTGGGGAGATAACATTCAGAGACTATCAGATGAGATACAGAGACAACACTCCCCTTATTCTCAACGGGCTGAACTTGAACATCCAGAGCAGGCAGACAGTTGGGATTGTTGGAAGAACAGGTTCTGGTGAGGACAAGCTCTGATTGTGTTTCTTTTAGGTTGTTTTCTTTGCATTTCCACTGGGCATGCTAGTTAAATCACACCAGAGGGTGATGTGCATGCGTGGCGGATTGGTTGTTTTTTCCCTGACATCTCTTTACTATAAATTAGGATTTCAGGTTGGATGGATGTGTGGAGTTAGAAGTAAACACACATCAGTTTTTGAATTAATTAAATGAGAATCATTCTGGTGAGATGAGGCCCAGAGGATGAGTCATGTGTTAATAGCCCCTGCAGGGATGGACCGGTTAACTGTATTAGGGTAGCTAAGTGCCCCTGCAGAGTGGGATTTCTGTCTGCACAAGGCCATTTTCATTGCATTAAAAATTCCCTTGATTAGATAGATACTCAGGTATGATGAAATACAAACTGATGTTTGATTTGCTGCTGTTGTATTTATCGTTCCCAGGCAAGTCGTCCTTAGGAATGGCCTTGTTTCGTCTGCTGGAGCCTGCCAGTGGCACAATCCTCATTGATGGCATGGATATCTGTACTGCTGGTTTGGAAGACCTCAGAACCAAGCTGACTGTGATCCCCCAGGATCCTGTCCTGTTTGTAGGTACAGTAAGGTAGCTGTTTTTGATCGTTGTGCATCCGTATTTTTGGATAGTGAAATCAGACCAGCAAGAGCTTTGTGAAGCGCCCACGCCATGGCGGGCCTGGGGCTGTCCTATCCTGAGATGCTCACAAGCCTTGGGAGGAGCTGAGGACTAGGGGCCTGAACATTACTTGTGTTTTATAAGCTACATCACAAATACGCAAGATGCTTATGTGCAGGGTGAGCAGACATCCCAGTTGGCCCTGGAGGAGCCCTGATTTATGCCTGTTTCAGCATCCTATCAGGTTTAGCAGTGGCCACTCCCTGAATTACCCCAGTTTGCACAATCAGATAAATGGTTATTCTACGTATGTAGCTATCCTTTCGGAAGTACGTCAATTCATTCCCACTAAGAAGTGAACAGAAACTGCTCAAGTCCAAGAACAGTAGGGTTGCAACTTTTGCAGAGCTCAAGATCTGTTGTCAAGGCACAGGGAGAAAACCACAGTTACTCACTTACCCCAGTGTAGTGGCTGCCCCTCTAACAAGAGGGACATTTCCCCCATTGAGTACCAAATGAAGTAGGGGGCTGTATTGAGTGTTGAATGAAAAGGACCTTCCGCGTCTTGAAATGCTAGACTCACACCCTGCATGTAAGGTGCTCACCCTCTGCAAGGCCCGGGAGCTGCAGATACAGCTCTTGCCTCTGAAGGCAGAGTGAACACACCGGGAGGTGGAATTGCTCGCTGCATCTCTCTCTGCCAAGAATTTGCATGAGGTCAGATCCGCTCTGCTGCACACGGCCATGGAGAGGACCAAATGTGTCTCCCCGGTGCCTCGCTTGGGGCTATCTCTTGGCAGGGTTGGTGGTCTGCCCGCCTTGGTGGTTTCTGCTGCATCCCAGAGTCATGGGTCCTCGGTCTCTTGGCCTGAGGTTGGTATTTCATGAACCACTGCCCTGGGCTAAGCACTGCTCTTGTTGCTGTGGCGTCATCACACACCACCTCCCGCTCTCCCCCTCATGCTGTAGAAAACATGCTCTCCCATCCTCTCGTCCTCAGAAATTCAGCTTCCTCTCCTTTCCTTCATTGCAGGTACAACTTGGATCCCTTTGCGAGTCACAGCGATGAGATGCTCTGGCAGGTTCTGGAGAGAACATTCATGAGAGACACAGTAGGTCTCTGGGGCTGGCCGGGATGAGTCCGATTCCCAGCACCAGTGCCCCAGACGCCTGGCTCAGGTTTAGATTTGGCCAGTTGTTTGTTGGCACCACATGTGTCAATCCTAATTGCTCCTTGTTAAAAGCAACAATAGACAGTATTTATTAGGCCACTGCAATGATTCAGTCAAGAGCGCTACGTGCATTGTCTCAGTTGGTCCTGACTACAACCCTCTGAGGTTGGTACTCCTACCCCTACTTTTAGAGATGCAGAAACTAAGACTCAGGGTAGTCAGGTGTGAGTAGCAGAATGGAGACTTGACCCCAAGCCCATCTGACTCTAGACCAGAGGAAGTGCCCTACTGCTCTGCCAATAGCCTCATTTGCTTATTGAAGCAGATACACTCTGGGAAGGTGAGAGGGCATGGCATGGAATGAACCATTTGTGAGATGGAACCCTGTCCTATAAGAGCTGCAGCTGGGGTCCGCGGGTGAGCGTGGCCACCTCTGCAGCCCAGAGGGAATTTTTTTTCCCAGGACTTGGTACCAAGGTGAGCATCGCCCAAAGCCACTCTGACTTGTCCTGCTAGATAAATCAGACCCTGTCTTTACCTTTCCTCGATGACCAGAAAACTCCATCCCATCTCCATTTTATGCATAGAAATAAGGATCCTGAAAGCCATTTGCACTTGTTTGTGTTTCTCTGGAGCCATATGTGCATCATTTGTCCTCTTTTGGCAAGGTGTCTACGGGGTTCGATGAATCGCACTGTGATTTTAAATTATGAATGACTGCCTACTCCTTGGTCTTTCCCTGGTGCCTGTTCGCAATATTGAAATGATTGTTGTTTTGCACTTTCTTTTCCGCAGTAAAATAAAACCAGCCGATAAATGCAAGAGAAGGGGGCAATCAATATGGAGGATACAGGACAATTTTATAGATCATCAGCACAATATGGCATTCTCTGTGTTCTATAGACAATGAAACTCCCAGAAAAATTATAGGCAGAAGTCACAGAAAATGGAGAAGACTTCTCAGTAGGGGAACGTCAGCTGCTTTGTATGGCCCGAGCGCTTCTCCATAATTCAAAAGTAAGGAAACAACGCGGAAAACGGATTGGTCCAATTTTGGATATTTCCTGCCAGGAGGTAGAGCCAGGCGTTTGTCTTTCAATAAAGAGAGAGCAATTGGGCCATTTAAAAACCGATCACTTTTTCTTAAGACAAAGTTGTGAGGGGAAAAAATTGAAAAATAACAGCCATTTACAGCAATAGCACCTGCCTCCCCTGGGCCTTTCCCCGGGACGTCTTGCTTAGGTATTATCTCTGTCCTCCTAAGTCGTTTGGGTTTGAGAAATCTGCCTCTCAACTTTTTCCCTTTGTCCCTGAATGATTCTGAGGCCTGATAAACAGTACTCAAGATACTAAAGAAGGCCTTCAGAATGCCAGGATATAAGGTCTGTAAAATTTATACTCATTTTTCTTAGTGACTTAGCCATCTTTGCTTACTGATTTCAGAGAAGGGATTGCTGTTGCTTTAGAAATCCCATTCTCTGAACCCTGATCAAAGTGTAACGCATCGTGTGTGCTCTCTGCATGTGCTAACGACAGGGAAGGGAGCAAGCATGCATTCAGTCCTGACTGTGGCACTACACAGTACTGAGTGGTTGATGTGTTGTCTTTGCATTTCGTGTTCATGATAAGGTGTAACCCCCTTTTACAGACAAAGAAATGGAGCCTTGGGAAGTCAAGTAATTTAGCCAAAGTCAAGCAGAGTTAGAGCTGAACTCAAGCCCTCTGACTGGCAAACCAGCACTGTGGCAGGCAGAATAATGGCCCCCCCAATGATGCCCATGTCCTGATACCTGGAATCTGTGAACATGTTACCTTACCTGGGAAAAAGGGGCTTTGCAGATGTGATTAAGTCAAGGATCTTGAGATGGGGAGATTATCCTGGATTACCTTGGTGGGCCCAGTGTAATTACACAAGTCTTTATAAGGGGAGGAAAGAGAGTCAGAAAGAAAGAAGAAATGCAACAATGGAAGTAAAGGTTAGACTGATGCCAGAAAGAGGCCACGAGCCAAGGAATGCAGGCAGTCTCCAGAAGCTGGAAAAGGCAAGAAAACCATTTATTCTCTTGAGCCTGCAAAAGAAATGCAGTCCTGACAGGACTTTGGCTTTAGGACTTCTGACCTCCAGAACTGTAAGATAATAAATTTGTTTTGTTTTGAGCCTCTAATTTGTGCTAATTTGTTATAGCAGCAGTAGGAAACATAACAAGTACTGTTATTATATCTCATGCTAACTCATGTAGTACAGTAGGTAAAGACCATGGGGCATTTCTTCTTACTGGTTTGTAGGGTTAGAATAAGCAATTCACAAAAAGGGGAGCAAAGAATATACAACCTTGTTTCTCTAGCAAGTCCCTCTGAGGAAGATGAAGGTGGTGTGATATGACTTTTATTCTCTTGTTCTTTTTCTAACTTTCTGAGATGGATACTTAGCTCATTACTTTTCAGCCCTTCTTTTTTAATAAATTGAACTAAGACTATAAGTTTCCCTCTAGGTATAGCTTTGGCTTGGTGTGACTTTCACAATGCTCCTTCCTCAACAGATCATTCTCCTTGATGAAGCCACTGCCTCCATGGACTCTAAGACTGGTACTCTTGTTCAGAGCACCATCAAAGATGCCTTCAAAGACTGCACTGTGTTGACCATTGCCCACCACCTCAATACGGTCCTCAACTGTGACCGCATCCTGGTCCTGGAAAACGGGAAGGTGCAGGAAGTTGGCGTCACCTCTCCAGAGGCTTCAGTGGTTTGGGCTCTGTGGTGGGTGGATATTTTCTGACAATTTCAGCTCTCCTTCTCTGACTTTCAGGTGGTCGAGTTTGATAAGCCTGAAGTCCTTGCTGAGAAGCCAGATTCTGCGTTTGCGATGTTACTAGCAGCAGAAAACAAAGTCTGACTATAAAGGTCCCCATAGGGGCCACATCAGCTGATTTTAGAGGAAGAGGAGGCTGTGTGAGATGAGTCAGATGTGCCTGCAGGGGGAGGGGCCGTTATCTCAGGGGGCAGCTCTGGTCCACCATCCCTCCCACGCCTGGAGCACAGGCAGAGCTGGGGTGGAAGTTGTTTCCTTGCCTCGCCCAGCACATACCTCCTGACCTCACTTGAAGGGCATGGGTCTGGTCCTAGATGATGAACAGAGGCAGAAGAAGCTTGTGGGTTAAAAAACTGCCCCTCACCTTCTAAAACCCTAACCATCCCTCATGTGTCCTTACCATTACCACCTCAGTGCCTGGGAATGGAACCATTGTAACTTTCAGTTAAAAACTGGTCAAACAGAATGGAAAAATGCCTAAGGATGGACTTTGTAAAGGTTTCCTGCCTTGTTATCAGAAGGGAAAAGAGCAGAGTTTTCTTCCTGCTTAACTCCTATTCACATCTATTTGGAGTGTGTGACAAGCAGTAACTACACAGATCTGTAGCATGAAAGATTGATTACAGTGTTTGGTGAAATTAAAAAAAAAAATCATATCGTATGTCCCATTTGCTCTATTAGAATAAACAGGGAAACAAAATGTTGGAGTTTTTCTGTAAATTACATTTTTATATCTTCTATATTGGTCATTAAAATGCAGTAGGAAATTAAACTACCCTGAAAGGTTGCCTTGCAATTATTTTGCTGAAGATATTCCAGTTTCTGTACTATTTACTCTCACAGACCCTCTTTGCTTTCTCCATTGACTCAGTAACAAACCTCCACAGCGTTTCCCAAATAAAACCTTTCTTTCCAGCCTCAAAGTTTGCTATGACGGAGGCAGTAAAGACATAGTCCCAGCAGCCCAGGAGTGAGTGGCATGGGGCAGCCGTGGCCAGTGAAGCCCCCACCCCACCCCTTCTTAGTCTTGGTCCCATCCTTCACCCTATCCATCCAAACATGGAGGAAGGCAAGCCTGGCACATAGTACTCAAGAATGAGTGACATGAGTGCATGACACCATGATGAACTCATCCTGGCAGGTACCTGCCATCTCCCTACTCCCAGGGTATATTTATATGTTAAGGGTTTAATCTGGAGAGGCTGAGATTTAGGGCACACAAGCCATCCACTAGCATCTCAAAGGCTGGGTTTGTGGCATGTGCTTCCAACAAATCAGTCTCCAGCTCTCCTCTGGCCAGGCCTGGGCAGGTGTCTGCAGGACCAGAGGTGAAGCAGGCACAGCTGGCTGCAAGTAGAGCTCCCCGTCTGGTGACCGTTAGGGCCCTGGCTAAGGTAGCTGGGCAGCAATTCTGCCATCAGCAGAGGGCACAGAGCAAGAAGGATGTGGTTGAAAGGCCACGAGTGAGGGGGCTCTGTTCACGGCAGCTCCATGCCAAGTTCAGATCTCCCTGTGAAGGGACACAGTGCATCTTAGGACGGTTCACTGTCCTGACCTGATTCTTGCCTTATCACAGTATGTGAGGCTGATCTGAGGTCTTCAAATCCGCATGCACTGGGCTCTGGAGCAGCTACTCCAGGCTGAGTGTGGCCTTCACTTTGATGGATGGATGTCCAGTGACTCCTCCGTGTGGCAAGCAGACCAGGCAGTCTGTGCTGCTCGTGGAAATCCATGCCAGCTGTGTGATGGAGGAGGATGCTCTGTTTTCTACCAACTCAGCACCAGCCAGACAATCAGTCTATGATTTCAGGAAGGTGTTTCCAGGAGGGCAGGAGTGCGCCAAGGCTACGAAGATCCCTGTGGCTCATTCAGACGCACTAAAGTATGAATCATCTCCTGCTGCTTGTTTTTGCCCATGCTCCCCTTGGCTTGTACTGTCCAGATGAGAATACCAATCCTGACTCACCCCTGTGATGTGCCAGGCACCGTGATAAGCATTTTTACATGAGTAATTTCATTGACTCTTCACCTCACAGCAGGAGATGGACGCTTTTATTATTCCCATCTTCCAGAGGTAGAAACTGAGGCTCACTGAGGTTAGTAGCTTAGCTATAGATGTACAAAAGGAAAAAACAGAGGCAGGATGTGAACCCTAACCAGTCTGACTCTAGCACCCTGCTCCTAACCCCTCCACAAGAGCCCCTCACGCCCATCCCGCTCATCCTGTAGCAGGGACAGTGATGGTTGTCAGGATGGCACCCAGCAAATAGCGATTTCCGGAGGGATGACTGTTGCTTGCATGTGCAATGGCATGGATTGGTCTCAGGGAGCCCTCCCCTCCCACCCCTATTGTCACTGAAATGTTGGCCAGGGCGAAAGTATGTTGAATAATAATAACCAATGTTTAGCCAGTACAGGCAGACTTCGGAGATTCTGCAGGTTTGGTTCCAGACCATGGCAATAAAGCAAATATTGCAATAAAGTGAGTCACACATTTTTTTTGGTTTCCCAGCGCACATTAAATTTATATTTGCACTACACTGTAGTCCACCAAATGTGCAAGAGCATTATGTCTAAAACAAAGTACATGTCTTAATGAAAAAATATTTTATTACTAAAAAATGCTAACCATCATACAAGCCTTCAGTGAATCATAGTAACATTAAAGGTCACTGATCACAGATCACTATAACAAATACAGTAATAATGAAAAATTTGAAATATGGTGAGAATTACCAAAGTGTGACAGAGAGACAAGAAGTGAGCAAATGCCATTGGACAAATGGCACTGAGAGACTTGCTCGAGGCAGGGCTGCCACAGACCTCGGATTTGTAAAAAACGCAGTATCTGTCAAGTGCAATAAGGCAAAGAGCAGTCAAGTGCGGTGTGCCTGTAGTCCTCAAAACACAGACTGAGTTCATCGAATCCTCACCATATTGCTGTGGGGAAGGTACCGGTGTTACCTTCATATTACGGTTGATGACACTGAGGCACTGAGAGCCCCTGGACCAACGTCACACAGAGAGTGAAATCTGAATCCAGGCAGGCTGGTGCTGGAATGTGTGCTCTGCTGGAAACCTGACACTCTCCAGGTGAGAAAGAGCCCAGTGTTCAGAGCTGTAAAACCTGTGTCAGAATCAGGCTCAGTTATGCCGTGGTAACAAACAGCCTCACAGCTCAGTGGTTTATTTCCCGTTCACATGACATGTCCACCATGGGTCGTCTGTGCCTGTGCTGTTTATCTTCTTCATCCTGCAGCCCAGGCTGGCAGAGCAATCAGAAGTGCCACGTGCCACTTCACCACATTTCATGGGCAACAAGTCACATGGCCATTCCTGAGTTCAACAGGGAGGTGAGGCATGTACTCCACCTGCGGGGGTTGGGGGACATGACAAGGCACATGGTCAAGCTTGTCCTTGCAGGGAGTTGTATAATCCACCTCTTGGTAGGGACAGCAGATATTTTGAACAACATTACAACCTACCACAGCCTGGGTTTGGGTGTTAATTTTGGCACTGAGTGGCTGTGTGATCTGGGGAAAGTAGCTTGCTCTCTCTGAGCCTCCATTCCCTCATCTGTAAAATTTGGGGGTTTGAACTGAGTTCTTTTCAGTCTTGACTTTCAACAGGAGGAATAAAAAGGAGATATGGGGGCTTCCCTGGTGGCGCAGTGGTTGAGTGTCCGCCTGCCGATGCAGGGAACACGGGTTCGTGCCCCGGTCCGGGAGGATCCCACATGCCGCGGAGCGGCTGGGCCCGTGAGCCATGGCCGCTGAGCCTGCACGTCCGGAGCCTGTGCTCCGCAATGGGAGAGGCCACAACAGTGAGAGACCCGCGTACCGTAAAACTGGAATTTGGACTTCCAAGGGGATTATAGTGAACCCTAAATGTAATTAAACATTTTTGTAAATGTTAACTTTGTAAAGTAACTTGAACAAGGTTTAACTGAGTTCCGACTCTTCCTTTAATGTCTACTTTGATGCTCATTAGGACATTAGAAGGACTTTGAAATTTTTATTCTCACTTTATTTGGTGCCCCAGTTTTGCTGTCTTCTCTTAATCTGCCTGTCTATTAGGTGATCATACGTTCAATCTTATGACTTAGAACTTCTCAAATATCCTTTATTAGGTGCCAGCAAAGAATAGAATAAGCCACCAATAAGCATTGTTATTATAAATTAATAACAAATTGCCCGTGACATGCTTCAGAACGGCTGATCTAGAGTGGGGATGGCAAACTACAGCCCATATGCCAAATCCAGCCTGCCTGTTTTTATAAATAAAGTTTTATTGGAATGCAGCCATCCTCCTTTGTTAATGTATTACCTCTGGCTACTTTTTGGCAGAGCTGAGTAGTTGCAACCAAATGCATGTCCTCAAAGCTAGAAATATTTACTCTCCTGGCCCTTTACAGAAAAAGTTTAGGCATTGCTGTGTAATGCAATTCAGGTCAATGAGACGTAAGAGGGAAGTCAGCTGAGGGTTGGAGGGTGGCTTCTGGAAAGCGTTCTCTCCCATGGCCTGGTGTGTGTGCATGGTGTCTGAAGCTGCAGCAGCCACCTTGTGCCCACGGAGGAAGTAGAGAGATGGACAGAGTGTAAGTTCTTGCTTACGACATTGAGCTGCTGTTTTGCTGACCCTGAAGTCACCCCACCTCTTGTCACGTGAGAGCCTGCATTTTCTTTATGGTTTAGACCAGCTGGAGTTGACTTACTGTTACTTGTGGCCAAAAACATCATGAACGATGCAGAAGACAGTGACATCCTCCTTCCTGGGAAGATGCTGAGCCTGACCCGAGGAAAAGCAAACCTGGGTCCCTGCCCTGGAGTCACACCCATTTTCTCTACCTTAGAAGTGGCCCAAATGGGCACTAGTTCACATCCAAGCAAGAAGGACTTTCTAATTCTCATCTCCTGCCAAAGCTTCATGCCACATATGAATATTTCCCTCACCCTCCCTCCCTGCTGCTTGAGATCAGAAGGACCCAGAAAGAACTCACAGATTTTATTCTTGCTATTCAAGTGAACAGATCTGAAATCAGCCAAGAATTGTTGGTCAAAATGTGAAATATTCTTTGCTAGGAGTTGGAGTCACTTTGGCCAGAAAGCATGATTTAAAATGAATTAAAAAGCACAGGAGGTCAGTTTGGGGTCAGATGGACGATCAAAGAAACCACTTTTCTTTTGGCCCTTTGTAGAAGGTCACCTCCGAGTGAGGCTAAATCGGGCACTAAAACCTTCAAATACATGCTGATTTCCATGGAGAGGGTCTGCCTGCCTGACTTCCCAATGTGCATGTTCATGGCTTCTGCTGAAAGCCTTTCCCTCTGGTGGGACTGGCATTAAAGGGCCAGACCCAGGCTGTTTCTACAGTTTCAGCAAGAAACACGGAGACAGCCAGGCTGATCTTTACCCTCAGCTCCAGGAGTCTCTGGCAAAACTCACACCCAAAGGAACCTCAATTTGGTTTGTGGCAATTGTTTATATTTCTTTAAACATTTTTTATTATGTTAAAAGATATAGAACATAAAATTTACCACTTTAACCACTTTCAAGTGTACAATTCAGTGGCATTAAGTACATTTACATTGTTGTGCAACCATCCCCATCACCCATCTCCAGATCCTTTTCATCATTCCAAACTGAAACTCCATACCCAGTGAAAAATAGCTCCCAGTTCCACCCTCCCCCCAGCCCCTGGTAATCACCATTCCGCTTTCTGTCTCTGTGAATATGACTACTCTTGGCAACTCATATAAGTAGATTTATACAGTGCTTTTCTTTTCGTGACTGGATAATTTCTCTTAGCATAATGTCTTCAAGGCATGTGTCAGAATTTCATTCCTTTTTAAGGCCATCCTAATAAGCGTGAAGTGGTATCTCACTGCGGTTTTGATTTGTCCCTGATGTTTAGTGACATAGAGCATCTTTTCATGTGCTTATTGGCCTTGCATTTCTTTTAAAGAGAAATTTGCACAGCATGTGAGAATCTTAACAGAAGAAACAGTCTTCCACCACCTTGCAAATTCCTTCTCTGATATGGTATCTTGAATGAATATTCTCATTGTTTCAGAATAGGGACAGGAATTTAGAGACTGTAATTATCAGCTGTGGGCTAAACACCTAACATGTGGCATATCATTAAGTATTTAAAGCAACTCATTAAGTCTTCCTGTTTGTTCAAGGAGGTTACAGGATCTGCCCAAATGGTAGACAGAGGAAACAGGATTTGTACTCAAGAGCCCACTCAGTTCAATCCCTCCGCTCTAAAGACTAGGGAGCTAAAGCCCAGAAAGTCTAAAACTGGTCTGAGTTCATCTGAAGAGTGTGGCGGGGTGGGGGGACTAGGATCCTGAATTCCAACTTGGTGCTGCGTCCATGACGCCACACTGATTGATTCACAGACTGTGCTCAAAAAGATCGACGGTGGCCCAGTTCTGTGACCTGAACCATAAAAGAAATAAAAAATAATAGTTCTTTCCTCCAGGAAGCTTATAATATTACTGGGGAAGTGACTTAAAAGTGCGCGCTTGCCGATGCAGGGGATGCGGGTTCGTGCCCTGGTCCAGGAAGATCCTACATGCCACAGAGCGGCTGTACCCGTGAGCCATGGCCGCTGAGCCTGCACGTCCGGAGCCTGCTCCGCAACAGGAGAGGCCACAGCAGTGAGAGGCCCGCGTACCGGAAAAAAAAAAAAAAGTGCCAAAGAGCGTACAGTAAAATCCTGGAGGATGGAGTGTAACATTAGACGTGAGCTCATTCATCCATTCTTTCATTTATTTATTTATTCATTCTTTAAGTATTTTATGTGATCATTCACTCTTTTGATCCTTCCTTCCATTTAAAAAAGGGGAGAGTGAATGAAGTTTGGAAGCGGTGAGAACGATTCTGAAAACAACCGACAGTCCCTGCAGGACAAGTAGGGGCCGCTAAGGCGGGAGACTGGGAAGGGTGTTCCTGGTTGGGGAAATCATCCAAAGACCTCAGGTGAGGATGAGGCCTGGTTGAGGGAGACGGCAGGTGACTGCCTAACTAGCACTGAGAACTGTTTGGAAAATTGTCAGGTGCTTCAATGTCTGCATCTACAAACACAGGTGGAGACCACCAATGGCTTGGATGTAACTGGATATAGTTTGCTGTGGAACCAATTAGGGCAGGTGCTGGGAAGAGCCCATTAGCAATCCAGGGAGTCTGGCCAAGGAAAGCAGGGTCTCGGACAATCCCACTGCCACAGAGCCAGTGGAGCCAACAAACGATGGGAGGACAGAGATGGGTTGGTTCCGCCACATCACCCCCCATCCCCAGGGCAGGATGCATGTCCTGAGGACAAACTGCCAGAGACATGCAAGGGTCACATTCACCAGCCTGTATCGTGCATGCTGCCCGCCAGCGGGAAGCTCTCTCCCGGGCGCACCGTGGAAGGGAAACCAAGTTCCCTCTGGCGCATCCATTTCCTCGGCATGTCTCTTTGTTTCTGGAATAGCTAAGTCTGAGATGATCTGCACAGCAGGACCATTTAGGAAATGATGAGGCCACCCTGTGCAGAAAGCACATTTGGCTTGGCAACCAAAGGGCTTCTTCGGTAAGTAGTGATAACGGTGCTACAGCACTAATCTAATTCCTCAGTTTTCTCTGACGTGGGGATTTTAGAGCCAGGTATCCTCACTCTAAGTGGAGGCAACCTGTTAATGTCAGGATAGACAAACTGAAGGACAGGGCATGTGCAGGAGAGAAGCAAGCCTGGGCCGCGGTCTTCTAGGAAACACTGTTGGTGCTCTGCCCGGATCCCTCTGGGCAGTGGGACGTGTCAGCCTGCTCTCGCTTCCAGAGGGCTCTACCGTTACCTCTTCTTCCCAGAACCACCTTGGGCTACTGGAGCCACTCAGCTCACACAAGGAAAGGCAGAAGAGCCTAGAAGTTTACGTTCTTCTAGGGCAGCTCTGAGCTGATAGGCCAGCTCCCTAGTCTCAGGGTGGGACTCTTCAGAAGTGTAACACACACTTGCAAGTTCCCCTGCGGGATTAGGTTGAAGGGAGTCTGTACAGGACTTGGTCAGAATCTGGACCTCTCCCCTTCCTTGTCCTGCTTTCCCTCAGCCTTTACAGATTTTCCCTGGGAGCACTTCCTTGATAAATTACTAGCATATAAATCCTTATCTCTGGGTCTATTTCTCAGAAAGCCTACCTAAGACAGAAGGTCAAAGAAATCTCAGCTCAAACCCAAACCCATCATTTTCAAGATCTCAGCACCTCTTGGGGGACCATTACCCACTCTATTCTTAGCCCAGGACCTAGGCAGTTCAGATGATGCTGACTCACCAGCTATCTCCTGGGGTGGGCCTGGGATAAGAAGAGGCCAATCAGAGAGTCACACCTCTGTGGTGCTGTGAGAGGTGTGTGGTGGGCACGTGACCCAGGCTGGGTCAGTCAGAGTCAAGCCCAAGACTTTAGCTGGAGCTAAGGGGGAAATGGGGAATTCTCCTGCCTGGATGGGGGGAGGGAACCACAGACCTCTTTAGCTTCCAGCTTCCAGATGCCATTTTTGATATCTCAAGGAGAGCATCTGCCTGAGAAAGAAGCCAACACAGAAGAGAACAGAACTGAGAGATGGGGAAGATGTTACCGTGTGCCCTGGGCATTCCTCATCTCTTTTGGGTAGCTTGGTCTCTGTTGGGGATTTGTTGCTGATGGGGTACTGACTCCTGGTGCCCCCAGAGCTTCCCAGCCCCCAAACTACCTGCCATGCCAGAGCTATACTGTGTTGTGTCCTGAATGGGGAGAAGGCCCCTCACCAGAAGGCTAGGCTAGGAGCCAGATGCTCTTTCAGGCCCAGGCCTCCCCTGCACGAAGCCTCCTCCTACAAGTCAGTCCCAGGGGGTCTCCTGCTCTGTTACACTCTCCTACCAGAATCTTGAAGCACACAAATAAGAACACATTTATTTAGTGCTTGCCACGTGCCAGACATTGTTTTATGAGTTTTGCAGAATGACCTCACTCACTTCGCACAAGAGCACAGCTGGGATCCACGTTTCACTGAGGCCCAGGCAAGTAAAGTTACTTGCTCAAGGACCCTGCATTTTAAAAGTATCACTGAGTTTTTTTCAATGATTTTACATCTTTAATCTCCTTTTATTGTCACAACAGTTTCCTGAATTTAAAAAAAAAAACCAAAGCATAAAAAGTTGAAGTAAATTGCCTATGGTCAGACAAGGACTCTCAAGTCAGAGTTCACTCACAAAAACATGGAAGTTCAGGGGCTTCCCTGGTGGCGCAGTGGTTGAGAGTCCGCCTGCCAATGCAGGGGACACGGGATCGTGCCCCGGTCTGGGAGGATCCCACATGCCGCAGAGCGGCTGGGCCTGTGAGCCATGGCCGCTGGGCCTGCATGTCCGGAGCCTGTGCTCCGCAACGGGAGAGGCCACAACAGTGAGGGGCCCGTGTACCGCAAAAAACAAAAAAACCAAAAACCAAAAAAAAAACATGGAAGCTCAGAGTTGGAGGGAATTTCGGAAACCATGCAATTCCAGCTGCTCATCTAACTGTGGGGGAGACGGAGAGTCAAAGGAGAGAGAGGTCTGCCTGAAAGCAGGTTGGGGTCTGGAGTCTTAATCTTCTCAGCTCTTTTATTCTACCGTGCTCCTCAGAGGGGTGTGCCCCCCTCTCTCTCTCTCTCTCTCTCTCTCTCTCTGTCTTTGTCTCTCTGCAACTCTCTCTCCCTTTCTCTCTCTCTCTCTCACACACACACACACACACTGCGCCTGCCCACTGTCTCAGAAACTGCTCATCTCCACCCTCACCCTCCAACCCCCTAACCTGGACGACCTCCCTCTAAGTTCAGAAAGAGCAGGTGGTCTGTGCTAGCCACGGTCCCTCTGATAAGCTAGGTAGAGTTTCAGCTCAAACCCGGATGGCTTTATTTCCCCCCAGAAAGTGTCCTCAGTGTCCAAGGGAGTTTAAGGTTTAATGTTTTGTGAGCTGAGGTGGGAGGCAAGTATATTATGGAGGGACCACCATCCCGGGGGATGGTCAGAGCTCCTGTGTGCGACAGGGCTGCTGTGAGGACTCTGGTCTTCCTCTGCCCCAGACCATGAGCGTCTGGGAGAGCGAATGGGAGGAAGATGGGAGTGGAGTGCTTGAGCAGCCAGCCAGCCAGGCCCATGGGCTGCCACTAATGCAGAAAAACATGGAAGGAGGCCACAGCCGAGGGGAGTTCATAGTCAGAAAGAGAAACCCATGCAAATGAAAAGTATCACCTGAACTTGGGAGGTAATGAAGAAAGCGAGTCAGCAGAGGCAATGCAAACTCCGACCACTAAGCCAAGCCTCTCCCCTCTCTCTTCTGAAAAGCTACCACGTGTGCATTGATGTATATCTCCTGAGTCGAAGTCGGCAGCACAAATAAGATTAATGAGGGCAATAGCATGGAAATGCATTATATTAATAGACTCAAGCAGAAAACAAACGAAAATGACTTTCATGAATGAGTCCAAGCTAGGAACAAAAAGAAGATGCAGAGGACAATAGGAGGTGTTGGGGGGCAGGGGTGTAGGGGAGGGGAGGAAAGACATGGAAAATGATTGCCAAAAGTTATTTCTTTGAAGCCATTGGTGACAGCAGCCCCAGAGATGAGCTATCTGATTAAACTGAAACATTAAAACATAGTAGGATTCAAGGGATTGGCACCAGAAAGGAGAATGAGGGTGAGAGAAGAGGAAAAGTTGAAAATCGAGAAAGTGAAGAGCATGATGCTACAAAATTGGGTTTTGCACCTGTGTGCACAGTAGAGTACCTGGGGGCAGAGTTCCTGGAGGAAGGCGGGGATGTTGGTAGATGCAGTGGAGAAGCACTGCTCCGTGGACTCCAGGCACCTGCCTGAAGATGGAGATCTCCTGTATGTTGGTAACCACACTGCAGAAGAAGGCCAGGGACCAGTGAGATCTGGGCAGTGAGTAGCATTTCCGAGGAAAGATGGACATAACAAGAGTGTTTGGAAGGCTTCATGCTTAACAATTTCCTGTGTGTTACTGGGAGCCAGGGCATGGGATCTCAGGCTGGGCAGTGTGAGTTGGTGACTTCCCCCCCAGTTGTGCCCATCTTCCTCATCTGGTGAAGAAAAGCCAGTGGCAACTTTAGCTCCTACCTGTAGCAGAGTCAGTGGTCTCACCAAACATTCTATTGGCTCCTTCCCCACCCCCACCATTCCCTTGCTATTACAAGGGGAGTTTTGCAATTCTCTTGCAATGTTGGTTAATAGGCTTAAATGGAAAGGATACAAGTCAACATGGACTCATCATGGAAAAACCAGTGCAAAGCCCTCCAGTTGTCTCTTCCACTGTTTTGGCCACATTCGAGATGCCATTCCATATGGTGGAGGCTCCAACATCCTGGGTTCCTAAGTAACTATGTGAAGAAGAATCCTCCTTCTCTCCCTACTCCTATCACCAGCTGACCTGAATGGAACACGTGGTATGAGCAGTATGAGAAAGAAATAAGTTTCTGGGATGTTAAATAAGAAGATGCAGTAGAAGAAGTCTTATTGCATTGGGTTCAAAAGAACCATGAGAAAAGCAAACAGCTGAAGTCCAGAAGCTGAGGTGTGTGTGTATGTCAGGGGGCGGTGATCAGGAAGACCCTACAAAGGTGGTAGCCCTTTGAACGGGGCTTTGGAGGAAGTGTACAGATGTATCAGGTAAAAAAGGCCTCAAGAGAATGCAAGTCAAAGACTTGAAGAAGATTAGAATACCTTCTGTTGGCTTCTCTATTGGACTAACTTATCTGCTACAAATCTTTTAAAGTTTTCTCAGGCATTGCTCTTTCCTGAAAGCCTTTCTCACCTCTACTCCCCTTCGTCATCACCCGGCACCACACACAGAGGCACACAGAGAGGAGAGGCAGGCCCTCCTCTCTGCCTCTGCAACATGCCAGCCCCATCACAACAGCGTTTTTTAATTTCTTGCCTGTATTCCCCATTGTGTTGGAACCTCTTTATGTTGGGACTGCACTGTATTCCCAGAGCTCTGCAGAGGGCTTGACCCATAGCAGATACTCAAAATATTTTGAAAAAAGTAAACAAAAACAGGAAAAATAAACAATCATCTAATCAGAAAAAACTCAAGACTCCAACACAGACCTACAGAAATCTGGGTTCTATCTGGTTCCAGATTCTAGAACCAGAGGAGGAGGAGGGAGGGGAGGGCTACACAAGGCAGGAGTCTAGGGGCCTAGGAAAAGTGCAGTCCAGCCGGGAAAAATCAGTTGTACCAGGAGAGGACTGATCTTTAAAAGCAAAAGGAAGGCAATGATTCAATGTGGGAAAGTCATGGAGGAGCCGTGAGCTACTGACTTTGTTAAATCATTAATGATTGGTATTGGCCAGAAAATAGCATATCTCTTTCCTGTGATTTCTAATTTATCCAGGAGCCTCTCTGGCATTCTAAAATTTCTGTTAACTCATGTGTCTTCATGGTAAATTCCAAGTGTCACCATTCTTATTGATGTTTCTCCCAGTCTAAGACCTAATGCTGATTCCGTGACTGGGAATCAGTAAATACTTGCTGAGTCCTTGCTCTGGACAAGATGCAGGGTTAGGAGTGGGAAGGACACCATGTAAACACGACATAACTGGGCTCTGGAGTAGTTACAGTCTAGGGGAAACAAACATGTTCTCCACCATCAAATGACCCTCAAGGTGACAGTGGGCTGCAGAGCAAGCCCAGCTAACATGAGGCATCAAGGTGGTCCAGGGACTGGAGGCAGGCTGGGCTGGTGCTCATGCTAGGGGGTTAGGACAGGAGAGAACCAGAATGAGAAAAAAGCTGTTTCCTAAGGAAAACAAGGATCAATACCAGGGACATCAACTTCTACACTCAAGTTCAAGGAGGATGCACAGAGCCAAAATGGGAGAACTATTGAAAAGTCAGAAGTCAAGAAGAGACTGGAGTAAACAGTGAGGAACAAGATGGGAAGAGAGGGAAGATCCCAATCACATTGCTGTGACTGGGCTGGAGGTGCCAATGCTTATTTTCATTGGTCATTAGCCATACCTTTTGTAGGTGGGTGGATTTGTTTAAAAGCTCAGGAACTGGATATTCATCTATGTAGTGCTTTAAGCCATGACCCACAAAGCCCAGTCCCAAGGTCGTTTTGAGGTCAAGACTCAACAATCAAGATTAATTTCAAAACAGGCACTCCTATGCTTGGCTTATATTTTTCAGACGCCAAGGAGGGCACGTATAGACCTCAGCCATTCTTATCACATTCCTGTTTTCTCTCTCATCCTCTTTGCTCATGTACTACAGCAGCTCTGATTTCCCAAAACACACTGAAGAACTTTTTCCTCTAAGACCCACCTCCCAGACCTCTTGTATTTCTCTCCCCCTTCCTTTCTCCAGGTTCTCTGCTACCAAGTCAGAAGAGCTGCTCTGCTGAGCAGTGCCCTTCTCAGAGGGTAGAGAACAGGCCCAGCCAGAATGTTCACGAGTGGGGAGGGGATCAAGAATGACTGGGACCATTCACCTTCTAAAATTATATCCCATCACATGTATAACAGATCACGAAATGCTGAACTGTGCAGCACGTGCCAAGCGGAGGCCTAAGGATCTGTGAGCAGGCTCAGACAGAATTTCCTGTCTGTCGTGGAACATCACAGAGATTTCCTGGGCCAGTGCTGTGGGGTGTCCCAGAGAGAACATTCCATGTCCTTTCAGGGCAAATAAAGTTTCCCAGTCCATGTCGAAACTTGGAGGATGTCTCCCTGTACCTTTGTGATGCTCTGGACTCCAAACATAGGTTTGACCCAGCATTTCATGGTTGATTTCCCCCCTCACTCCTTCTGCATCTTCAACCAACATCATTAAAGGCCTGTGCTTTGATGGCAGGGCACACCTTAGATTTCCCAACTATAAAATGATCCTGTTTTATAACACTGCAGGCTCTGTGTCACTTGAATGCCTCTCAGTCCCGGAATCAATCCTGCTCAAGCCAAGTTGTTGGAAAAAAATCCTCCCCAGCCATTTTCCGTTCATTTCAAATGTTGAGTTTCCTGACATAATTGCCTGGTCCTGGGGTGTCGCTGACGCTCCATCTCACAGCTGGAGGAGATTGGTAGCATTTCCTTATAGGTAGGAGCAGGGCAGGATGCTTTGTTCCCTCACAGGCAGCAAAATATTCTTTGTTTGTGAAGTGTGAATCCTCTAGGACTTAGCTTAATCCACACACTGCCCTTGAAATGGGAGAACAGGAATTCAAAGTAGGCCCCGTGACAGCCAATTAACCAGTTTAATGTCCACTTCAGCCCACAGCCTGGGCCTTTGGGAGGGCTGTCCCTGAGGAGTCCTAACCACGGATATTTCTAGGTGGCCGAATATTCCCTCGCCAACATCCCTCCTGCCTAACATCCTGGTCATCCATCCCATCCCCGACTTCTTCCCTGGACACAACTCTGTGACAGGTGTGTATCCTGCCCAGGAGTTAGAACAGTACTTCCCAAAGAGTGTTCTCTGGAACCCTAGCCCTTCAAGATGAACTGTGAGAAAAGTGTTCCTCGGTCAAATATATTTGGGAAGGCCTCAGACTATGGCCCTTGGCTGGAGATTTACGGTGTAAGTTGGCTGTGTCTTCATTTGGGTTTTCCGAGAGCATTGACTGAGATAAAGTTTCCTGATTCCTGAAAGATGGAGAATGAAGGTGGGGAAGTGAGACAGGGAAGGATGAGTAATAGGGCCAGTGACCCCTGTGAACTGAAACTTGATTCCACTGGGGAATTTTGCAGCAGTGAGAATACTGGCCTGCTGTCTGCCCAAAAGGGCAGGGTGGGAGAGCTGGGTGGACACACACCACCTCTGTGGATCTTTGTCTGAAGGCTGCTCCTAAGGAGTGCTCATGCCTTGGTACTTCCTGCTGGTCCTGTGTTGTCAGGGTGGGCTCCAAGGGTCCAACAAAGACTTCAAGAACAGAAATGCAGGATCTGACCGTGGAACTAGGGTCAGTCGCCTGAGCTGAAGAGGCAAGGGTGTCGCTGACAGCGACTGCCGAAGTTTATTAACCCAGAATTTTTAAAACTTATTTGACCACAGAACTTTTTTTTTCCTCCAAGGAGTATCAATTCTTACACTGTGACACATTTTGGATAAACCTAGCTCAGATAGTTAGCAGGCAGATGTATAAAACCAAAAGCTGAATGAGTCACTTCTGTTATAAGAATAACAGGCTCTCCATCCAGGACAGAGGATACCTGAGAGACGGGGGAGGCCTGAGGGGTTGTCAAGCGGGGCAGACTGAGCCCTCTTCCCTTGGGCGCAAGGAAGAAGTGGAGATCTCGGGTCAGCGGCCAAGGGGATGGAGGGACAGCGAGCTTCCCGGCGCCATGCGCATCCTAACAGCATCGGGGTTCTGTGTGCGTGTGTTGTGGGGTGGGGGGTATTGAGGGAGGAGACATTTGTCAGAAGGCTGAAGTTCTAGCTCTGAGACTGTGTCACTTTCACATCTTCACCATGATGCTAGCTCCAGGATTGGAGGGCAGGAAGAGGAGAAAGCCGGGGTACTCCTTCCCAATCTCTCTGCTTATTTGGTATCTCTGGGTCTCTCGGCACCCCTTGGGCAGCCTCTGCCGTGATTTAGTTTCTGCCAGAAGCCCCAGCTTGTGAACTTCTGATCAAAGATGGAAGACTCATTTCTGCTCACAGCAGAACCCTCTCCCCCATTATGCATTTACTCACGGGCTGAGGGGAAACCTGCCCTTTTCACACAACTGGGGTGGAAGGAGGATAAGGGAGAGCAGTGCCCAGGGTCCTAAAGTCTTTGCCTGGTGTGGCAAAAGCCATCCTCTTTCTTCCTTCCTTTCCCACTATGTTAAAAATCCCACAAGAAACTCAGCCTGTGCTGAGATTGTCAACCAAGTCTCAAGCCTCCAGATTGCCAAGGAGGCAGGGAACTTCTTGGGCTTTTAACTCAAAGAGCTATGCTTTTCTGTTGATAAGAAATAATAATTGTCCTTTGTTCAAAGAGTCAGAAAAATGGATTAGCCCTACAGATTTGGTTTAAATTGATCTTCCAAAGGTATATGGAGAACATGAAAGAAAAATCCCAGATTAATAATAAAAAGAACTAAGGCACTTGCCAGAAAAAATTTAAAGAAAACAAGCAAATGTAACTCCCCCAATCCCAGCAGCATTTCCCTTCCTGCTATTTATAGTATTCCTTATCCTAACAGAGCAGCCCTGGGTATGTAGTGTGGTTCCAGGACCCTTCTAACCAGTTTACCCAGCACCTTCTGATACTTCCCAGATGAGATATGCTCTTTTGCATTTTAATTCCCTCAAGAGACAAAATTCTGTGCCGGCTTCAGGGGAGACAAGTGCCTTAGGAACTGGGAAAGGAGGCTATGCTTGTCAACTACCCGTCTCTCTCAGATTCATTGCCTGCATTCTCTATCTCACTTGGTGTCGTAGGAAACTATATTTCCCAGACTCCCTTGCTCACTGGATGGGATGAGAGGAAGAGAAAAGCCAGGGTGTTTCTTCCCATCTCCCTCTGCTTACTGTGCTGTCTCTGGCAGTGGCTCTGTCTCCTCCATGGCTTTAGCTTCCACCAAACAGTCCCTCCCTCCAATGTCCCAGGTACTTCCTATCAGCCCGATATGGCCTTAGCTCCTACCTGGAAGCATGGCTTTTGGACCCTGCAAACCCATATTTTCCCATTGTCCTTCCAGCCCTCAGATGGTAATGACTTTTTGCCATTGCCAATTTCTGGCTCACCTCACTGTCCTTTGCTTGGCTTCTTGGCTCTTGCCTTACCTGTGTCACCAATTCCCCATAGTAAACTGCTTCTGTTTGGAAGACCTGGAGTGATTTCTGTGCTTTTGACTGGATCCTGGTTAAAATATTGGTCTGTCCTATGGGTTGGAGACCAGAAAGACCTCTATTGGCCTATGCTTTGAGAAGCTGATTCCCTTAACTGAGGACTGTGCTAAACAGAAGCCAGGCTGCAAGGAGCAAGGATTTGGGTCAACGTCACTATCGCACAGCAGCCACAGGGGCCCCTCAATGCCATAGTTCCCACAATTTCCCTCTACCCTCACCCAGAACATTCCAGGATTGTTACCATTACTTACTATTATTATCCTATTTTACAAATATGTAAATTAAAGCCTAGAGCGGTGAAGTCAATTGCCTAAGGGCAGTGTGGGGTTTGAACACAGGTAGGCTGACTCCAGAGCTTGTGTTCCTGACCGCTATACTACTCTGATCCCCTGACCTATTCTCCATATGGTCCCCCAAGTAAGCATTGCCCAAGGCCCCCTGTTTCTGATCCGCTCAGACCTGCCTTGGTTTCTTTTGACTTTAAATGGAAGTTGGACTAAAGAGAAAGAAAACATATGCCTGGTTTTTGCACCTTAGATGTCATTTGAATTCTAACCAAGATAAGTCCTTAATCAATTATTCTATGAAACAGCAGAAACAGCCCCCAGGTCCTGAATGCTTAGCTATAACTGTGAGGTCTGCCTCGTGGATAAAGATGGCCCCTCCAATCCAGCAGTAATGAGCCATCCTCCACGCCCTCTCACCATCTATATGAATGCTCTGAAGACATTTGCAAGATGCTGGGTGACATTAGGCGTGGACTCCACTCACAGAACAAGCAAACCTTGTTATTCCATGTGGGGATGGAGCCCTGACACTAGCCTCATTAGCAAATAATCTCTAAACAGCTGGTGACAACCATTGATGCAAACTCCTTTTCTTTCAAGAAGATTTTAGGTCATAGACAAAAGTCTGTGTCCCTGTCCATTCCCTGGGAACCAGGCTTTATTAAGAAAAGAGATAGTTGTGCCCAAAATTTCCTAAGATGACAAATTAACTAAGCTTTTAATAAACTGTGGCCTTGGGGATGAGGAGGAACTGGGTTATTCCCAGTGAGTCTGCTCCACTAATATTGTCTTGCAAAGAGTCCTGTGTGGAGTGACCAGGAAGGCACAAGGCACCTATGAGAGAAGAAAAGAATTTTCAGAGCTCAAACTGGGGCTGACCTGATTTCTTCCTGGGAGCTGTTGCCTGGTGCTGAGACTAGAAACACAAGAGTGAATATGTTTCAGGTTTTTATCACCGCCACCACCATCATCATCATCATCATCATCAATGACATTATCATCCTCAGCCCCAGACAACATTTATTAAGTCTGCTGGGTTAGGTACCTTGTGATAGTAGCCAAAAAACCTGGAACAATTAATTATGAAATTTGGTCCCACATCTGAACTCTTCAATCAATCAAATATCTATTGACCATTTTCTGAGTACCTGTGAGGTGCTGAACCACTAGTTCTCAAGCCTGGCTGTGCAGTAGAATCACCTGGAAAGCTTTATAATAGAACCTGGGCCTGGGCCTCACATCAGACCAGTTAAATCCAAATCTCTGGTCGTGGGACCTGGCATTTATTTATATTTTTTGCAAAGTTCTAGTGGAGACTTTAAAGTATAACCAAGGTTGAGAAGAGGTGTAAAAAGGAATGTGCTAGAAACTGTGGCAAGGTTAAAAAAAAAACCCTGACCTCTAAGTACTTACTGCCTAGTTAGAGAAATAAGATGCAGTTAAAAAATAATGAACGCGGGGACTTTCCTGGTGGTGCAGTGGTTAAGAATCAGCCTGCAAATGCAGGGGACACAGGTTCGATCCCTGGTCCAGGAAGATCCCACGTGCTGCAGAGCAACTAAGCCTGTGCACCACAACTACTGAGCCTGCACTCTGGAGCCTGCAAGCCACAACTACTGAAGCCCACATGCCACAACTACTGAAGCCCGTGTGCCTGGAGTCCATGCTCTGCAACAAGAGAAGCCACTGCAATGAGAAGCCCATGCACTTCAACGAAGAGTAGCCCCCGCTCACCACAACTAGAGAAAGCCCACATGCAGCAATGAAGATCCAATGCAGCCATAAATTAATTAATTTTATTTATTTATTAAAAAATAATGAATGTGTTAACTAATGAACCAAGACAAGACTCAAAAGAAAAGATGTTTCAAACTAGCACAAAACTGAGAGAGAGAGAACTTTCCAGATGAGTGGAAAGAAAAAAAAATTTCAGGAGGTGTGGAGATGAGAGTAATTTCAAGTATTCAGGAGTGCTTTGTGGGAGAATTGGAGCCTGAGAAGGGATTTAAGGAGAGTTAGCTAGCAGATGGATCATTACAAGCTGAAGTGGTCTCAACAGTTCTAGAAAAGCAGGTTAAACTTGCTATTTTCTGGAAGTAGTCTCTAGATCAAGAATATATTAAATGGTGGGCCAGAGAGAAGATTAAAAAGGTAGGTCATGGGTTGGATTGAAATGGTCTTGATTATGTTACACAGAAGATTTCTAGAACTTATTTGTTGTGTATAACTGAAACTTTTTACCAATTGAACATAGTGGCTGTAGTTAACAGTACTGTATTGTGCACTTAAATTTTTTAAATTTGTTAATAGGGTAGATCTCATGTTAAATGTTTTTACTCACACATACGAAAGGACACAAGGAAAATTTTGGAGGTGATGGAGATGTCTGTTACCTTAATCGTGGTGATGGTTTCATGTGTATATGCATATACCCAAACTCATTAAATTGTGTATATTAAATGTGTATGTTTTTTGTATACAAGTTATATCTCAATAAAACTGCTTAAAAAAAATGAAAAGAAAGAAAATGGCCTTGACTGCAAGCTAAGGTGCTTGGCTTTTATCCCATAGATAATGGAGTAATTGTTGATTTCTGAGCAGAGTATCAAGATGCAGAGATTTTTAAATTTTTGTTCTTTGAGGTTTGGCTTTATATTTTATGTAATGTAATATAGTCTGGACTGGAGTGGAAGGGAAAGAGAGGGCATTTAGAAGACTGTGTTTCCTCAGGAATGAGAACTTGGACCAAGACAAAGGCTGTTTAGAGAGAGGAAGATAGAAGAGATGCGTAGAAGAAGACTCAGTGGGCCCTAGTGACTGAAAGGATATTGGAGTTGCTGACTTGCATGACTCATTGGACAGTGGTGCTCTTAACCAAACAGGAGGGCAGCCAGCCTGGCATAGTGGAGTCAAAGGCAGCCAGCAAGGATTGGGAACAGTTGGCCTGAAGTTAAACTGTGGCTCAGTTACTTACAAATCAAATGAGCTTAGACTCTTTGAGCTTTAGTTTCCTCATCTGTATAGTTGGACTTATACTATCTGCCTTGCATGTTAGTTGGGAAGATTACAAATAATGCATATATATACTGCCTACTATAGGGCTTTGCACAGAGTAATAACTTATTTGTTGTTATTATTTTCAGTAGTATTATGAGACATAGAAGAAGATATCTGGAGGGTTGAGGCTGCATAATAAGTTGAGTTTTATTTTTTTTATTTTTTGTAATTTTATTCTTTTTTTTTTTAACATCTTTATTGGGGTATAATTGCTTTACAATGGTGTGTTAGTTTCTGCTTTATAACAAAGTGGATCAGTTATACATATACGTATGTTCCCATATCTCTTCCCTCTTGCGTTGAGTTTTAGATGTTATACTTGCAGGATCTCTCGGTAGAAACGTTTCAGTAGTCAGTAGATAATATGAGCCCAGTGTTAAAGTTAGGGCCTGAAATAAAGATAGGAAGGTCATCTACATACAGATAACAGCAGAATCTCATGGAGGTAGATGAGATTGCCCAGAGAAATATATAGAATAAAGAGAAAGGGTATTCAAGAATGGGTTTGGGTTTTGTATCAGTCAGGACTCTGGTTACAAATGACAGAACCCCAACTCAACTGGATTAGGGAAAAAAATGGAGACAGGAGGAATGTTTATTGACTCCAGTAACCAAAGGCACAAGGAGAGGTACATATGGCTTCACACGTGGTTGCATGGTTGATTCTGGGTGCTCAAAGATGTCAGGAGGATCCTTCCTTCTACCTTCCTTCTGGATAGCTTCATTCTCAGGCATGTTGTCCCTGTGTTGTGGCAAAGGTGACCCTGAGGACTTACTCTGTTTGCTTAGTAATCCCAACAGAAAGGGAGTATGTCTTTCTCAACACTTACAGAAAAAGGAGCAAGGCTGCTTCTCATCAGTTCACTGGCCTTGTGCCCATCCCTGAGGCAATCACTATGACTTTGTCTGAGCCTGGGTCACACGACCACCCTTAGGTCTGAGGAGTGGGCTCAGACATGAACTGAAAGTCGAGAAGGGTGTTTGCCCAAAGAAAAATTGGGGGTGTTGTTAATCCACTAAAACTGAGGTCCACGGGCCAAATCCCTCCCCTTACAAGCCATTTTGTAAATAAAGTTTTATTGGAACCCAGCCATGTGTGTTTATGCATTGCCTATGGCTGCTTTTGAGCTACAGCAACAGAGCTGAGTCATCCAGAGACCTCCAGAGACCATCTGGCCTGCAAAACCTGAAATATTTACTGTCTTGTCCTTTACAGAAAAAGTTAGCCAACCCCTGCACGAAAATCTAAGCCCCAGGGACTTTTGTCTGTTATATCCACCTGTTGCGTCCCCTGGGTTGGAGGAGTGCCTGACAGATGGTAGGCACTTAATGAATATGGTGGAATGAATGGATAAAGGGGAAGCGAGGACTGGATTGGTATAAAGACTGGATGCCCACTACCAAACCACAGAGAGCATCACCAAGGTCGGCTTGAGGGGCAAGAGGAAGAACAGAGAAGGAGAGGAGACCTCCTTGTGTGCCTGTCTCAGGAGCTCCATGAGGAGAACGGCTCAGAGAGGCAGGTCACCTGCAGGAAGGCCTGGGAAGAGGTCTGTGGATCTGGATGGGAAGAGGGAGCTCAACATGGTGCCCTTCCCCAAAGTTGTTTTAGTGATGCAGCCAATTAAATGTGGATGGACAGGTGGAAACTGTTCATGTGTAACACATTTTGAGATTTGGGAGGAGAAAATAAATGCTCAGCAGCCCCAAGTCACCCACAGAAGGGTGAGGGCAGGTCTTGACAGGGAGGAGGCTCAGGTTCTTAAACAGCCTTCGGCCCTTGGGAAGGTCTCTTTCTCTCCTGGTCTCGGCTTAAGTTAACCCCTGAGTGCCCAGCCTGCCTGCTCTGACGTCCATCTTTCAAACTGCTGAGAAGCAGGCCACACCAGGTCCAAGATCACACATGGCTGGAAGGATCTGCTGTCCCCTTACAGACTAACTCACATTCCTCTCCAAGATCCAGAGCTCCAGGCTTTTCCTCATGGGTTAAACATCTTCTGAGACTTTGATATAAGCCCTGAGGGAATTGCCCTGTATGCGGTTTTAATTTCAAGCAGAAAGTATAAGAGCTGTTTATTCTTGTCTTTTTTTTCTTGAGCTTAATTCAAAGACCCCTTCTACTAACTTTATTGGTGTATATTAACTGATGTCCAAATCACCCAACTCAGTTTCAGTTGTATTTGAATCCATTTTAACATGTACAGGGTCCATTAAAGGCAGGAACAAGAGTTCCATTCCCCCAAGTGTCAGTTCCCTCCCAGAGGAATTCTTCCCATGCTGGTTTCTCTGTGCAGAGTCTGAAGTGAGCTAAGGTTAGTGAAGGAAGCATCCCGTCAGTAGGCGTTCACAAATCCAATTCCCCTCCTTTCCCAGCCCTTCCAGAATGGGCCTGGGAGGACCCTGATGCTTCCACTGGCCTTTGATTCCAGGAAGGGGGGCTGTGAAGGGGCCCCCTATTTAGATTCCCTTAAGGGAAAGTAGTCTTTGCATCAATTCCTCACCCGGGTTAGGGATCCAAGGACACCCTTGGGACGCTGTTTGAAATAAGCTTTTGCATTTAGACTTTCTTTAAGAAGAGTTGTTTAGGCTGTCATCCAAGGTAGGAAGGAGTTTGAGGTTTTATGAAGTCATTCCCTGGGAAGAGAGAAGACATTCTGCTGCTTAATGAAGGGCTCTCTCTCAAGGGTGCCATTATGCTTTTCTCACCTTGGCTGCTGGCAGCCGCTCGTGGGGCTGTGAGGATAAAAGCAGGGATTGTCAGTCCCTGTGTGAGGCCTGGCTTGTCCACCCCTCACTCTTTGACAAATGACTCTTCTGGACAAAAATCAAGTCAGAGCCAGGCCCCAGTTTCCCAGGCCACACTGGACCAGTAAACATGGGAATCTGTTGAGACACCCTCCCTCTCCTCAGCAGTCTGCAGCCCTGCACTCCCTTCCACCTGAAAGGCTCCTTGACCCGGCTGGTCCCACCCCACACAGAGTCAGAGTGAACATTCATTCATCTGTGAACATTCATTTGTGTGCATTTGTGCGTATTGAAAAATCAAAAGGTTAACATGAGCCCCCAAGAAATAAAAAGTAGCTCAGGGAAGGTGAGCACGAAGGGTGGGGTCTGGAGACCTGTCTGGAGCAGTCTCAACTCCGAGGATCCTTCCGCAGGCCTGCGTGCCTAGCTTGCTGCCACTAGGGGCTGCTGTGGGCAAGGAGTAGATGGAGAACAGAGCGCTATTTAAAAACAGGGAGAAAGAAAGACAAAGCCGGGATTATTTCAGCTTGTGAATATTCTTGCAATTTCCGAGGATATGGGTAGTATGCTTCCCCCCCCTGCCCCCATTTAGCAAGTACGTGACTCCTTTCTCACAGAGTGGCCCTACCGGGGCAGCCCCATCGGAAGATTCCGTCTGGCTGATCCGGGCTCCGGGGGCCTTGTGCTGATACGCACAGGCTGCTGTGGCTGACATGGGCTGGGCTGGGCTCGGGGCTTCATCTCCAACACACTGATAAGGGAGTAAGAGCTCTTCTGAGGGTGCAAACCTCGAGTAATGAACACGGAAGAGAGCAGGGTAGATTGGGGAGGCAAGGTGTCTTTTCCCTGGATTCTGTAATTCTCCACTGGGCTGAGGCCAAGATAAGGACCTATTAGTCTTTCAATTTAATCCAGGGCAACATTTATTAAGTACCTACTACATGTAGGATACCTTACTCTAGTTTAACAATATTTATATAAATTCTTCTCAGAAGAGCCAAGTTAGATATTTGGAGGGAGGGGTAGGGGAAGAGTTGAGAGGCTTTCAAAAACAGAATTCACAGGAACAAGGAAAGTAAGAAAAGCCCGTAAATTGCACCTATTTAATTTACTAAGAAATAGACACTAGATGGGAGAAACAGTGAATTAAAGGGTAAGGTCCAATGCTTGCTTTATTTCCTGTGGCTGAAAACATGAAAGCTGGAAAAATGATTCCCTGCTGAAGAGAGATTTCCTCCATGTGCTAAAAGGGCATGGTGGCATTGTTATTATTGTGGTTGTTATTATTACTGTCGTTCTTACCTGGGATATTTTTTACCAGTGTGAGCAGCTGTCCATAAAGATACACACTGTTGCTTATTAATTTAGCCCCTTTCAACTGGGGGAAAAAAAAAAAAAAGACAAACCCATTCCTCCTCTATTGGAAATGGACCCGAAATCGACAGCATTGATAACAAGGTGTTTGTGCCACAACATTTTGGTCTGGGCTCTGGCACTCTATGGTTCGGCATTTCAGGCTCCAGGAGAGGATCCGTAATTTTTGTGAGTGCAGAATCTGGGCAGGACTCTGCATTTGCTGTCTGCAGCCTCCCCTGGGAGCAGACAACACTGGGAGAAAATAACGACTTGTAGCCATCATTGCTAGATTCTCCCTGTGCAGCCAGGCAGCCTTGATCTGGGAATACTTTGGTGTCTGTCCTGGGCCCCCGGAGACAGTGGAAGAGTTCTGGACACAGTCAAAGTTGGGACCTGTGTGTAGAGGGACAGGAGAGCAGTCCGGGAACTGTTGACTCACCTCTGATGCCCATACATAATCAGGAAACTTCTTTTTCTGTCCGTACCTTCCATTGCCCTCTAACGATAGTGCAATGAGCGTGAAGGAAAATGTGTGGAATGAGCCTGGTCCATTGTCTGGCATGTAGTCGGCGCACAGCAGTGTGATTCCTCCTCCGCTTCTTCCTTCCCTATCAACTTGCCACCCCCGCTCCCAACAGAAGCTGTCAATTCCGTGATCTCTGCTGAGGAAGGAATGGCCAGTGGTTCAAGAATGGCTGGTGTGGTAAGCTCAAGGGCCTGGAGGGCAATTTCCCAGGCTCTCCAGAGCCAAGTGGAGGAGCAGCATTAGGGTGAAAATCTGTATGAAAAGCTGATAACTCAGAGAAACAGACTCAATGGAGTCACTGTGGGTGTACGAGGGACCTCATTTTTGCTGAGAGCTTTAACCGCCTCATGGGTTCTGCATGAGTTATGTATTTTCTGTTTGTAAAGCATTTGACAGGTTTTAAATGCATCAAACTGAGCAGATTTGTTGTGAAGTGCAGTACATATGCTGAGTATTTTAGTAGAATCATAGCCACCAGGAATGCTTTTTCTTCTGGTGTGAAAATACAAAGACATCCTTTGATCACAGTTCCCAGCATAGAGATCTCTGGATTTACATAAATATAAAGATGAATTTGTATGTCTGGAAATCACACCATACCAGATTTCTCAACTTCGTCTTTTTTGTGAAAGGCTCAGCACTCAGGGACTCTTAGAGAAGGAAGTGACCTAAAATGATGATTAACACTAACCTCGCTGAAGAGTTTCATCTATATCTTCCCTGCCCCAAAGGTGGTCCCTGACCAGCAGCATCACCTGGAAGCTTGTTGGCAATGCAGAATCTCAGCTCCACCCAGACCTAATGAATCAGGATCTGCACTTTAATAAGAGCTCCATGTGATTTAGGAGCACACTGAAATTTGAGAATCACTGTTCTTCAGCTCTGACAGATGCCACCCACTTCCCCCAAAAGCTCTTTGAAACTTTTTCACTCATTAGCTATCATCAAGCTTTCTGAAGCAGCATGCAGCAAGTCATCCCCTTCTTTTCCAGGTAAAGCAATTAAATCACTCACCCAACAAATATTTATGATGAGCCCACTCTGTGCTAAGGGTTTGCAGGGGAAGAAAGATGTATACGTGAAGATAGCAGCTCTCCATCCCATTGCTTTTCCTTCTCCAAACTCCCAGTGTATTCGGCTTGTTCTCAAACAATATGGCTCTCAGACCCCTTCGCCATTCTTCTTCAGCTCATCCAAGTTGTCAAAGTAATTCTTTCAAAAGAGTTATCCCCCTTAAAATCTGGCACTTAACCAAGACCATATATATATTTTTTTCTTCTCTTCCTTTTAAACCATTTGATCCAGCAATCTCAATTTTGGGTATTCATGTACTAAGCACTTGTTAAGATGAAATGAAGATGAGACATGGTAATCTCTATCTTGTTAATTCAATCGAATATTCTATATTTAGGCTTAGAGAAGTATGTTCCCACAATTGGAAGCAGATTAAATAAAATGAAAAAATCCCCCCCCCTCCAAATTTATTTACCCAAAAGAACAGAAATCAGAATCTTGAAGAGATACTATCAGTCTAATGTTCATTACAGTACTATTCACAACAGCCAAGATGTGGCAACAACCTAAGTATCCATTAGTGGGTGAATGGATAAAAAAAATGTAGTCTATACATACAATGGAATATTATTCAACCTTAAAAGGGAGGGAAGTTCTACAACATGCAAAGTTCTATACCATGTCTCCGGCCAATACTGCATGATCCCACTTACATGAAGTTATCTAAAATAGTCAAACTCATAGAATCAAGGAGTGGAGTGTTAGTTTCCAGGGGCTGGGGAGAGAGAGAACTGGGCAGTTACTTATCAACAGGCATAAAGTTTCAGTTAAGCAAGATGAATAAGTCCTAGAAATCTGCTGTACAACTTTGTAACTATCGTTAACAATATTGCATTGTACACTTAAAAAATCTTTGAGGGTAGATCTCATGTTAAATGTTAAATACAATTAGATTTTAAAAATCCTGTATTTCTAATGTAGCCTGAAAAAATAGTAATTTAGGGGGACTTCTACCTCTGTGGTCTGGATAGAATTGTCTCATTTGAGTCCCATCCCTACCACTAACCGGCTGTGTGATTTGGTGGGTGGGGAGGGGGAAAATCCTTTTATTTCTTTGGGCATCTTCATCTAAAATGAGGCCATTGGGGCTTCCCTGGTGGCGCAGTGGTTGAGAGTCCGCCTGCCGATGCAGAGGACACGGGTTCGTGCCCCGGTCCGGGAAGATCCCACATGCCGCGGAGCGGCTGGGCCCGTGAGCCATGGCCACTGAGTCTGCGCGTCCGGAGCCTGTGCTCTGCAACGGGAGAGGCCACAACAGTGAGAGGCCCGTGTACCGCAAAAAAAAATAATAAAAATAAAAAAAATAAAAATAAAATGAGGCCACTGGAGTCCATCACTAAGGTCCCTGTATGTTCTACATTATTATTCCAGGCTATGAAAGGAAGGGAAAAGACACCCTGCCACATGGCACCACTGGTGCTCCCCACTCCCCAGTCGCAGGCATGTTCCTTGGCCCTGGAGATGCAGCAGAGAGAGAGCACACAGCCTCTGCCTTCATGGAGCTTCCATTCTAGGAAGGAAAGACTGAAACGGAGGAGTTCATGAAGAGGCACTGTCCAGCTGCTCTCCAGCCCTGCAGCTCAGATGGGGAAGCCAGGAGAGAAGGATTTGCTGCTTCTGCCACCGTAGGCATATCAGTTATTCCTCACCTCTATTTTGTAAGCAGACTTCTTAAGAATGACGGAATGAATAAGGTAAAATAAACACTTTGGGGGGAGTTTAACAACTCTTTCATTTAACAGCTACTCCCACGAGGAGCAAGCATGTCACTTTTCCTGGGCAGCAAGAGGAGGAAACAGGAGAGAAGCAGAGGACCCACAGCACCAGGGAAGCAGCATTTTCCACCCCGAGGGCAGCAGGAAAGAGCCCGAAGGAAGTGGGCTCCGAGATGTGATTTACAGAGGCTCTCGCGCCTGTCCACTCCCTGAGCGCTCTGGAAACAAAGCTCTGTTGCAAAATGGAAAATGTATGTTTCAGGGCAGCCGAGGGAGTGGACGCCTCCCCGGTGCAAGGTCAGGGGTGAGCACTCCAGACTTGACTCACTGACATTTCCTGGGCCGGCTCTTTCAAGCATCTCTGCTACAAGCAGCAGCCAGAAGAGAGGATAGCCTTTCTATAGGATGCCTGCCGTTCTGCTGGTGCAGGGAACCAGCTGCAGGAGGAAATGAAACTTCGAGCAGGCTTTGTGATGGAGAGGCACCCCTGGGATGTTCCTGTACAAAGCCTGTGCACAGGCAGCCCCAGCTCAGTTCAGCATTTAGTCCCAGGGTCCCCCGTGGGACACGAACTCCTCTGTTTGGCCAGGAATCCACCATCCAGCAGACTCCAGGAGTTTCTCACTGTGACTCAGGGATGCAGCTGACGATCCCCCAAACTCGGGATCTGCTCACCTGTAGCCGTGTGGCCTAAGGAGAACACAGCCCTCTCTGCTCCCTTCCCAGTTCCTGGCTGTCCGCCGAGGGCCTCAGTGACCGAGGAGGGGGCTGGAACTTTGGAAAGATTTTAAGCCCTGCCAACACTTTGTGTCAGTTAGGGGTCAGGGCTGCCAGCAACAGCAAGCAACTTTGGCCTCTTTGTACAAACGGAGATTTATGGGATAGCTATAACAGGCAGGAGCCGTTCCATCCGAAGCCTGGATGCCATGGCCTCCGCCATGGCCATGATGAATGACCTCCAACCGTTTACACTTTTCAGCGTTTTTCAAGATTCAAGGTCTGGGGAGAGAACACATGCCCTCACTATCCTGGGGTGGGATTGGCTCCCTTAGTTTTTGTAGTGAAAGGTGGTCACCTGGTATTATTTTTCACCAAGACCATCTCCAATGGGAAGGGGCAGAAGATGATTCCCCAGCAGGAAAGTGGTGGGCCATCAGGGAAGGGATGTTGGCGGGTAGCCAAAGCTGATGGAAGTCTATTACATAGTTGGCCCAGCCTCCAGCTTGCAAAAGACAATGAAAAAATTACAGTGGAAAGCGTCTAAAGCTCCCGGTTTAATCCTCTTTGTCTTTTTCTTTCCTGTCTTTTGAATATACCAGAGGCAGCACATAGGAACCTCCACCTGGATTAGCACGTAAGGACCTAGTCTCAGCCCCGCCATCTCCCAGTTCGGTGTCCTTGCTGTAAAATGGGGCTAGAACTGTCAACCTTGCAGGAGTACTGAATGAGAAAATGAGCATGAATATTGTCGAAGAGCAGAGCTCATCCTGTAATTGAGAGAGATTCAGCTTGTCTGAATGAGCCAGCTGTGCCTGATCACCAGCTTTTCATTCCCTCCTATCCTCACTTCCCTTTCATTTGCTTTTGCTCTGATTGAGTTTGTTAGTTTCATTCTGCTTTTTCCTTAGAGGGTTCGGCTCTCAGGTGACAGAATTCCTCCTTCGTTCCCTGGCAGGCTCACATCCAGTCCTCTGAGATTTCATGGGGGCTTCTGTCCTCCTCCTTTGGATTCCATGTGCAGCTGAAGGGAGAGCTGGAACAAGGGTGGGGGTCACCCTCCGATGGGCAGCCTTTCCTCGACACCCACAGGGGACCAGGGGACCTTCCCCTCATGCAGGCTCAAGCAGAATCTAATCATTCCAACCCCTGCCCCTCTAGCGCATTTTCCTCTTCCTCACCCCCCTTTTCCTTCTTCTTCTTCTAAGTATGACTACGTTGGGTCCACTGGAACCCAGCAGGCTGAGTGCGATGTTGCCTGCATCTCTGTCCAAGGCTCTGGATGGAACACACCTTCCTAATCTATTCTATTCCAACAAGATGTCATTTGGCTGTAACAGAGGCAGACCAAGATTCTCATTGGAAAGAACCATGTAAAAACAGCACCCTGAGTCCTCTTGAAAAGAACAATCAACAACACAATAAAGAAGCCATGGAAAAAGAGCAGGTTCTGGACAATAGAGTCACTTCAGTATAAACCAGGACTAAATAAATTCGGAATCTTACTTATAGACTAACCTGCAAATGTCATAAACCTTGAAAAATCTTTTAAAAAAGCCAGCAAAATGGGGCTTCCCTGGTGGCGCAGTGGTTGAGAGTCCGCCTGCCAATGCAGGGGATGCGGGTTCGTGCCCCGGTCCAGGAAGATCCCACATGCCGCGGAGCGGCTGGGCCCATGAGCCATGGCCGCTGAGCCTGCGCGTCCGGAGCCTGTGCTCCGCAATGGGAGAAGCCACAACAGTGAGAGGCCCGCATACCGCTAAAAAAAAAAAAGCCAACAAAAGTAGGGGGAGGGTAGTGCTGATTTCCATATTTTGCATAGAATGGAGTAGATAAATATTATTTAAAATGGATATAGAAAGGTAAAAATGACATTTTCAAGTTTTAATTATTATTATTATCTTAATCTAAGAAGGCTTTTTTAGGAACTAATACCTCTTGTGGTGAACATATTCTCAGGGCAGGATAGAGACATAGACACAGAGAATGGACATGTGGACACAGGGTAGGAAGGGGAGGGTGGAATGAATTGGGAGATCAGGATGGACATATATACACTACCATGTGTAAAACAGATAGCTAGTGGGAACATACTATAAAACACAGAAAGCTCAGCTCAGTGCTGTGTCATGACCTAGGTGGATGGGATGGCGGGGGAGAGATCCGAGAGGGAGGGGATATAGGTATGCATATAGCTGATTCACTTCATTGTACAGCAGAAACTAATACAACATTGTAAAGCAATTATACTCCAATAAAAAGTAAAATTAAAAATAATAAAAATTTAAGCAGAAAAAAAATACCTCTAGTGGTACAGTAATTTTTTACTTCAAATTCATAAATTATTTTAGTTTAATGTCATTTTTTCCTACTAAATTTAAGTAAAATTAAATTAATTTTTTAAAAATAGCATGTATAGGGCTTCCCTGATGGCGCAGTGGTTAAGAATCCACCTGCCAATGCAGGGGACATGGGTTCGAGCCCTGGCCGGGGAAGATCCCACATGCCGTGGAGCAACTAAGCCCGTGCACCACAACTACTGAGCCCGCATGCCACAACTACTGAAGCCCACATGCCTAGGCCCCGAACTCCGCAACAAGAGAAGACACTGCAGTGAGGAGCCTGCACACTTCAATGAAGCGTAGCCCCCACTCGCCACAACCAGAGAAAGCCCGCACACAGCAACAAAGACCCAATTCAACCAAAAATAAAAATAAATAAAGTAAATAAATTTATTTAAAAATAAAAATAAATAAAAATAGCATGTATAGTATCATCCAATTCATAGAAATATAGTTTACTTGATTTATCTGGCCTCCCATCTGTATATATGCAAAAGAGAAAGACATATTTGGAATAATATTTTTGTAATTTAAAAAATATTCACATTGTTTTAATATTTCTGGGGGTTAGATTTGGGATAATTCTTTTACTTTCTTCTCTATAGATTTGTCATTGCTTAAATTCTTTATAATAAACACAAACTGTTGAAAACAAAACAGCCCAATGCAATCATTACTCTCAAAAAAAAGCATCTTGAGAAAAAGGACCCTGGGTTAGTTGGAAAATCCACTGTAGAGATGAATAATTTAATGTGGATTCTGAGGATAACATAGGTGATTATTCATGTTTACCTGGACTATTTGAAGATGTCTATAAATCCTGGTGATTTATAACTCAGATACATATTTTTTAAATTTAAAGCCTTCCAATTTAGGAATTACTCTGTATGTTAATGTATGGCTATGCCGTTGTTGAAGTATGACACCCTGCTTTCTTCATCCATGTGGGAGTGCAGAGCTGGTGATAAGGTTGGGGCAGAGGGTGAGGAATGAGCTCTTGTGTTAAAGGCAAATGAATTTATTATGATCAGTCCTACCAGATCGAAGCAAAAAGTGAATATATAACAAAGTAATGATGTGAAGGAAGAGCTGAAAGATTCCTGTCAGTGATAGCAAGCTTAGCCTTGGGACTTAAGGCCCTGTTTTTATGCCTCCACCACCTCCAGTTTGGGCTTGATATCATGACAGCCCCACGCTTTTAGACTCTCTCTTCTTCAAGTTATTTTTTTGGGGGTGGCAACTTTTCTGCTCTCAATTCAGGGGGAGTGAGCTGAGAGCAAGTGGGTTGATGGGAGGGGCTATAGCCTGAGCAGAGGGTGCTGATGGGCTGCGCTTCCTAATCCCCAGCCTCTCCTGAAGAAACGCCTTGGGCAAAGTTGGTAGTGTCGTGAGTGCCCTCTGTAAAAGTGGGTGGTTTTGAATTTTAATCGATATGGGCAAATTTATGCCAGCCTTCTGACCCACGCCCAGACATTGCTGCCACCCAAAGCACTGGTGTTTAACCAGGATCTTCCAAATGTATGCTAAAAAACAAGGAATAAATGATGTACGTCCATTTCTACCGAAATTATGGGAACTCTTTGAAATTGCTTGCAATAAAGAAATCAGGGAATGCATGTACTTTTATTTATCCATGGAGAAATATGTGACATTATTTTGTGTGTATTTTAATATAAATATATATTAGATATAATAAAGTATAATATATATTAAATATACAGTATGATACGGTATAAATTGTATCATAATGTGTAGTTATATAAATGCATCTAAAAAGGTCTGCAACTCTCATCTCATAACAATGGTGGCCTTTAGGGAGAAGGGAAGGGACCAAGGCTGGGCAAGGGGAGCAAAGGGACATCTGCAATGTCCTCTCCTCTTTTCCTCTCCCTCCTTTCCGTCCTTTTGTTTTTCTTTTTAAGAAATAGGGTCATACTTTACTTCCACAACTAAAAATTACTTTTATGGATTTAGGAACAATACTCTCCAGTAAAGTCCAGTTATGTGCTTAATGATTGCCTAGTCAAAGTGCTTCTTTGGTTGTTTTAAAAACTGATGTCTGCATAGTACTTATGCTTTTTTTTTTTTGGCTGTGTTGGGTCTTTGTTGCTGCACGTGGGCATTCTCTAGTTGTGGTGAGTGGGGGCTACTCTTCCTTGCGGTGCCTAGGCTTCTCATTGCTGTGGCTTCTGTTGCTGCGGAGCACAGGCTCTAGGCGTGTGGACTTCAGTAGTTGCAGCACACAGGCCTAGAGCATGCAGCCTTCAGTAGCTGAGGTGCACGGCCTCTAGGGCACGCGAGCTTCAGTAGTTATGGCGCGCGGGCTCTAGAGTGCAGGTGCAGTAGTTAGCTGTGGCCCACAGGCTTAGTTGCTCCACAGCTTGTGGGATCCTCCCGGACCAGGGATTGAACCAATTTCCCCTGCATTGGCAAGCAGATTCTTAACCACTGAGCCACCAGGGAAGTCCAGTACCTATGATTCTTGATGTAGCTGATTCCATAACATCATTGGGATAAATTCAAATATAAAAAGATCGGTTTTTGATCTCGTGTTTATATCTGAATAAATATTATTTGCACCTGCTAAGAGCAAAGAACTCGTTCATGAGTGGCACACAGTATTCACTCAACAAAATGCTTGTTAAATGGCTGGGCAGATGGATGGATGGATGGATGGATGGATAAATGGATGACTAACCTGGTGTGAGAGATAATCACTTGTTAGATTAAGGATGAACTTGAACACGGGTTATAAATTCAAAAAAATGAAGTTAAAAACATTCTCATTTACTTTTCGCCAAAAGCTGAGTTTGATAAAGGCAGTATTTCTTGGCTTAAAAAAAATCAGCAAAATGGGGAGTTGGACAAGATGATTTAAGTCTAATAGTAAAGCTGAAGCTGAGACTTACTGGTGTGCAACTAGGGAGCAATAAACTGTTTCTTCTCTGTCTGTGAAAAGAGAGGAAAACATACAAATGAACACCAAAATCATTTAGGAATGTAGCAGGGTGATTACACAAGTTACAGGGAGGACAATAGTGCCCAGAGGTGCTGCAAAGCAGTCAGGAAAACCGAATCCACTGCACAAATATGAGTTTTAGTCCAAAAGGGACAAGAGAAGGAGACAGTCACTGGTGGCCAAGTTTGCTCTCCATCCCAAATATGATAATGGAGCCAATCATTCCATCAAAGGAAGCAGGAGATGCATCTTCGTACAGGCACTCAGTGAGAGGAGACTAGGTCGAGTGCTTGACCAGTGTGATGTCATGTCTTTTCCAAAATGATCATCTCCTTCTCCCTCGTTTTCCACTTCCCAGATCAGGGTCGCTGCCCTCCCCTCCCAATATTTGTGCAGCTCCAGATGTGGAGAAAAATGAAGACTGAATGTGAAGCATGAAACTTTCATTCTATGTTTCCACTACCAGCCCACTCTGTCCCAGCCCATCAGGGAAAACAAAATCTTTTCTCTAAGCTCTAGAAGGCTTTCAAGCAGGCATCTTGCCAGAAAACACCTCTTGGTTTAGGCAGTGAAGAATCTCCTGAAACACATTTTGAAAAGCTAGGCGTTGTATGATGCCCTGGGGTCCATGGATTTCCAGGAGCTGTTAGGCATCATCACACAGGGAATGTCAAGGCAGACAGTACCTTGAAAATTAGTGGGAACGAGAGGGAAATGGGTTTGCCTATTCACACAAGCATCTAAAGAGAGCAGACTGAGGCCCTGGGTGGAAAGAAGAAAAGAGAGAGAAAAGAAGTCCCCCTCCCTCCCTCCTGCCACCTCACACACAGGCTGGCAGTGATGGACTTTGGAAGTGCCATATACGAATCTCTGCTTAAAACACACGCTGTCAAACTTGTTTTTCTGCGCCTTGAATAATTCTGTCAAATGCCATAAGCCATTCTGTCAAGAAAACTCTTGTTTTTAACTGCCAGATGCTTTGCCTTTCCTCTTTCTTCTTCAAAGCATTAACCTTCTTCACGGGCTGTTGGCCAAATATAATGGAGGAAATGGATGCTTTCATTGGTCATCCCAATGATTGAATGTGCTATATGGTGATACACTAAGCTACCTGCCTCCAACTCAAATGTCTACAGGGTCCAGGCAGGCCACATAAATGAGCAAAGCAGACCTGATGGCAGCTTTGGCAAAGTGGACTGTCCTCATCCTACCTGAGGACCTGGTCCTCAGCTCCAGCTGACTGTACACCTGCAAGTCTAGTGTTACCAGATCTGTTGATGTGTTCCAGCCACTTCAGGAGCAACAATAAAACTCAGGAACATAAAGGTTAAGATCAATTATTTTTCGTGGAGCTGTTTAGTTTGCAGTAATTATTCCAGTGGTAAAGCTGTGCTTTCTCCATTCTTTAGGGATTTGTTTCATTTTTCTCCTATTCCATGACTCTAAAATATGATTTACCAGAAGCTACTTTATCTCTCCCTCTGCAATAACTTCTCCAAGGATAGGCGCCTAACCCAGCCTGAATGATCCTGGTACCTCACCCTACTGGCCACAGTGATTGGGTCCTGGTCATGGGCATGTGACTCAAATTGGCCAATCATTATCCTTTCCTGTTTCTTCTCTCTCTCTCTCTCTCTTTTCTTTTTTAAACAATTGGAGCTGGGGGGCAAGAGCCTTCTTTTCATTGTGAAGCTAAGGGGGTGTCAGCTAAGAAATAAAACTCCAGTTTTGTGGAAGAAGCCAGCCTGAAGGAACTATGGAAACACCTGGATATCAGAGATAGAGAGTCCTGAGGGCAGTCAAATTCCCAGTCTCAGTTGTCTCAGTGAGCAGTTCCCTTCCTGTTCTTTTCAAGGATTGGTCTTGTGAGGAAACAAACTTTCCCTTTTTGCCTAGTTAATTTGAGTTGAGCTTCTGTCACTTATAACTCAAAAAACTCTGATGGATATGTGGACTCTGGGGTTAGACCACTTGGGTTCAATCAGTATCTGATACTTGCTAGCTGTGTGATCTTGAGAAAGTTCATTAACCTCTTTGCCTTAGTTTCCTCATCTGTAAAATGGGAACATAGGGTTATTGGAAGGATTAAAATACTCAATACACATAAAGCACCCAGAACACAAGTGTTGTAATCAAGGGGCAAAAATAATTAAAAACCCCAGAGGGAGGGATCCAGTCTGTCTGCAGTCGGACCCAAACTATAGGTCTTCCCAAAGAAAAACTTGAAAGCTGAAAGCTGATTCTTCTTCTAGCAGCTTCTCACTCTTTAAAGAATGGTAACTGCATAAAAAAGATGTTTCTCTTTTCCTTTCCCAAAGAGAAGGAAAAAAGAACTTTATGAAATCAAATGCATGTTACATCAAGAAATTAGAAGACAAACTAGACAGGAACTCTAGGACAAGGTGAAATTCATTACTATTCTGAGAGGGATGGAAAGTTGAAGAGGTAGTAGAGTCATTATAAGACATTTCAACACCCACCACAAAGAGAAGTTACTAATGGGTGAGTGTAGGTAAAACTTAATGCTTGCATTTATGAGAGAATCCAGGAAATGGCAGGCTTTTAATTTTGACTTCACTTGTAGGGGTAACAGAAATGCTATTCAGGCTTAGAGCAGCAGAATGCTGTGAAAGTTATTATTTAATTAGAAACCGTAAGCACAGATTCAAACAAGGGAAGAACTCTCATTTTGCAGGCAGTATGTTCATTGGCATCCTGAAGAAATTGAAGAGACAGCAGAGAAGTGAGCTACCACCTTCTCCAAGAGGACCTATCTGAAATGCATCCCAGAGTGAGCATCTGGGGTCATGGGTGCAAGGAAACCTTCCCTGCAAGCTGCCTTTACCCTCGAGAGCCCTTGGTGCCATTCCCAACAGAAGCTGTGTCATCTGCAAGAATACGAAGGGGAAGAACAAAGTCAAGTGGTAATTTCCATGTTTTAGGGATCAAACTGAGAAAGGAAGAGATTAAATGGATGTTGAAGGGATTGCAGTTTTGATCAGAGAATCAGCTTTGTGCAAGTCTAATGGTAAACCATCAGGTTCAGCCTACGGAGTCAGGGCACGGATGTGTCCCTTCTTGGAGATTTTCAGGAAGGGGTGTGATAGCTCTCTGAAGACAGTGCCAGAGAGGGAGTGAGACAGTTCTTTTTTGGGTGATTTCGTGGCTACTTTGCTCACCACCACTGCCTCCACAACACAACCTATCACCATGAGTTATATTGACATTTAAAGACTGTCGTGGAAAGTTCCAGCACCAAATCTCCTTTAAAGACAAATGAAGATTTCATGAGTTCATGATGCCTGGGAAGCCCTCTCTGAAAAACTGGTGGGGGAAGGCAGGTTAGCTGACTAAGGAAGCTCATGGCTATGCTTGACGTCACTATTTTTCCAAGGGTAGACAGTGGCCTTAAAAAAAAAAGGAGGATCAGGAAAAGGGTGGCTGATCAATCCCAACATTTATTTCACTCACTCTTATTTGAAAAGGTTAAAAAAGGAAGGAAATCAGAGACTGACTTGAAGAATCCATGGAGAGTGTATTCCAAGGTCGGTATAATTGACCCCAAGACAACATGGTCTGGTCACAAACCCCAAGGACCCATGACCAAAAGTATTTCTAGATTGTCTCAGAGGACACCAATCTCAATTCAGAGAGCATTGTGTCTCTTCTTAGTATCTGAAAACTCACACTTTGTCAGTTTAATCTCCAGGTTATACCTACAGGAGGTGGCCAGGTACAGAGAACCTACCTTATTTGAGCCAGATGACACAGATCCTTGTCTCAATGCCGACTCTTATTCTAGTGACGTTAGGCAAGTAAATTTGAGGCAATGAAGAGTGATTGGCTTCTTATGTCCCTTTCAGCATTAAAGTTCTATAAATAAGTTCATTCTGTGGTAGAAAAAGAAGGTATAGTGTGAATTATTGAAATGTGTTTTGGAAGAGGAAAATTTAATAACCAATGAAGTGTTGACTGAGAAGGCCAGACAGAGCAGGGCCAGCACCAGGATAGCTAGAAACCAGGAAGGAGAAGTAAAATACATTCTAGGGAACATGGTGGCTGAGAAAGGAAGTGAGGAGGCTTGAAAAGCAATGTGATAAGAAAGAATTAAGAAAAACAAGGAGCACAGTCAGTGCAGAAAGCAAGTGGGTTCTATACCAAGCTCTGCTCTGAGGTTCATTCATCAAAGTCAGGTTTTAGATTCACCTCCTTGGAGCGTTCCAAGGCCGGTCCCTCCTACAGTCCTCTGGACAGGTCATGCTTCTCTTAGAACCATCAGTGGCTCTTCATGGCCTAAAAAGTCTAGTCTCCAAAATTTGTTTCCTACCTATCTTTCCAGACCTCTCTCTAAACTGCCTCTGGCAAGGGCTGAATACTTCATCCTTTCCAGAATGTTCCTGAACATTCTCCCACTGTTTCCTCTTTCTGGAAAGCCCTTCAGCTCCCTCTCTGCTGGTGGAAATACTCTCTTCTTTCAAGATCTATACCATCATTCTTGACCTCAGGAGTATTTTATCCATCAGGCCCCAAAGGGTTTTCATGAGACTGTGACAATGTTGGAGACCTGCAGTGGAGGTTCATCTCAGAAAGAAAGAATGAACTCCAATATACAAAAACTGCAAAATCAAAATAATATTTTAAAGATAAATTTAGACAACAAAATGTTAAATTTAATATGAGAACTGGGTGCATTTTAATATGATTACCATGTCTTGGGTGGGGTCTTCAAAGGAAAGAATGCTTGAGTCTTACAGATGTCTCACAGGGAAGACTCCTGCTGAAACCCACGCTTGGAGGGCTCTCCCCCTCCTTCTTGCTTCTCTAGCACTTTGGGGATACATCTATCCCATCACTAATCTCACTCTGCTCTGTAGCAAGTGACCTGTGTCCACTGCTGCCTCCTGTTCTTGAGGACAGGAATCCTGTCTCCAACTGGGGATCCCAATTAGCAGCCATAGGCCAATAGACAGCATTTTCAAATCAGGACATTTTACTAAATGCCCAGGTTCATGGCTTCTTTTAAAAATTTAGATGATCTGGCCACTCCTCCTCCTCTTACCTTCGCATGAGGTGATGGGTGACCGGAGCTGAGTAGGCAGGGCATGTGGCCTCCCATTTGCTGACTCCCCGTATGCCCACTTGGGCCATACATGTCAGCAGTGTGGCAACTGCAGGCACTGAGACTGGGGCCCTCTTGTCTTACTTTTTTGAATTACTATTCCTCCTCCTCTTCATACCCAGCACAATGTCTTGCATAGTATGTATTTGTTAAACAAATATGTGATCACAAGGTTTGGGGTTTGATGTCCCCAAAATTCACTGTTAAAATCAGACTTTGAGTTGCACAAAACAAACTTTATCCATTTACTAATAAAGTGACACTATTTTCCCTTTTCCAGCTGGTTGAGGGAAGGAAGCTAATAATAAGCTATGCAGAGTATAATTGGATCATTTTACTGAAAATGATCACAGCAGTAGCAAATTATATCTGTATGATGGATCTCCAGCATTACTGAATTTTTTTGTCAAATTTACAGGCAAATTATTGTCTTAACTCCAAGATGATACATCCAAGGATTTGTTAACACAGGAATGTCAGATGCAATGCAAATTCATAATGAAACATGAACCGAAAATGAGATGAATGCTTACCGTCTAGTGCTTCTATTTTTCTTTTATCAAATAAAATTAGTCTTCTCCCATAAACTGATAAAAATACCCTTGACGAGACAAGAAATTAAGCTGAAAGGAATGCCAGAGAAACCTAAGCATTGCTGATCAGAGATTTGAAACCATCATTTCAGAAAACTGAACTTTTTTCAAACTTTCATGTTTGCTTTTGAGATCCAAACTACAGAAGTCAGATTTGAGAACATGTTAAAAAACATGATTCCATGGCCTCAGCTGGGGAATTTAAGGTGACATTTTCAGTGATGGTTTGACCTGAACAACACACACACTGTAGTACTGATGTGGCTGGCTTGTGTCACTACGGAGAGTATATCATCTTCCCAACAAGACTCTACGCTCCTTGAGGGTAGGGACTCTCTTCTACTCAGTCTGTCTTTACTTACATAGATATGCCTACATATCTATGATTACTTGGCTGATAAACATACCCAACCCATCTGCCATTAAACACAGCAAACCTTCATGCAATGCTCTTAGAAAAGTAGCAAGCTCTAAAATCTGGAAAGGCCATGGGAAAGTGAGTAGATTTATAAGGGGAGCTTTGGTCATTAATAATTCACGCACAGAGAAAACTGCAATTGGAGAACAGCGCTCACTCTCAATGCTAGGGGTAAGTTTCTATGTTATTGTAGTGGAAATGTTACCACCTTGGTAATGGAAAATGGGATTTGAATATTGGCCCATTACATCAAGTCAGATGTAGTTCAGTTTCAGAGATGGGATTTGACCTGTGAAATATTAAAATCAAGGAAATGATGAACCAGAATGTAATAGAAATCTGTTGTAGCATTATGTTACAAATCAAGAATATACCCAGGGGCTTCCCTGGTGGCGCAGTGGTTGAGAGCCTGCCTGCCGATGCAGGGGACGCGGGTTCGTGACCCGGTCCGGGAGGATCCCACCTGCTGCAGAGCGGCTGGGCCCGTGAGCCATGGACGCTGAGACTGCGCGTCCGGAGCCTGTGCTCCACAATGGGAGAGGCCACAGCGGTGAGAGGCCCGCGTACCGCAAAAAAAAAAAAAAAAAAAAAAAAAAGAATACGCCCAGTATTCTTTTTTTTTTTTTTTTTCATGTTTATTGGAGTATAATTGCTTTACAATGGTGTGGTAGTTTCTGCTTTATAACAAAGTGAATCAGTTATACATATGTTCCCATATCTCTTCCCTCTTGCATCTCCCTCCCTCCCACCCTCCCTATCCCACCCCTCCAGGCAGTCACAAAGCACTGAGCTGATCTCCCTGTGCTATGCAGCTGCTTCCCACTAGCTATCAGTTTTATATTTGATAGTGTATATATGTCCATGCCACTCTCTCACTTCGTCCCAGCTTCCCCTTCCCCTTCCCCGTGTCCTCAAGTTCATTCTCTACGTCTGCGTCTTTATTCCTGTCTTACCCCTAGGTTCTTCATGACATTTTTTCTCTTAAATTCCATATATATGTGTTAGCATACAGTATTTGTCTTTATTCTTGAAGCACAATGTGTGTTTCTATTCCTTGACCAAATAGTCATTGAAACCCAACTGTCTCTCTCTCTCTTTTTCCCTCTCCCTCTCTCCCTCTCTTTCAGTTTAGAGATGGAGGCAGTGTGGTGCAGTTGACAGTACACTGGATAAAGAGGCAAGAAAACTACATTCTGGCGCTGACTCTGCCACTGCCTCTCTGAGACTTTGGCTAAGTGACTTCACTTCCTGGAGCTTCATTTTCCTCATCAGTAAAGCAGAGCTGGTAATTCTACCTGCCTCACAGAGGCATTGAAGGGATTTATGAAATAACAGTTCTCAAGTGCTCACAATGGCATCTGGCTCAAGCTCTGCCTCTGGGGAGAGGCAGATAGCTCTTTCTTTTACAACTTCCTGCAGCAGAGAAGGTTACACATTGCTCTGTCAGGTGAAAATGTGCAGAGCTAGCACAAACGAGCCTCCTCCTGTCAAGAAAACTGGCACATGGCAACCTCCGTAGCCTGAGCAAAACAGGTCTCCAGGGTCCTGAGCTCCTTCTGTAAGAGTCCTGTGTCCTCTAGCACCCTCGAGTGAGCTATTCTTAGTAGAATAGTAACACCACATATTCTCCAATCTGTTGCTTTGCATTTACTTCCTTTATCACACATCAGGCCCCACCAGGTTTGGTTCCTGGAGCTGCAGTCACCTGAATGAAGGCACTCACCTTCATTCAGCAAACATGGGCTGTAGGCCACTCTTAGTCTACTTGAGATTTGGGTACACTCCCTACCTGCGAGGCAGACAGAGAGGCCCTGCCTTGTCCTCCAGCAGTTCATGATCCCTTTGGGGAAGACTTCTAGTGGGGAATGTTCCTTTGTCCAACAGGTATTTATTTATTTTTTCATTCTTTCTTTTTTATTGAAGTATAGTTGATTTACAATGTTGTGTTACTTTCAAGTGTACAGCAAAGTGATTGTTACACACACACACACACAAACACACAGATATATTCTTTCTCAGATTCTTTTCCATTATAGGTTATTATAAGATATTGAACATAATTCCCTGTGCTATACAGTAAGACCCTGTTGTTTATTTTATATATAGTATTGTGTATGTGTTAATCCCAAACTCCTCCCCCCTTTCCCCTTTGGTAAACATAAGTTTGTTTTCTATGTCCCAACAATTATTTATTGAGTATCTACTACTTGCCATGCTCTGTGCCAGGCCCTGGGAATGCTGCAGCAAATGAAATGGTGCTCATGGAGACATTTCATCTGGAGCAGCTCTGTCCAACAGAAATAGAATGTGAGCCACATATGTAATTTCAAATTTTCTAGTAGCTAGATTAAAAAACTGAAAATAGGTGACGTTAATTTTCATAACCCAATATACCCAATATGTTATCATTTACATGTAATCGAGATTTTTACTTTCTCTTATTCATACTAACTCTTTGAAATCTGGCGTGTACTTTAAACTTAGCACATCTCAGTTTGACTGCCATGTTCAAGTGCTAGGTAGCCACACGTGGCTAATGGCTGCTACATAGGACAGCGCAGGTCTAGAGAAACTAGTGAGCAGTGGGAGGTGATGGGCACGTGCCTTCAAATAGGAATGGTGATAGTAGGAGGGCTGCAGACATCAGACAGCCCTTGGGAGGAGGCAGGTGGAGCTGGGCCTCAGGGGTGGGAGGGTGAGAGAGACGGCACATCACTGCTGCACTGGAAGTCAGCTCAGCCATGCTGATGAGGAATATGTGAGGTGAGGGTGGATCAGAGGTGCTGGAGAAATTCTAATACAAATCATCCCAGCCACAGAAGCATTCTGAAGGGAGAAAAACCAGCTGGGAGTACCATGGGCCCAAACATGTGTTTTGGCCTTTGAACATGGATTCGCTTTTTGTTTATACACAAATATTTATGGAACACCTACTATGTGCCAGGGACTATGAATGTAGTAGTGAACAAGATGGTCCCTTCTCCATGGAGATCACATTATGTCATGGGGTGGGGAGGTAGACTGTAAACAGCAGTAAATAACAAGACAGTTTCAGGTAATGATTATGCATTATGGGGTGGGAAAGGAACAAGATTAAATGATGGACACAGTTTGGTTGGGGTTATATTCTCCATTGGCCCCTGAAGACCCATTCTCTGCCCTGTCCTGTGTGCCAGGAGGCTAACCACTGCTGGGTGCAGCAGCAGACGTGTCCTCTGGCTCCATATTGGGTCTGGCCAATGGAGAACACTGACAGGAGATTGGAGATTGGGAGGGAAAGGTAAATACACCTCGGGACCCACCCCTGACTCATATGGGACCACAGCTTGGGCAGTGATTGAGTTCCTGTACCTGTGGCCCCAGCTCTTGCCAAGCACTGTTAACATTGTTTCCTCCTCTTGCCCCTCCAAGCTGGGGATTGGTAATGTTCCCCATCTGGCTTGTCCCCAATGCTTTACTCTTCCTTCTTGGTTCCTGTTAGCCCATGCATACTTCTGTAAACTGTGCCATCATTAAACTCTCTTCAGTCACTCCTCTGAGTGTTCCTACCACTTCGCTTGTGGTCAGGGAGGCCACTTTGAGCTTCGGCTTGAATGACAAGAAGCTAGCCAAGGTGACATCTGGGCAAGGATACTCCAGGCAGAGGGGACCTAGGAGCAAAGGGCTTGCAGATAAAAAATTAGCTGTGTCAAAGGTATAAGAAGAAAGCCAGAGGGATCCAAGGTCAGCAAGAGACAAGAGAGCAGGAAAAGTGAAGTCAGATCACACAGGGACTTGTGTGCTGGGGGAGAACTCTGAGTTTATTCTAAGTCCAATGGGAACCAGTAGAAGGTTTGGAGCTGAAGACTAACTTGTCTAAGTGATGCTTTAAATATATGCAGCTAAAAAAAAATAATAAGATAAACAGTAAAGAGATTTCTGTTTGGGAGGGGAAAATTACTTGGCCTGTACCAAAAAAAGAGAAACAAAACAGCAAAACCAAACCACAAAAGGATGGAGACATATTAAAAAGTCACAGAGACCAACCTGAAAGAGCTCCCAATGGACAAACTAAACGATTTTCAGCAACAAAATATATAATAATGGTGTTGAATTTTAACCCAAAGAGTATAATACAGATTCATGAGTCCATACTGATATAAATAAATGATTGAATAAATAAATAAATGGAGGGGAAAGCCTAACTCTTCCTTACAGAAGAATTCCAATTAATAAATGGAGAAGGAATGAGGGAAATAGAAAATCACCACGAGAGCACCACAATAATCATTGCTGCAGGCAAAATCCACTCATGAATGTTAAAATTCGTTGGGAAAGTTTAAGAAGAAATAGGATATTTGCATAGCCTCAAAGTATCTCCCTTCAAATATTAATTAATTGCTGTGGTGGCTTTAACATATACCTGCAAATTCTTTGACAGGCCTTCCTCCAGGAGGGTGGGCTTATCTCCTGTCCTCTTAAGTGTGGGCTGGATTCTGTGAGTCAATTCTAATGCATAGAGTATGGAAAGGGGAAAATAGTGACTTTATAGGGAGAAAAACAATCGACACCACTTTCGCCAAGCAATGAAAATTAGCATCATCAGCAATAAGACGTGTTGGTCTCACCTACTCCCTGACATGATAGGATGAGAAGGGCTCCTCATCTTTGTGGTGCACTTCCCCAAATCTACCACCTAGGTCTAATCATTAAGAAATCACCAGCCAAATTCATACAGCCTACAAAATACCCAACTGGTATTCTTCAAAAGTGTCAAGGTCAGCAGGACAAGAAAAGATTGAGGAGCTGTCACAGATTAGAGAAGATTAAGGAGACGGTGACTAGATTGGTTCAAGGTGGTGGAGTAGAAGGACGTGCTCTCACTCCCTCTGCGAGAGCACCGGAATCACAACTAACTGCTGAACAATCATCAACAGGAAGACACTGGAACTCACCAAAAAAGACACCCCACATCCAAAGACAAAGGAGAAGTCACAATGAGACGCTAGGAGGGGCAAAATCACAATAAAATCAAATCCCATAACTGCTGGGTGGGTGACTCACTAACTGGTGAACATTTATACTACAGAAGTCCACCCACTGAAATGAAGGTTCTGAGCCCCATGTCAGGCTTCCCAACCTGGGGTTCTGGCAACAGGAGGAGGAATTCCAAGAGAATCAGGCTTTGAAGCCTAGCGGAATTTGATTGAAAGACATCAACAGGCCTGGGGGAAACAGAGACTCCACTCTTGGAGACACACACAAAGTAGTGTGCACATCGGGACCAAGGGGAAGGAGCAGACCCCACAGGAGACTGAACCAGACATACCTGCTAGTGTTGAAGGGTCTCCTAAAGAGGCAGGGTGTGGCTGTGCCTCACCGTGGGGACAAGGACACTGGCAGCAGAAGTTCTGGGAAGTACTCCTTGGTGTGAGCCCTCCCAGAGTCTGCCATTTACCTCACCAAAGAGCCCAGGTAGACTCCAGTGTTGGGTTACCTCAGGCCAAACAACCAACAGGGAGGGAACCAGTGCCACCCATCAGCAGACAATCAGATTAAAGTTTTACTGAGCTCTGCCCACCAGAGCAACAGCCAGCTCTACCCACCACCAGTCCCTCCCATCAGGAAACTTGCACAAGTCTCTTAGAAAGCCTCATCCAACAGAGGGCAGACAGCAGAAGCAAGAAGAACTACAATCCTGCAGCCTATGGAACAAAAACCACATTCACAGAAAGATAGGCAAGATAAAAAGGCAGGGGGCTATGTACCAGATTAAGGAACAAGATAAAACCCCAGAAAAACAACTAAATGAAGTGGAGATAGACAACTTTCCAGAAAAGGAATTCAGAATAACGATAGTGAAAATGATCCAGGACCTCAGAAAAAGAATGGAGGCAAAGATCGAGAGGATGCAAGAAATGTTTAACAAAGACTTAGAAGAATTAAAGAACAAACAAACAGAGATGAACAATACAATAACTGAAACAAAAAATACACTAGAAGGAATCAGTAGCAGAATAACTGAGGGAGAAGAACGGATAAGGGACCTGGAAGACAGAATGGTGGAATTCACTGCTGTGGAACAGAATAAAGAAAAAAGAATAAAAAGAAATGAAGACAGCCTAAGAGACCTCTGGGACAACATTAAACATAATAACATTCGCATTATGGGGTCTCAGACGGAGGAGAGAGAAAGGACCCGAGAAAATATTTGAAGAGATTATAGTCAAAAACTTCCCTAACATGGGAAAGGAAATAGCCACCCAAGTCCAGGAAATGCAGAGAGTCCCAGGCAGGATAAACCCAAGGAGAAACATGCTGAGACACATAGTAATCAAATTGGCAAAAATTAAAGACAAAGAAAAATTATTGAAAGCAGCAAGGTAAAAACAACAAATAACATACAAGGGAACTCCCATAAGGTTAACAGCTGATTTCTCAACAGAAACTCTACAAGCCAGAAGGGAGTGGCATGACATATTTCAAGCAATGAAAGAGAAGAACCTACAACCAAGATTAATCTACCCGGCAAGTATCTCATTCAGATTCAATGGAGAAATCAAAAGTTTTACAGACAAGCAAAAGCTAAAAGAATTCAGCACCACCAAACCAGCTCTACAACAAATGCTAAAGGAACTTCTCTAAGTGGGAAACACAAGAGAAGAAAAGGACCTACAAAAACAAGCTCAAAACAATTAAGAAAATGATAATAGGAAGATACATTTTGGTAATTGCCTTAAACGTGAATGAATTAAATGCTCCAACCAAAAGACACAGGCTTGCTGAATGGATACAAAAACAAGACCCATATAGATGTTGTCTACAAGAGACCCACTTCAGACCTAGGGACACATACAGACTGTAAGTGAGGGGATGGAAAAAGATATCCCATGCAAATGGAAATCACAAGAAAGCTGGAGTAGCAATATTCATATCAGATAAAATAGACTTTAAAATAAAGAATGTTACAATAGACAAGGAAGGGCACTACATAATGATCAAGGGATCAATTCAAGAAGAAAATATAAAAATTATAAATATATATGCACCCAACATAGGAGCATCTCAATACATAAGGCGAATGCTAACAGCTGTAAAATAGGAAATCGACACTAACACAAAAATAGTGGGGCACTTTAATGCCTCACTTATTCCAGTGGACAGATCATCCAAACAGAAAATTAATAAGGAAATAGAATCTTTAAATGACACAGTAGACCAGATAGATTTAATTGGTATTTATAGGACATTCCATCCCAAAGCAGCAGATTACACTTTCTTCTCAAGTGCGCACAGAACATCCTCCAGGATAGATCACATCTTAGGTCACAAATCAAGCCTCAGTAAATTTAAGAAAATTGAAATCATATCAAGCCTCTTTTCTGACCACAACGCTATGAAATTAGAAATCAATTACAAGGAAAAACCATAAAAAACCCAAACACATGGAGGCTAAACTATACACTACTAAATAACCAAGAGATCACTGAAGAAATCAGAGAGGAAATCAAAAAATACCTAGAGACAAATGACAATGAAGACACAATGATACAAAGCCTATGGGATGCAGCAAAAGCAGTTCTAAGAGGGAAGTTTACAGCAATACAAGCCTACCTCAAGAAACAAGAAAAATCTCAAATAAACAATCTAACCTTACACCTAAAGGAAGTAGAGAAAGAAGAACAAACAAAACCCAAAATTAGTACAAGGAAATAAATCATAAAAATCAGAGCAGAAATAAATGAAATAGAAGCAAGGAAAACAATAGCACAGATCAATAAAACTAAAAGCTGTTGCTTTGAGAAGATAAACAAAATTGATAAACCATTAGCCAGACTCACCAAGAAAAGAGGGAGATGACTCAAATCAATAAAATTAGAAACAAAAAAGAAGAAGTTACAAGAGACACCGCAGAAATACAAAGCATCCTAAAAGACTACTACAAGCAACTCTATGCCAAAAAAATGGACAACCTGGAAGAAATGGACAAATTGTTAGAAAGGTATAACCTTCCAAGACTGAACCAGGAAGAAATAGAGAGCATGAACAGACCAATCACAAGGAATGAGATTGAAACTGTGATTAAAAATCTTCATACAAACAAAAATCCAGCACCAGATGGCTTCACAGGTGAATTCTATCAAACATTTAGAGAAGGGCTAACACCCATCCTTCTCAAACTCTTCCAAAAATTTGCAGATGAAGGAACACTCCCAAACTCATTCTATGAGGCCACCATCACCCTGATACCAAAACCAGACAAAGATACTACAAAAAATAAAAATTACAGACCAATATCACTCATGAATATAGATGCAAAAATCCTCATCAAAATACTAACAAACCGACTGTAACAACACATTAAAAGGATCATACACCAAGATCAAGTGGGATTTATCCCAGGGATGCAAGTATTTTTCTATATACACAAATCAATCAATGTGATACACCATATTAAAAAATTGAAGGAGAAAAACCATATGATCATCTCAATAGATGCAGAAAAAGCTTTTAACAAAATTCAACACCCATTTATCATAAAAACTCTCCAGAAAGTGGGCATAGAGGGAACCTACCTTAACATAATAAAGGCCATATACGACAAACCCACAGCAAACATCATTCTCAATGGTGGAAAACTGAAAGCCTTTCCTCTAAGATCAGGAACAAGACAAGGATGTCCACTCTCACCACTATTATTCAACATAGTTTTGGAAGTACTAGCCATGGCAATCAGAGAAGAAAAAGAAATAAAAGAAATACAAATTGGAAAAGAAGTAAAACTGTCACTGTTTGCAGATGTCATGATACTATACATAGAGAATCCTAAAGATGCCACCAGAAAACTACTAGAACTAATCAATGAATTTGGTAAAGTTGCAGGATACAAAATTAATACACAGAAATCTCTTGCATTCCTATACTCTAATGATGAAAAACCTGAAAGAAATTAAGGAAACACTCCTACTTATCACTGCACAAAAAGAATAAAATACCTAGGAATAAACCTACCTAGGGAGACAATAGATCTGCATGCAGAAAACTATAAGACACTGATGAAAGAAATTATAGATGATACCAACAGATGGAGAAATATACCATGTTCTTGGATTGGAAGAATCAATATTGTGAAAATGACTATACTACCCAAAGCAATCTACAGATTCAGTGCAATCCCTATCAAATTACCAATGACATTTTTTACAGAATTAGAACAAAAAATCTTAAAATTTGTGTGGAGACACAAAAGACCCTGAATAGCCAAAGTGGTATTGAAGGAAAAAAACAGAGCTGGAGGAATCAGACTCCCTGACTTCAGACTATACTACAAAGCTACAGTAATCAACACAATACGGTACTGGCACAAAAACAGAAACAGATCAATGGAAAAGGATAGAAAGCCCTGAGGTAAACCCACACACCTATGGTCAACTAATCTATGACAAAGGAAGCAAGGATATACAATGGAGAAAAGACAGTCTCTTCAATAAGTGGTGCTGGGAAAGCTGGACAGCTACATGTGAAAGAATGAAATTAGAACACTCCCTAACACCATACACAAAAATAAGCTCAAAATGATTTGAGGCCTAAATGTAAGACTGGGCACTATAAAACTCTTAGAGGAAAACATAGGAAGAACACTCTTTTACATAAATTACAGCAAGATCTTTTTTGATCCACCTCCTAGAGTAATGGAAATAAAAACAAAGATAAACAAATGGGACCTAATGAAACTTCAAAGTTTTTGCACAGCAAAGGAAACTACAAACGAGACAAAAAGACAGCCCTCAGAATGGGAGAAAATATTTGTAAACGAATCAATGGACAAAGGATTAGCCTCCAAAATATATAAACAGCTCATGCAGCTCAATATTAAAAAAAACAAAAACCCAATCCAAAACTGGGCAGAAGACCTAAATAAACATTTCTCCAAAGAAGACATACACATGGCCAAGAAGCACATGAAAAGCTGCTCAACATCATTAATTATTAGAGAAATGCAAATCAAAACTACAATGAGGTATCACCTCACATCAGTTAGAATGGTGCATCATCAGAAAATCTACAAACATCAAATGCTGGAGAGGGTGTGGAGAAAAAGAAACCCTCTTGCACTGTTGGTCGGAAAGTAAATTGGTACAGCCTCTATGGAGGATAGTATGGAGGTTCCTTAAAAAACTAAAAATAGAATTACCATATGACTCAGCAATCCCACTACTGGGCATATACCCAGAGAAAACCATAATTCAAAAAGACACATGCACCCGAATGTTCATTGCATCAGTATTTACAATGGCCAGGACATGGAAGCACCCTAAATGCCCATCAACAGACAAATGGATAAAGATGATGTGGTACATATATACAATGGAATATTACTCAGCCAGAAAAAGGAACAAAATTGGGTCATTTGTAGAGATGTGGATGGATCTAGAGACTGTCATACAGAGTGAAGTAAGTCTGAAAGAGAAAAACAAATATCATATATTAACGCATATATGTGGAACCTATAAAAATGGTACAGATGAACCGGATTGCAGGGCAGTAATTGAGACACGGATGTAGAGAACAAACATATGGACACCAAGGGGGGAAAAGTGGTGGGGGGGGTGTGATGAACTGGGAGATTGGGATTGACATATATACACTAATATGTATAAAATGGATAGCTAATAAGAACATGCTGTATAAAAAAATAAATTAAATTAAATTTTAAAAAAAAGGAGATGATGACTAAATGCCATGTGATGGCCTGGATTGGTTTCTGGAACAGAAAAAGAGCATCCAAATAGAGTCTGTAGGTTCGTTAACAGTGCTGCACCTATATTAATTTCTTAGTTTTGATAACTGTACTATGATTATATAAGACATTATCATTGGGGGAGGCTGGATGACAATTATGTGGAAACATTGTGCTATCTTTGTAATTCTTCTGTAAGTCTAAAATTTTTTGAAAATAAAAAGTTAAAAGATACATGGTTGTATAAATATATACATAAACACACAGATATAGATTGGCTACATATGACTCACACAATTATGAGGCTGAACCATCCCATGATCTGCTGTTTGTAAACCAGAAACCTAGGAAATTTTTGATGTAATTCAGTTTGAGTCAGAAGGCCTGAGAACCAAGGTAGCTGTATAATTCTCAGTCCAAAGGCATGAGAAGACCAAAGTCTCAGCTCAGGCAGTCAGTCAGAGAAGGGAAAAATTCTCCTTTTCTCCTCCTTTTGTTCTGCTCAAGCCCTCAGTGGATGGGGTGTCACCCACCCACATTGGGAAGGGCCATCTACTTTACTGAGACTACCAATTCAAATACTAGTCTCCTCTGGAAACACTCTAACAAAAGTATTCAGAAATAATATTTAGCCAAATATCTGGGTACCCTGTGATCCGCTCAAGTTGGCACATAAAATTAACTGTGACAGTGGTCCAAGATGAAAATACACATAGCAGCAAGAAATTTATATTTAGTCATATCCACAAGAGAATCACAGGGAAATTTAAGTAGCATCGTTTTTTTAAATATCTTTATTGGAGTATAATTGCTTTACAATGGTGTTTTAGTTTCTACCGTACAACAAAATGAATCAGCTATATGTATACGTATATCCCCATATCCCCTCCCTCTTGAGCCTCCCTCCCACCCTCCATATCCCACCCCTCTAAGTCATCACAAAGCACCAAGCTGATCTCCCTGTGCCATGCAGCAGCTTCCCACTAGCCATCCATTTTACATTTGGTAGTGTATATATGTCAATAGTACTCTCTGCCTTCGTCCCATCTTCCCCTTCCCCCGTGTGTCCTCAAGTCCGTTCTCTACATCTGTGTCTTTATTTCTGCCCTGCCACTAGGTTCATCAGTACCGTTTTTTAGAGACCATATATGTGCATTAGCATACAGTATTTGTTTTTCTCTTTCTGACTTACTTCACTCTGTATGACAGACTCTAGGTCCATCCACCTCATTACAAATAACTCAATTTCATTCCTTTTTATAAGTAGCATCATTTTATACTACAATTCATGGTAGAAATCAAATTAGCACACCCTCAGAGCTCTCCTTTCTGCCTACACACTCTTTAACACAGGGGCAGAGGGACGAATCCATACCCCCAATGAGTTGCAGGAACTGAGGTTTGGCCTCTCTGGGCCTCAGTGGCTCCATCTCTAAACTAGGAGGTTGGGTTGTGGATTTCTAAGGCCTTCTGAGTTTGAGATATTCAACTCTGAGGGTAGTTGAACTGGGTGATAATCATATCTCAAGCCACTGGGGCCAAGTAAAAACTTGCTCTACTTGTTGCATGGTAAGATCACCATGGTAGAAGGCAATCATAACATCAACTATAAAATAACTGACACGGAACTCTTACTGTGTGCTGGGTGCTATTCTAAGCACTTGACATGTATTAACTTACTAAACCCTCAGCATATTCATTATCAGAACCTCAGAATACTATCATTATCATCATTTCCCTTTTATAGATGAGAAAGCTGAGTCAGAGAGAGGTGGAGGGAGTTGCCTGGGGTTACACGTCTCAGGAGTGATACAGCTAGCACTTGAGTTCTGTATGATTATATGAGGGGCCTGGGTTGTCCTATGCTGTAAAGAGCAGGATGGGGACCCTGGAGAAGATGATGAAGTCCTGGTGAAGGCAAGGACAGACCTGCCTCCTCTCCCGAAAAGGGAACAGCACATGCTGGCTGGTGTCTGCCCCTTCTGTACCCAGGACCACGAGGGGCCATATTCTCAGGCCAGGCCTGAGTCCTGGCACAGGAGCACTGAGGTAGGAAACACGTAGAGCAATTTTCTGACTCCAAAAGCAATTTCTTTTCAGCTGCCTCCCTGGGGAAAGAGGAAGATCTCTCTCTCTCTCACATGGATTCTCCCTACTCCCCTCTATCTCCTCCCAGCCTGGCTCTTTACAGATGGTGTGGGCTCACGGGTGCATGCAGCTCATTTATTTTGCTTCCTCTATTGTTGTTGGGGTTTTTTTAACATCTTTATTGGAGTATAATTGCTTTACAATGGTGTGTTAGTTTCTACTGTATAACAAAGTGAATCAGCTATACATATACATATACATATATCCCCTCCCTCTTGCATCTCCCTCCCACCCTCCCTATTCCACCCCTCTAGATGGTCACAAAGCACCGAGCTGATCTCCCTGTGCTATGCAGCTGCTTCCCACTAGCTATCAGTTTTATATTTGGTAGTGTATATATGTCCATGCCACTCTCTCACTTTGTCCCAGCTTCCCCTTCCCCTTCCCCGTGTCCTCAAGTTCATTCTCTACGTCTGCGTCTTTATTCCTGTCCTTCCCCTAGGTTCTTCAGAACCATTTTTTTCTTTTTTTTAGATTCCATATATATATGTTAGCATACGGTATTTGTTTTTCTCTTTCTGACTTACTTCACTCTGTATGACAAACTCTAGGTCCATCCACCCCACTACAAATAACTCAATTTCGTTTCTTTTTATGGCCCATTATACATATGTGCCACATCTTCTTTACCCATTCTTCTGTTGATGGACATTTAGGTTGCTTCCATGTCCTGGCTATTGTAAATAGTGCTGCAATGAATATTGTGGTACATGACTCTTTTTGAATTATGGTTTTCTCAGGGTATATGCCCAATAGTGGGATTGCTGTGTCATATGGTAATTCTATTTACAGTTTTTTAAGGAACCTCCATACTGTTCTCCACAGTGGCTGTATCAATTTACATTCCCACCAAAAGTGCAAGAGGATCCCTTTTCTCCACACCCTCTCCAGCATTTATTCCTTGTAGATTTTTTGATGATGGCCATTCTGACCGGTGTGAGGTGATACCTCATTGTGGTTTTGATTTCCATTTCTCTAATGATTAGTGATGTTGAGCATCCTTTCATGTGTTTGTTGGCAATCTGTATATCTTCTTGTGAGAAATGTCTATTTAGGTCTTCTGCCCATTTTTGGATTGGGTTGTCTGTTTTATGGATATTGAGCTACATGAGCTGCTTGTATATTTTGGAGATTAATCCTTTGTCAGTTGGTTTGTTGGAAAATATTTTCTCCCATTCTGAGGGTTGTCTTTTCGTCGTTTATGGTTTCCTTTGCTGTGCAAAAGCTTTTAAGCTTCATTAGGTCCCATTTGTTTATTTTTGTTTTTATTTCCATTTCTCTAGGAGGCGGGTCAAAAAGGATCTTGCTGTGATTTATGTCATAGAGTGTTCTGCCTATGTTTTCCTCTAATAGTTTTACAGTGTCTGGCCTTACATTTAGGTCTTTGATCCATTTTGAGTTTATTTTTGTGTGTGGTGTTAGGAAGTGTTCTAATTTCATTCTTTTACATGTAGCTGTCCAGTTTTCCCAGCACCACTTATTGGAGAGGCTGTCTTTTCTCCATTGTATATTCTTGGCTCCTTTATCAAAGATAAGGTGACGATATGTGTGTGGGTTTATCTCCGGGCTTTCTATCCTGTTCCATTGATCTATATTTCTGGTTTTGTGTCAGTACCATACTGTCTTGATTAGAGTAGCTTTGTAGTATAGTCTGAAGTCAGGGAGTCTGATTCCTCCAGCTCCATTTTTCTTTCTCAAATTGCTTTGGCTATTCAGGGTATTTTGTGTTTCCATACAAATTGTGAATGTTTTTGTTCTAGTTCTGTGAAAGATGCCATTGATAATTTGATAGGGATTGCACTGAATCTGTAGATTGCTTTGGGTAGTATAGTCATTTTCACAATGTTGATTCTTCCAATCCAAGAACATGGTATATCTCTCCATCTATTTGTATCACCTTTAATTTCTTTCATCAGTGTCTTATAGTTTTCTGCATACAGGTCTTTTGTCTCCTTAGGTACGTTTATTCCTAGGTATTATATTCTTTTTGTTGCAGTGGTAAATGGGAGTGTTTCCTTAATTTCTCTTTCAGATTTTTCATCGTTAGTGTATAGGAATGTAAGAGATTTCTGTGCAAGAATTTTATATCCTGCTACTTTACCAGATTCATTGATTACTTCTAGTAGTTTTCTGGTAGCCTCTTTAGGATTCTCTATCATGCAAACAGTGACAGTTTTACTTCTTTTTTTCTGATTTGGATTCCTTTTATTTCTTTTTCTTCTCTGATTTCTGTGGCTAAAACTTCCAAAACTATGTTGAATAATAGTTGTGAAGGTGGGCAACCTTTATTTGTTCCTGATTTTAGTGGAAATGGTTTCAGTTTTTCACCATTGAGAACAATGTTGGCTGTGGGTTTGTCATATATGGCCTTTATTATTTTGAGGAAAGTTCCCTCTATGCCTACTTTCTGGAGAGGTTTTATTATAAATGGGTATTGAATTTTGTTGAAAGCTTTTTCTGCATCTATTGAGATTATCATATCGTTTTTATCCTTCAGTTTGTTAATATGGTGTATCACATTGACTGATTTGCGCATATTTAAGAATCCTTGCATTCCTGGGATAAACCCCACTTGATCATGGTGTATGATCCTTTTAATGTGCTGCTGGACTCTATTTGCTAGTATTTTGTTGAGGATTTTAGCATCTATGTTCATCAGTGGTATTGGCCTGTAGTTTTCTTTTTTTGAGACATCTTTGTTTTGGGTATCAGGGCGCTGGCGGCCTCATAGAATGAGTTTGGGAGTTTTCCTCCCTCTGCTATACTTTGGCATCATGTTTTCATTGTCATTTGTTTGTAGGTATTTTTTGATTTCCTTTTTGATTTCTTCAGTGATCTCTTGGTTATTTTAGTAGGGTATTGTGTAGCATCCATGTGTTTGCATTTTAACAGTATTTTTCCTGTAATTGATATCTAATCTCATAGCATTGTGGTCGGAAAAGATACTTAATAAAATTTCAGTTTTCTTAAATTTACCAGGGCTTTATTTGTGACCCAGGATATGGTCTATACTAGAGAATGTTCTGTGAGCACTTGAGAAGAAAGTGTATTCTGTTGTTTTGGATGGAATGTCCTGTAAGTATCAATTAAGTCCATCTTGTTTAATGTATCATTTAAAGCTTGTATTTCCTTATTTATTTTCATTTTTGTTGATCTGTCCATTGGTGAAAGTGGGGTGTTAAAGTCTCCTACTATTGTGTTACTGATTTCCCCTTTTATGGCTGTTAGCATTTGCCTTATTTATTGAGGTGCTCCTATGTTGGGTGCATAAATATTTACAATTGTTATATCTTCTTCTTGGATTGATCCCCTGATCATTATGTAGTGTCATTCTTTGTCTTTTGTAATAATCTTGATTTTAAAGTCTATTTTGTCTGATATGAGAATTGTTACTCCAGCTTTCTTTTGATTTCCATTTGCATGGACTATCTTTCTCCATCCCCTCAGTTTCAGTCTTTATGTGTCCCTAGGTCTGAAGTGGGTTTCTTGTAGACAGCATATATACGGGTCTTGTTTTTGTATCCATTCAGCCAGTCTATGCCTTTTGTTTGGAGCATTGAATCCATTTACATTTAAGGTAATTATCGATATGTATGTTCCTATGACAATTTTCTTAATTGTTTTGGGTTTCTTTTTGTAGATTCTTTTATTCTCTTGTGTTTCCCACATAGAGAATTTCCTTTAGCATTTGTTGTAGAGCTGGTTTGGTGGTGCTGAATTCTCTTAGCTTTTGTGTGTCTGTAAAGGTTTTAATTTCTCCAACAAATCTGAATGAAATCCTTGCTGGGTAGAGTAATCTTGGTTGTAGTTTTTTCCCTTTCATCACTTCAAATATGTCCTGCCAGTCCCTTCTGGCTTGCAGAGTTTCCACTGAAAGTTCAGTTGTTAACCTTATGGAGATTCTCTCTTATGTTATTTGTTGCTTTTCCCTTGCTGCTTTCAATATTTTTTCTTTGTATTTAATTTTTGATAGTTTGATTAATATGTGTTGGTGTGTTTCTCCTTGGATTTATCCAGTATGGGACTCTCTGTGCTTCCTGCACTTGATTGACTATTTCCTTTCCCATATTAGGGAAGTTTTCAACTATAATCTCTTCAAATATTTTCTCAGACACTTTCTTTTTCTCTTCTTCTTCTGGGACCACTATAGTTCAAATGTTGGTGTGTTTAGTGTTGTCCCAGAGATCTCTGAGACTGTCCTCAATTCTTATCATTCTTTTGTCTTTATTCTGCTCTGGGGTGGTTATTTCTAATATTTTATCTTCCAGGTCACTTATCTGTTCTTCTGATTCAGTTTTTCTGTTATTGAGTCCTTCTAGAGAATTTTAATTTCATTTATAGTGTTGTTCATCATTGCATTCCTGGGATAAACCCCACTTGATCATGGTGTATGATCCTTTTAATGTGCTGCTCTTTAGTTCTTCTAGGTCTTTGTTAAACATTTCTTGTATTTTCTCCATTCTATTGGAAAGATTTTGGATCACCTTTACTATCGTTACTCTGAATTCTTTTTCAGGTAGATGGCCTATTTCCTCTTCATTCGTTCGGTCTGGTGGGTTTTTACCTTGCTCCTTCTTCTGCTATATATTTCTCTGTCTTCTCGTTTTGCTTGACTTACTGTGTTTGGGGTCTCCTTTTTGCAGGCTGCTGGTTCAGAGTTCCCGTTGTTTTTGGAGTCTGCCTCCAGTGGGTAACGTTAGTTCAGTGGGTTTGTAGGCTTCCTGGTGGACGGAACTTGGGTCTGTGTTCTGGTGGATGAGGCTGGATCTTGTCTTTCCAGTGGGCAGGACCACGTCCGGTGGTGTGTTTTGGGGTGTCTGTGAACTTGTGATTTTAGGCAGCCTCTCTGCTAATGGGTGGGGTTGTGTTCCTGTCTTGCTAGTTGTTTGGCATGGGGTGTCCAGCACTGGAGCTTGCTGGTCGTTGAGTGGAGCTGGGTCTTATTGTTGAGATGGAGATCTCTGGAAGAGCTTTCACCGATTGATATTATGTGGGGCCTAGATGTCTCTGGTGGTTCAATGTCCCGAACTCAGCTGTCCCACCTCAGAGGCTCAGGCCTGACACCCGGCCTGAGCTCCAAGACTCTATTAGCTACACAGCTCTTAATGAAGTAGGTTCAGGAGATAGAATAGTTGGTTTCTATTTATTTCCCTCTTGTTAGCATACATCTTTTTTTCCTTTGTGTGTTGTCTAGCTTCACTTGCTCACAGAGTGCCACGTTCAGAAGCCTTGCAACAGCCCTTCAGACCAGAGTTCCTCTCCTCTATTTGTTTTACAAAAATTACAAAATGATAAATACTCATTGTAAAAATATTCAAATAGCATAAACTTATATAATGGAAGAAGTGAAAACACCACCCTCCTTCCCCCAGACCTCTGTGGCTTCCCCAGATCCCACAGCCTGGGGACAGTGACCTTGAGCAGGCATTTTCTGAGGATGTGGCACCAACATATTTATACCAAAAATAGGCCCATGAGAACCAGGACTGTGTCTGTCTTGCTCCTTGTTGTTCTGTTGACCTAAAACAAATAAAGGCCAGGTATTTCTCCAGTAAAGACAGGTTTATTCACAATCAACAGAGAATTGCAATTCTGGGTCTGCAACCATGGCGAGCCACACACAAGTCCCCACAGGGCAAGGAAAGGGGAGTGCTTTTATAAAGGGGAAAGGAAGGTGGGAGGGCTCTAGTAAACAAAGAGTCCATGGCTTTCCACTGGCCAAGTCCTTGCCAGGAAAGAAGAGAAGTGTTTTTTCTTCTTGTTTGGCTCTGCTGTGGTTGCAGAGTGTGCAAACTCCCCTCTTTGGTCTCCCAACTCTATTTAATTGGGATTTCTGTTTATTAATTTTTATTACAGTTCCCAGAAGAGAGCCTCGGCAGGCAGCCAATCATATTTGCTGAATGCTGGATGAATAAATGATTTCTTCCTGAAGTTATTTTTTTCTCAAGAAACAGAGCTATTGACCTACTTCATTCTTTTTAGAGACCACCAAGCATTCCATAATCCAGATGTACCTTAATGTGTTTAACCATCTCTTTATTAATAAACCCTTGGGTATTTTTGTAGTGTTTCTATCACAAACATGTTGCAATGAGCCCTCCTTTACTGGGGTCTTGGTGTGTGTGAATTACCATGTCATAAGGCAGATTCTCTGACGTGGAAGTGCATCAAAGGATATGTTTAAGTTCTGCCCTAGAGATGTTAAAGAACCCCATGGGAGCCAGACAGAAGGCATGGGGTTGTGGCGGAGGAGTCACAAGTGCTTCCAAACGGGGTTAAGTCAGCATCTCCTGCTCAGGCTTGGGTTGGGGTTTATAAGGAGCCTCCTTTGGGGCCCTGGCCAACGAAACTCAGTCTGACAACCTGCAGGTGGCTAAGGTGACAGACAAGGGTCTCTCTATAGGGCGCTTAGTACTCTTTCTTGGAACTCTTACTGAAAGTGCTTGTGATTTTCAAAATACCTTCACTGGATCAGCTTCTCTGGATCTTCTGATCACCATGCTGCCGCTGATCACCATGATGCAGGCTGGAAAGCTAATGACATCCACATTTTACAGGAGATGTGAATGACGTAGCCCTTGAATCCAGCTGTTCCTGAAGCCAAACTATCCTGAACTTCCCAACTAAGAGAGTCAATAAATCCCCCTTTTTGTTTAATCTAGTTTGGTCTCCATCGCTGAAGGACTCCTCATTAAGACTGATCTTAGGGCACAAAATGTTAAACACAAGTAGAATAATAATTAATAATAATGATTTTACTGGTAATTTTTAATGAGGATATAATTTATATATGGTAAAATGCAGGTCTTAAGTCTTCAGTTCAATGAGTTCTGAGAATTGCACGCACACCCCTATTAAGACATAGAACAATTCCATTACCCTTGAAAGACCCCTTGCATCCCTTCCTGGTCTACCTGTCCCCACCTCCCACCTCAGAAACAACTGTTGCTCTAATATCTTTCACCATAGTTTCATCCTGCCTGTTTTAGAACTTCCTGTCAAGGAAACCAGACAGTATGTGCTCTTTTGTGTCTGGCTTCTCTCACTCAACATGATGTTTTAAGGTTCATCTACATTCGCAAAAATAACACCCAACATATTTGAACCCTCCTGGTGTGCCAAGCACTGTATTCAACGTTTTCTGTTCTTTATGTTTTTATAATAAGCCGATGGCGTGTGGTTATCATCCCTATTTTGTAGCTGAGGAAACTGAGACTTAGTGAGGTTAAGTAACTTGCTCAGATCACATTGCCAGTCAGCAGATCTGTCAGGATTTGAGCTTGGGGGTCTGACTCCAGAGCCGGAAGCCCAGAGAACCTGGCACAGGTCACATACCACTGGAAACCCCCTCACCCCGTCGCCCCTTGGCCTCCCAACTGATCCTTCCCGTTCTTTGTTCACTCTTCTTGGACCAGGCTGAGATCTCATCTCCTATTCCACTGGAGTGGGGTGGGTCACCTTCACTAGCCCCTCCAAGTGAGCCAGCTTGGGGAGGGAGAGCCTAGCTTGTGAAGGTGTCTCGGCTACTCCAGGGAGTCACTGCTTTGTGGGCCTGTCTAGGGAGAGAAAGATTATCTACGGCTATGAAAAGGGTAAGGTGAAGGTGAAAAATACAACTGCCACCCAGAAAACTGAAATTAAACAAAAGCCTTTATGTCTAAAGTGACACCCGATTCAAAGTGGAATTTGTGAGGGTGGTGCAGAGCTATTAGTCACCACTCACAGATAAGCCCCAGAGCTGTGCCCACTGTGCACGGAGCCCAGCAGCCCAGGTCCCGCCTCCCACATGGCCAATCAGCCACTGAGGAGTGGGCACTGCTGCACTGTTTAGAAAGCTCTCTGTTCGGAAGAGCAGAACCCCTGCTCTTGGTCCTGCCGGCTTCCTGCCACACACCCCCAGACCCTTCAGCCTAGACTCCTTGAGATCAAGGGAGAGAAATGATCATTAGAGTTCTCCGGAGGAGAGGGAGGTAAAGAGGAGAGCAGGCAGCTGAGGGCACGTGGAATTGGGAGGAAACTGGGCCAAATAAATTGAGCATAGGAAACAGGGAAGGACGGCAACTCCTCTGTCTGGCTTTGATGGACACCGATCATTTCCTGGCTGTGTGATCTTGAGCAAGTTGCTTAACCTCCCTGTGTCACTGTTTTTTCATGGGGGATAATAATAGAACAGACCTTATCAGGTTGTTGTGAGGTATATCTGAGTTAATACATATAACATACCTGGCATGGTTTCTGGTGGATAATTGGCACTCAATAAATGTTTATTATATTGTTATTACCGTCACTGTGCTCATTGGGACTGTGGAAAAAGCATTCTGGACTGAGAGTCTTTCAATGTACATTCTCACCTTGTCTCTGCCACTAACTTGCTGTGCGGACTTGAGCAAGTCACTTCCCCTTTCTGGGTCTCAATGTCCCTATCTTCAAAGCCAAAAGACCATTCCAATGGATGTATTTTAGTCTGTACTTCTTGGAAAGACAACACTCAAGCAAAGCCTTCCAACTCTCCTACCTGCTCCTTCCCATTTGTCCTCAGCACCCCAAACTGTCTGAAGATGTCAGCAAACCCCCTTGCATCTCAACCTGGAAAAGCTGGGACAGCTCTGCACCCAGTTTGGAAGACCACCTTCCCCCCAGTGGAAGATGCACCTGTTGGCTGCCTCCCTCAGGATATGCTTTAAGTCAAACCATCCAAGTTCTTGCTCAGCCCCTAGCCGGCTAGTTGACCTTGGGCTGGTTGCTTGATGTCTCTGAGCCTAGACTCCTCTTGCGTAAAGTGGGGGTAATAGTAACACCTATGTCACACAGTTATCGTGAAGAGTAAATGTGACTTTACAGTTAAAGAGCTCAGCATCATGCCTGGTGTAAAATAAATGCTCAACAAATATTTTTATATTATTGTCATCATCAACATCATCATCATGATCATGATTATCTCTTCCTTTCCAATCCTGGGTCTCAGAGACAAGCAGTAATCAGTTTCAGAAGACAGCTTCCTCCTTCACCACTCCTGGGAGCCATCTGTTTTTGCTGCCCTCCACGGGGACACGTGTGCACATCCCCCCACCTTGACCACCTGGCTCTGGGGGCACCTGGACTGGCTGTCCTGCAGGGTGCGGGCAAAGGCGAGGAGCTGGCACACAGCTTCTGGTCTGAACACCATGATTTGCAGGCCAAACTGGGCTATTTCTGCAGATTCACCAGCAATTTCGGCAGCTCAATAAACACAGCTTGTGAGTCAGCAGTCGGGTAAATTGTGCACTCAGACTTGTATTTAAGTTCATCCTTGGACCGTGGATGGCAGTCAGAAAACCAAGTGTATAATTTTCGATTAGCACACCACAAGCATCTAGGTTTGCTTAAGCCACTGCATTCTCTTCTGGAATTCATGTTGCTACTGGTTGTGGTCTAAAAACAAGTCAGCCCTGGACTTCTGCAAGAAAAAAATTCTGTATGTGAGGATTTCTGAGGCTATCCCCAGCCCCAACATATACACCAGCCTTGTCATGGGAATGGTGCCCCTTTCCAATCCACCCTGGGATCTCCCCACCCTGTCCCTTACCCCCTCCTTCTTCTTACTACATTAGGGCTCATCCTTCTCTTTTTGGGCCTGGCTTCATTTCCACCACTACTTTATCCAGGCTTGAACTCCCAAATGACCACACTTTGGTGCACATGCCTCCTTCTACATGATTTAAAAGCAGCAACAAACACAACAGCAACAGTTATAATGATGATACGTACCATTTAGCAGCCACTTTCTATGCCATGTCAAGCGTGGTGTTGAGTGCCTTATAAGCACTATTTCACTTAATTTCAGAGCAGTCCTTGGGGCTTGGGTACTGAAAACATTACTCCCATTTTGCTAAGAAGGAAATGAGGACTAGAGAAGTAAAGTAACGTGGCTGAACTCTCCACTGGTGTCTTGAACCAAGGGGATCTGCCTCCAGCGCCCAGGTTAACATCTGTGCGTCACTGCCCTAAAGGGTCACATGTGATCTGCCGCAGCATTCTTCACGTCTTGGCTTGTGACCCACAAAGTCATTTTAGTGAATCATGCATCTGTAAAAATAGACTACACCAGGCTCCAACCGGGAACATCAAAGCGCATCATCCATATTCAGGATAAGTATTATTTCTCAACACTTTATTTCAGTTCAACACATACGTATATGCACATACCTGTTTACAGTGTAAAGTTGTCCCTCCTAAGTTTAGTCACAACCGAAAACAGTCTGAAGGTCTCTGGGCTATTGGGTCCCTCTGGGAAAACACTGGATAGGTCCTGCCCTCTCTCTTTCCTACCTCTCCTGATCATAATAATATTAATGGCAATGATTTCTCCTGGCTCTGATGGATGTGAAATTGCTTAGCAAATTCTAAAATGTTGCATGTCATCGATATCCAGGTTGATTTTCACTTCTGCTGAATGGTTTTGTTCACATATCTGGGGGCAGATGGAGGGGGCGAGTGTCATGGGACTGTCATCACAGGCTCTGAGGGAGTCTCCCATCTCACTGTCCTGTGGCTGCTGCCACCTGTCTGACCTCGGGGTGCCGTTTCTTCCAGTTAGAAGCTCAATGCCCAAAGGTTAGCTGCTTAGGCGACGGGGATAGAAAAGCTTCCAGTTCTTTGGGAAATGTTTCCAGGAGAATTTATCCCGGTCGGCCTTTTCCCAGACATCGAGGGACTAGTCAGGGATCGAACTTATCCATCCCAGCAGCTGGGGAGACTGGGGCAGGAGTCTGCTGGCTCCCCCCTCCCCCTTCCTCCACCCCAGCCTTTGCTCTGCTGCTGTCCTTTCACAGGTCAGAGAAGGGCTTTGGGGCTTGATTTTGGGTTGTAAGAATCACAACAACCCTATGGGCTTACACAGGGTCTTGCTTCTTACAAGCTCAGAGCAATTTCTTGGTTGTTGGGCTCATTCTTTCCAAGGTCACTGTGGAAGGTGTTCTTAATACCTAGGTGGTATAAAAGGAAGATGGTTTGGACGTTCTGGCCTTGACAGCCTGTAGAGAGTGTGGGCTGGGGTTGGATTTGCCTCAGTTTAGCTTCCCAAACCTTCCTATCTGATTGCTGATTTCTCAACCCTGTTTCATTATCACTTTCCTAAAAAGTCTTTTTAGACATTTCTCCTTATTTGCCTTCCACCTGCCCATGAAATGTTAGTACCACAGATACACTATATATTTGTTTATGTACTATATGTATCTCTACTTATACCTAAAAAGAGTAAGATTTTTTTCACTCCCCACCCTTCCAGGAGTCAATTTTTACCCCCTTGGGGGTGATTTTGCCCTGTTGAGAATGCAGGCTCGAGAGAGATGGTACTGACAGGCCTGGCCTCCTCGGTCCTCGGCTCTTGGTATGTACAGGATAAAAAGAGCACCACCACATGGGGTTATTGAAGGACTAAAGGCCATACTGCAAGTAATGTGCTTAGCACATGCTTGGTACCAGTTAAGCACTCATAACTACTATCACATCATTACTGGTGGTAGTCACAACAGTTCATGTTTGTTGGGGAATTATTGTATGATGGGATTTAGAGCTTTTCGTAAACTCAGTGACTTAGTTCTCATAGCAGCCCTGTGAGGTAGGGACTATTATTATCATCTTACAGATAACAAAACTGAGACACAGACTCACTGACTTATCCAAGGTCACATGGCCCATACGTGACAAAGCTAACATTTGATTCCAGGGCGTCTGGCCCCTGAGCTTACTCTTAACCATGATGCTATGTACATTAGTCATGTAAGTAGAATGTTAGTGGCAGCATTGGGATTAATACTTTAACTTTTTCAACACTGGCAAGTGGCCTCACCGGTACTTTGGCTTCAAATGGTTCTGACCCCTGTGGTCATCTCAGGACTTTGAAATGAACTTTTCTGATTCTTTGATTGCAGGCAGAGCTGCCTGAATTCCTGGTAAGGATCAGTTATTTGAGTTTCCACTTCCCAGCCTAGGGAAACCACTCAGGCCTCCCCACGACCATTCCTCCCTCTTTGGAATCGAGACGGCACCGAGTGTGGGCTGCTGCTGAGGAGACGTGTGTTTCTATGGCAGCGGCTCATGCCTCCTTCCTCCCCTCTCAGAGGTGCTCTGACACAGGAGGCAGTTTCTGTGGTAACAAGCTGAGTGGAGGGTCCATAAAGAAAGGACTGTGTGTTCTGACATGGGGGAATTGAAAATGAATCCTGGGCATTTAGAGGGCTACCTGTCACATGTCCAAGGCAAACAGCAGCATCACTGCAGGAATGGTCCCAGCAAGTGGAGTATTAGAGACATGAGAGTTTCTTAGCTTATTGTCCCCTACAAGTTCACCTTTTGTCTTTTTTTATAAAGACAAGTTAAGATTTCAGAAGATGAAATGAAGAGGAGGAAACCGTAGAGTATATAATTCAGGGGTGTATAATTCAATTCCTATGCAAGCAGTAGACCCACAAGTAAACTTTTAAGCATGGTTCCAAGCCCTTCAGAGAAGTTTCAGAGGATGGAGGGACAGGTGCTCAGTTCTTTTTGAAGCTGTTCGGTGCCCAGCTGCAGAAAGCCCTTCCCACTGACTGCCACCCCTGCAGCTGCTGTGCCCCTTTTGAGCCCACGCCTTTCCTGCTGCCAGGAAGCGTGGGCTGCTCTCCTTGCCTCCCCGGGGCCATGGTTGGCTGCATCCTGGGATCTGGTCCTACACATCAACACTCATTTTGCCCTTTGCAGGGTTTCAAGGTCACAGGAGGTGTGGGAGGAAAGCCCAGTACTCTAAGAGGAGGCTCAGCAGGGAGAGACCTTGCGGCCGTGACAACTGTTTTGCATCTCTTCCTGGTCACATAAGAGATGTAATGAGCTGGTTAATGCTTACTGAGAGCTTACTATGCGCTAGGTATCATTCTAAGCAATTTACATGTATTGACACATTTAATTTTGCCAAAAACCAGATGAGGTAAATAATATTATTATCCCCATTTTACAGATGAGGAAATAAGCACAGCGAGCTTGAGAAACTTACTCAAGTTCTCACCTTAGTAAATAGCAGAGCTAGCCTGCCTGGCACCTGGGACTTCAATAAAGTTTGTTGAATGAATGAAGAAGTGAATGGGAAAGGAAGCAACAAAGCAAATCCTTTATGTATACACGTGCATTTTGGCTTAAGTTGCATCTTAGAATCAAATGTGGGCTTGGCAAATTTGAAACCCTTCTTCTTCAAACTCACTGATAGTACTATTTGGTATCAGACCCCAGTATAATTAGAATACCTCCTGAGAATACCTCAATAGCAGTTAATTGCCCCAGCCCCTCCCCAGTGAACTCACCCCTCCCACATCATCCTCTCTGAAGGGCTGGCTGGCCTCCAGTAAGCTTATTATTTGCTTCGTTGGGCAACCACAATGCTCCATTGTTACAGTTTACATGTGTTACGTGTTGATGGTCCTTAAACCAGGAGCGCCAGGAGGACAGGGACTGAATCTTTATACCTGCATTTCCCGGGGCTCCCACAGGACCAGTCCTATGGAAGAAGTTTAGGAGATGCTGATTGAGAGAATGAACTGTCTTCTATTGTCTGCAATTATTTCCCATGTGTTAGTTTGGTCACTCCAGTAAGACTAGAGTAAGGAGGCAGGAGAACACTACTTCATTTTCTCCTTGTGTCTTCTTTGTGTCAAGCATGTAGCAAATGTTCAATAAATATTAACTGATTTCTTTTTCCTTCATTGGGGCCCACTGTGTTTTGCCGTTCTCCCTGTATGTGGAGACAGGTGCTCACAGAAGGAGCTGGTAAGTTTGCTGTGAACTCCATGATCAGGGTCTCTGGGCTTCTTAGAGGAAAGATTAAGTTGGGGAGGGGTGGCAGCTACCACAGATGGATAATACAGTGGCTTTATCGCCAGTATTTCTAAATCCCACATTATAACACTGTGTCTGGATAAAGATTTTTGTGTCATGTTCAGGTGCATGAGGTAATTTTGGAGTTGAAATTCAGATACCAGATAAACATTAGCCGAACGAGTAAATGAACAAATGGCAAAAACTAAGATGAGCTGCAAAATCAAAATTTTCTGTCTCATATGCAAATGACATAAGAAAATCAATTATACCCAGAAAGAAATCTCCTCATTTTCTAAAACTCTTCCGTAATATCAAAATATTCTTTAAATGAAATGTGAGACAAACTGATTCTCTGCTTTGGTTTGAGATCTTATTGTGAAGCCCTTAGAAGTTCCTATAAGATGCCAGGAAGGTCCTGGTCACAGATGGTGCCCCACAGATGGGTGCCTGTGTCAGTGGCTGTTCCCATGTTAGTGTTTCCCTCATAGGTGAGTGCCTTCAAGCTCTGCACAGTACAGGCCCGTGGCCACAGAAGCATGTCTTGTTTGGCGTAATCCTTGCTCTAGCTGAGCCAGCTGGGGAGAGAAACATGTAAATAAATACTGGTGGCGAAGCTTAATGTTCTATCAGAGGAGAATGCAAGGTGTAGTGGGCACCATGGGAGAAATGGCTAACTGCCTCTTTACAGTCAAGGAAGGCTTTGAAAGAGATGCTTAAGCTGAGCCTTGAATGATGTATAGAAGAGGACCTTCTAGCTCATGAGACATGATTGCAAGAACAGAGGAGTGTGGGGAACAACTTAGTGCCTTGGATCCTTTCCGGGAACAGCAGGTGTTCAGCACTGCTGGGGAACGGGGCAATTCCATGCTGCCTTCAATCTGCTTTTCATCAAGCTTTTGTAGTCTTGCCAGCATATAAGCATCATTCACACACATTCACACACATGCACACATGTGCACAAATATGCACGCACAAGCACACTTGCTGGCTTTGACCTAAAATACACTTTGTGTGCTTCTCATGGTCTGTGAAGTCTGTTCTGAGTGGCTTAGACATATACAAATGTGCACACACACGAGCCAAGGGAAATAGACTTGGATCTTGGTCCAGAGAAATGCTGGGGAATTATCTCAACAAATAGAGCAGATATGTAATTCCCTGAATAATTTTCTGGGTTTTTTTTGTTGTTGCTGTTTTGTTAAATTTAACAATCTGCTCTCCTGCACATCTTTTTTGTTATTATCAAGTAATGTAGCAATGTCAGCTGTCAATCTCAGAACTTCCCAACTACCTGGAAGCCAGACAGGAGCTAACTCCATCATCCCCTTCTTGGAACTAGTCATTGCAAGAACCATCGTAGCACACACTTTACCTAACCAATGATTGGGGTCATTTTGTATGACAGCTTTATGGTTTTTCACATAAACTCACACCCTCTAAAAAAGATTTCAATTGTTAGGGTCACCGATAGAGATCTGTACGTCACCTCAGCATCAAAAACAAATTCTGAACTTCTTTTCCTTGGCGTTGTTCTGGTAGGCTAGCTCCACGCTGGCAAAGTCTAGACATGGCATGGTAGTGGGGACCCCCCCACAAGCTGGGGGTCCTCTTGGTCGATGGGCCCCCTTGTTCCTGCTGCTGTGCTCTCATTTTGGCTAGAGGTAATAATGCCTGCCTTTTTAAAATACCAGGCAGCTACTTTT